>NC_138576.1:129618033-130123033 GCF_964289735.1 Phaethon aethereus
AATGATCACGCACGATGCTGTAATCCGTTTTTACATACTCGGGTTACACATTAAGACCCATCTTTCTTGTCTTTTTCTCGTGCAATAAGAAATGTTTACCAAGTAAGAGCAGCAGCCTTGTGCTTGGTTTGTCAGATCGGTTCCTCCCAGGTTAGCAAGGGCAATGTGGGAGAAGGAAAAGGCCGTCAGGGTGCTGCTTTTCTTCTGGGCACTAGGAGGGTGGACGACCACAGCCACATCCCAGCAGGAGTTCGTTAGGTTTCGCCTGCCCCTCGCTAAAAACAGTTGGGTCTGGAGCAGTGCCCGGCTTCAGAGACGGCGCAGAATAATTATGCAGAGATGACGTCCAAAAAAATAAACCTAATTTCAGGATTCTGCAGTAGCCCCTTAAACGTGTGTGTGAACATGGTTACAGGCTGGAAGGGTTTTCCTACTTGCACATGGGGATGGAGGCGAGGGAAGGGCAGGCACAGGAGAAATCGCAGTAGCCTGCCGCCTGGTTTTATCAAATGATTCCTGTGGGAAGTTTCCACAGCAGTGAGTTGCTGTCTTTTTCATGAAATTTTCAGTAGCATTATAATACACAAATTATATATACCCTTCTTGTTGTAGTTCTTAAAAGCAAACTCGGCAGCCCTGCAGCACATCGGTCAGGATCATCTATCTGGTAAAGCTGTGCGAGGTACCTGCTGTACGGCATCATTAAATGCTGTTGCTGAACGTATTGTCAACTTGAAAAGCTGATCTGCACCCACAGAAACACTGCAGCCTTCTGGCGGGCTGGTTGGTTTGGTTTGGAGAAAAACAACTCTGGCATTACAGCACCCATGAGGGAGCTGACAGAGAAGATGCTTTTCGTTTTGGTTGCTGCACGTGGTGTCCCTGAGGAGGGGTCGGCCTGTTTTGGTGAGGAGTTGCCCCCCGCAGTAGTTCAGCTGCACGATGAGAGCGCCGTATTGCTCTTGCCCTGGCAGAGGTCCTGCCTGGTTTGTCCATAGGAAGTCCAGGAAGGTGTTTCGCCAGTGCCAGTATTGCTGTGCTTGTGTGTATGCTGAGGAGCGGGGAGAGGGAGTTATTTTGCTTTCAGGAGTGTTCGTCTGCTTCACAAGAAGAGAAATTGCTAGAAGCTCTTTCCTTCCTAGAGCACATGCCCTGGTGGCGTACAAGAAACCAGATTTGCTCTGTTCAGTAGATTTAAAATAAAATAAGGTATCTATCTCTAGCTTTCCAAAAGATAATTCTCCATTTGAAGTGTAGTTTTATCTGTATTACTAACTGAATTTTTAATCTCCTCCTGCAAGGAACATAGTTTAAAAACTTAAGCCTTCATCACTGTAAAACATTTGTATTTGTACCTGTAAGAGACTGGAGAGGCATCTGATCCGTCATTCACGTGCATCTTAACTTGCATGTAGGTGTATGGCTGCCCGTGATGCGGCTTTGCATGTACAAGTGACTTTCCATTCGTGGGAGGTTTATGTGGCCCGGTTACGTGTATGTTGTTCACTTTCTGGCCTTTTTTAACCTGCCTACAGTGTAGTAGTGGTTCAGCTCTCTGTGAAGCCTCAAATTTTACCCAGTTTGAAACTGTACGGCCACTAACAGTGTTGGAAGTGTTGCTGAAGTAAGAGGCTGCTGAAGTCCCACAGAACCATATCAACATGTTTGGCAGAAGTTGAAGGGAAATGGCTGCTCGTTCCAATTTTTGCCAACATTTTCTCCCACTATTTTTTCAGTCAGCAGACCAGCAGGGGCACGGAAGAAGCCTGCGGGTGCTCATTTCTCTCCAGGTCCCTGAGGGTATCAAGGTGAACTTTCTATCCTGAGTTGCCCTCACAACTGGTGCCCACTGTGTGCCAAAGCTTGCCGTGACCCTCGCGGCCGGTTTCCACTGTGCTGGGTGCCTGCGAGCAGCCAGCCTGACCTTCACGTGAGCACGATGGGTGTGCTGTTCCTGTATTTATATGATTTTGTGTTCTCTCCCTTTAGATTAGAATATGTAATGGTCTCGTTACGGTAATTGCTGCAGGTAAGAGTGATGCTTCCCACAGGCCCCGCTGCTGCTGGCATTGTGCTCCATCACTAACAGCTCCCCTCCTTCTTCTCCTCTTCCTCCTCCTCCTTTTCTTCCTCCTCCTCCTCTTCTTCCTGTGCTGGGTGCACAGCTGCGGCGGCTCTGGGGCTCTCCAAGTCTGTCTCTGCCTGTCCCTGTCGCCACCGCCCTACCTCCTCCCGCTCCCCGCACACCGAGCCCCGTGGGGCACCGGCCCCTGCCACGGGGGGAAGCATTTTGGTCACGGCTGGGCCTGTTTGCGCATGTGCTTGTGGCCAGGGCACCACGGGACGCGACTGGGGATGGGGCAGCTACTGGCTCCGCAGCGGCGCTTGCCCAGAAACCAGCGTGACTTGCAGGCAAGAGTTGCTGTGCAGCTTTTGGCGGGTTTTTCCCCTGTTTTGCAAATTTTACATGTTTGATTTGTAAATGTTAAGCACTCCGCTGATCCACCCGTGAGCCAGAAACTAGTATTTTTTTTATTTACTACACCATGGCGGAGCTGCTGCTTGGTTTCTACAACTTAAAATTTCACATTGCCTGCGTGCCCTCTGAAACAAACACAGCAAGAGAGACAAAAAACGCCCCTCCTCCGTATCACGGCAAAAAGAACAAGATTTAAGCCTCTCATGAGCATCTTAACATTGATACAAATAGGCCGCCAATTTTCCCAGGCATGTGCCGGCGGGTGTCCGCAGCTCCGCTTCTCTCCCTAGCACAGCCGAGAGCCTCGTCTCTGAACAAAGTTGCAGGCTCCCCTTGCAAGGCAGCCAAATAATTAGAGTTTGTGCCAGACAGCTTGCAAGTGGAATTATAATATTTGTATGAACGCCTTTATCTTTTGTGGTTATTACTTGCTCACTCTGCAGCTGCTGTCTCCCCATCAATCAAGGCAGTTTCGGGGGAGCTGCAAGGCTGACTGCATAGCTAAGGACTCGCCAGCAGAAAGTTCGGACTGAAGGAATGCGCCGGCTCCCGAGGCGGGCGGATGCTGCGGGTGCTCCCGGAGTGAGGTGTGCCTGGCCGCACCCCCGCCTGCCGCAGCCCCGCTTTTCCTGTGCACAGGCAATGCATTGTTCAGCGCTTGCATGAATATTGCTTGAGCTTGTCCATTTGGTGAAAACTGTATTATTTTGACCATCTGCCATTCCGCTTAACTGCAGGAATGTAAAGTACGACACCTCCCTCGCAGCCCTTCCCTCCCCCACGCTTTTCTCCCCGCGAACAGCACCACAGGTTTTGTTCTTAATCCAAAACTGACAGCTCCACATTTTTCACAGAAAATGCCTTTACACGCTAAGTCGCATTTTTCACCTTTTTTTAATGCGATATTTCCTGTTCAGTCAATTGTCTTGGAAGTATAAATCTGGTAAGTAAAGATGGCCTTTGAAATGCAAACGCCGGTTTGCAAACCGGCTGTGGGACTGGTTCAGCTCCAGCCAGACCTCAGCATTGTTCCGTTCAGGCTTTGAGCCATTCAAGTATCTAGAGTTAGCCAAAGCATGAGGACAAAGTTTTAACCCTTGTAGCGAGGAGCTAGAACGCAATGCTGCGGGTGCCCAGCAAACTCCATGGAGTTTCCAGGCATCGTTCCCGAGAAGAGGATCACAGGCAAGTTGTTAAAACAGCTGGAGTGGGGTTGCTGCCATTCCTAGTGATGGGGTGGGAAGAGGTTGTAGTGTTTGGCATGAGGTTTAAAATGCCCCGAATCACTCAAGACGCGTGTTGAAAACGCAGCTGAGTCAACCTGGGTCTTTGTTCTTGGAAGGTAAATTGAGTCCCCGGCACTTTACTGCCCGCAGGGCCCTGCGGCCGAGACCTTCCCCATGCGTTCCTGTCCGCCTTGCTGAACCAGAAGCATTTCCCGACATGTTTCCCAAGGGCAAGGCTCGCCCTGGCCATGAGTGAGGTTGTTCCTGCTCACTGCTGCCCAACAGGCAGCTCAGCCACCGGCAGCTTCAGCCGAGGCACTGGCTGTGTTCTGGTGCGTTTGAGAGTCACCTGGGCTAATAAAGTTGAAGGGAGTATTAAAGATATCCCTGTAATCGTCAGTCACGTAAACTAACAGCAAATAATGGTGCACCATGAAAATATAGCTGCTTGTTGGGTTGGAAGTAGGTTTGTGCTGCGAAACGCAACCGTCAGTCCGGAGTTCAGAGGTGGTCGCATGGCTGCTGAGACTGGCCCCGACCTTCGGCCTCGGCTTGGAGACTTCCCCCCTACTCCCCACAGGCCCGCAAGCATCTGGCTGGGAGGCTGTTCCTCCGCCCCACCTCTAATGCAAACCTCCGTGTTAAGGCTTAGAGAGAGAATTGTAACATGGTTTAGAAATACAGTACTCCAAGGGAACTGATGAAATGACATCCGCACGCCTTGGGACAGGTCAGAACCCCAGCAGCAAGAGCAGGGCTGGGTTGCAGCATGTGTGTTCGTATTCCTCAGAGCACCATTACAGTCGCGCCGGGGAGAGGCAGGAGCTGCGCACACACCTCAGCTTATTCATTTACTTCTTAGTTTAATAGCTGTATCCTCATCTGTTCTCATTCAGACAACCTATTTGGCCCTGGCCTCTAGTCGTAGTCGCCTGTGGGGAATCATTGAGATGTAACTTAGTGGTGTTGAACAACAACGTGTAAACACATGTAGACACTGCCACAGCCATCCAGGTTCCCCAGCCCATAGATGAAGTTCTTGAATGGTGGCCATGAGCGCACCAGTAACAACGGGTACTTAGTGTCCTGTTTAAGTAGTGCAACTAATTACAAAAACTGGGATTCTCTGGGTTTTTTTATCAGAGGCTAAAACACCTTCCGGGTAGCGTTTCCTGAAAGCATTCACACTATGGAAACTCGTTTCCAGCTCTCAGTAGTAGATTAAATACAGAAAAGCTGTTTAGTGACACACAGCAAAAAATATTTTTTTAATATAACACGCATATAACACACGCTCAAAAGAGACATTTTTCAAGTTATGTGGGTTTTGCTGGAGCTTCCAGGGAGCAGGATCGGTGCCTCCGCTCCTGCAGTGCTGGGCTACTGCAGTGCTTCGCTGTGGGCAGCTGCCCGAAGGGGGCTGCTGCTGGGGCAACTCTCGTGCCGAGTACACACGGCCTGGCCACTTCTCACTTCTTCTGAGAGCTGGCAAAGAGAAATTCCTTACGTCTCCAGGGAAGTGCAATACGGCGGCTCCTCAGCTGCCTGGGCCAAATTTCTACCACAAGTGTCAAGTTCACCTGAGCGATACCCAGGATTAATTTGGAGGAGGAGGTGGAGAGGGGCTGCATTTTGCTGAGCAGTTATTCTGATGCAGAGACAGGCAGGTTCTTTCCTTACATTATTTTTTCTCTGCCCGTTCTGTTTTCCAGGCTGCCTCACCGCAAGCGCTGACCTTGCTGTCGCCATAGGAATAGAGTTAGCAGACGAGACCTCGCCCGCGTTACCACGTGCCTCCAAGAGCAGGGTCTCTGGGAAGCTTCGCCGCTCTGCCAGCGCTCTCAGCAAGTCTTCCAACTGAGGTGCTGCGGGAGCAGAACTCTGGCCAAGGGAACTCAAGAGACCTTAAAATAGATAAATTATTTACTGCGTCTATAGAACTTGCAATTTTGGCGGAGCACGTGTTGAAGGGGACGGGCGAGGGTTTTGTTCTGTAAAACTGCAGTTCTCCTGTATCCAGACAGGCATGACCGATGATCAGAGATCACCTGCATTGTCATCACGCGTTTCACTTGACCATTTCCATTGCAAAGAGCACGAAGGTCATGGGAGCTCTCATGCTGGCATGTCATCGGGCTGACGGCAGCACACACTTCTCCCCGAGCACCTGTGCACAAGTACTGGTGTCGCAGCAAGAGGACACGAACCAGTACCGAAACCAGTTAGTTAACATAACTTTAGAGCACTGCTTTTAGTCATTCCGGTCAACACTTGATTGTCTGTTAGGGAATTTTGTCTAAATAGAGATTTTTCTCTGACTAGCCACGTAAGAAATGTTCCCCTCCCCTGGAGCGCCAGTGAATGATGGAGGTGCTTTCCAGTCTGTGTTCAACCCCTCTGTTGTCTGTGGTCATCCAGCCCCGGTTTTGTGCCTATAGCTAAGATCTAGTGATCATCAAAGAGCTGATTTACCTGAAATTTGGGAGGGTACTGCCGGTGTCATAGAGTGGCATTGAAATCTGTTTAATCATAGTATCTTGTTCAAGGTCATATGTCACTACCTGTGACACTGCCACGACTATTCACCATGGTTTGAAGAGTCAGACAGCACACCTCTTGGGTTAGCACCTCACTTTGTTGCAGCATCAGGGCAATACTCTGCAACCTGGGGCGTCTCCAGTTAGAACAAAATAAATCTGAAGGCTTTCTGAGGAGGTGCAGTGTCCTCCTGGCACTTTGTGTAGTAAGCAAATCTTGTATTTTCAATAGGAAATGTATTTCAGTCTGCGTGTATCATCGGTTTCTAGGGGCGACAACTTTTTACATCTTAAAAAAAACCCATATTATAAAAACAAGAGAGATCTGAGAGACGTCCTGCAGCCACTCGGTGTGAACGAGGATGGCCAGACCAAAGGCAGAAATCCGTCGACACTCCACTGTGAGGGGACTTGTGAGACACAGGCGCGCAGCAGAACGTGGGCCTCCGCCCAGCCGCTGCTGCGGGGCCGACGCTGGGGCTGGGCGCCATGTTCAGCCTGGGCTTCCCTGGCCCTCGGGGGAAGTGTTAGCTTCATTTGTTTGGTGTTTTGAACATCAGCATCTTACTGTTGTCAAGTGTTGTGTCAGACCCCACCAGCCCTCCTAACCCTCCTCAGCTCTGAGTCGTGTTCTTGCTTTTTGTTCTGTTTTTGTTTGTTTTGCTAGTTGGCATTCAGATGCACACCTCTCAACTTCATGTGTAAGTGAAGGGGAGTTGGTTTTCGGTGAAGCAAAATGCACAAGCGGGCCACCATTTCTTTTGCACTTCTACTTAGGTGTTCTCGTGAACGTCTGCCTGTCAGCGTCCAGCCCTGTGACTTCCCTGTAAGTACGGGATACCAGTTTATAAATCCTGCCAGCGGTGCTGAGGTAGCTCAACGCTTTGTGGTGGGCTCTGCGCAGTGGGCTACTGGGTCGGAGAGGGGCAGCCAGCTCAGCCTCAGGTGCCGCCGGGGGCCCTTGCTGCCCAAACACAAACCTGGCTGGCACGCCGGGACACGGGCGACGCAGCTGTCCCGCTGGGAAGGAGCCTTGTTTGCTAAGGGTTTTGACTGCCTTTTGATTTTCTGCCTCATATTTTGGTTTTGCTTTCTACCGACTGTGTGTCGGTAAAGGAAATCAGAAAATAGAACGTGTATTTTAATTTATTTTCAGGACTGGATAGGCAAGGCTGTCTTGTTCTTAGTTATCCTGTAAACGGTCTGAAATAATTTCAAAGACGTTCTTCTGAATAAAAGACTTTTCTCGTTAAAGCAATATGCATCTCTAATTCAGGGCAGAATTAAAACACTGATGAAAATAGTATTTTCCTGATGTCAAAAACCTAAAAATGTTAATTTGTAAAAATTCACCTGTGGTTTTGTACTAGGAACTGGATAACGACGCTGTTCTGTTACCCCTCACAAACTTAATAAACCTTAGCTCACAATAAAATTCTTAAAAGAGCAGTAAGAAGGTACATACCTGCGTGGTGTGTGTGGTGTCCGTGAGGCAGGCGGTGCCATGGCTGGGCAGGCGCCCTGCCTTCCGCCCATCCGATGATGCTGGCAGCTGCTCCCCGCCGGCTCCTGGCCATGCGCCATCGCCGGTGGTGGCACCTGGGCCCAAGCAGACGGAAGATTCAGGCTGTTGCAGGTGTCGTGGCTTTGAAGGTCTGGTTCAAAAGTGGTGGGGACGTTTGTTGGAGCTGGCATATGCAAAGTGATGGCACGGGGTCACTGGTGCGGATTTTGCCTTCCCACAGCACACCAAGGACTGCAGCCGCACAAACTGCTGCCAGACGCGTAACCAGCAACGTCATTTCCAGGCTCCAGCTCTGTTTGGCTAAACTTTCAACGCCGCACCACGACCGAAATGAAGGCACTCTACAAACTGACACCTTGCGTTCGCCTGATTTTATTCTTTATTCGGGGGGCCCTGGAGCTGCAGCAATGCTGACTGCATCCCCCTGCAGGATACCTCCTGCTGGCCCCAGCCCTTCCCGCTGCGCGGGGTGACCGGTGTCCTGGTCTTGCCCTCACTGGGGACACGCTGCCACCGACTGTGGGCTAAAAGGGAAAGAATGAATGGTTTTGTTGGGATGAATCCTGCCCAGCTGCTGCTGAAAATGGCTTTTGTATGGCTAGGGAGCAGCTTCAGGGCAAGATAAGAGGATTTTAACTTCTTCTAAAGAATAAAAGTTGGTTGCAGACTTGTGTCCTTACTAAAGCGTCTTTACTGTTGTCACCGTTCATAAGGGCAGGCCACCTGAAAGAGACGCAGTAAAAGATCTTTAAGGTTTGCAATGTTTCGGCCCACGTGGCGCCGGCGCATTCCCGCAGCGAGCAGTGACGACCGAGTGAGCTGGGGCCGCTCGCACTCCGCCCGACTCGGCCTTCATGGTAAGCTCAGCCCCACGCCCACGGGGTGCGCCTCTGCTGTACCTTTGTTGTCCCTTGGCTACAGACTGTTCTTTTTTATTTTGGGTTTGGTGGTTTTTTTTTTTTTTTGTTTGTTTGTTTTTTTGTTTTGTCCTGTCCCCCGCCACAAAGAGTCCTTGGCCGGCAGCGCTGCCATCAGAGGGGCTGCTGCAGCTCATACTTAGGAACCTTCATTACAGCTCTCAGGCAGCAAGCACACATGTATTTGATTGGTATTTTCAACGCGCCGGCCCTTTGGCTGAGCGTGGAAGCGGCTGGTCCGGCGAGCGCCACACTCCCGGCACGCTCACCCTGCTGAGCATCCTCGGCGGCTGACCCAGCTGGGCGGGAGCCGCAGAGCCTGCGTCGCAGCGGCATGCGCCACGGCCGCTGCTGAAGGGGGCTCGCAGCGGTTTGCTAATAATAATTACAGACCATTACAAAACCCCAGAAGACATCACTTACTTTACTTACATACTATTCACTGCAAGAAACACGTGATGACGCGGCTTCCCTTTCTAAGCCGTGTAATGCCTCGTTGCTGAGCGATTTGCATGAGCATTACAAACAGCATGTTTCTAATGGTGATTTTCTACTCTGTGGAGACGTTACTTAAGGGGGTCTGCGCTCTCAGTTGTAAGTATATCGGGGTGCTTATGGGTTACTGCCCACTTAGGCCAGTGGGAAGGCAGTGGGGAAAGACGCTTGGAAGTGTCTTTGCTGAAAAGAGATGACAAAGTTCTCACTTAAATTGCTTTCAGGTGCTTTAGTCAGAAATGGGGAATTCATCCAAAGGGCTCCAGCTAAAGCCCTGAATTTCTCCATTTGGAACAGTAACTCGACACACTAACTAGGCATTAGGAACCCGGCTTCCGCCCCTCTTTTGTAAGGAGGATCCCTGCCCCAGGCCCAGCACTGGCCCCACTCACGCTAAGCTTCACGAGCAGCCAGGAACCGGCCGCTTTCGCGGATACGGGTGAGCAAACTGTGCGAGATGGGGCAGCTGGAGGCACCGCCACTCTGGACAGCCAGGGAGGGGCTGGGGTCACACTGGCGCCTCCCCGCAGGAGCACGCGGGGGCCTGGCACGGCACGCGTGGGCATGTGGCCGTGGGCTGAGTCACCCCATGCCACCAGCCCACAGCCGCCCACAACAGGCAGACAGGCATTAAAAGTGTAAAGTAAAATAAAATAATACAGAAATTCATTTATACCTACACGTAAGTATGCTTAATATATGTATTATACTATTGCCGTATCTATTAACATGTTATGTAAATATTATATAAAACATTATGTTTTATGTATATTATGTTATGTTTATTATATGTCACAGGACATCTAATTGTATATCTAATATTTCATATTTATTATATGTCATAGGACATCTAATTGTATATCTAATATTTCCTATTATGTGTATCGATGTATACATATATTATTAGATATATTAGACATAGTATATATTATATGTATTAAATATACATGGATAAAATGTGTATAGAATATTATATTACAATAAGCATATTATAATCTATGATCTGCAATTTATGTATTATGGCATGTATATAACATGATATACAGTATAGAATATACAGTATACTATACTATATGTACTGTATAATATATTGTACTTTATTCATACGTTAATAGCTGTTTATTAATTTTATCAAACTATGGATTATAGGTTTTGTATCTACTATATATTACATACACATTATATATGTGTATATACATATACATACATACCTAGTATACGCTTTAGATATATGTCCACATTACTATATAAACTATAACTTTCCTATCTAACCTATAATATTGTATGCACAATATGTATGCAGTGCACTTTTATTAAAAACTTATATAAGAAAAATTGTAGTTATATAAATCATCTCAGCAATGTATGAATAATATATTTAATAGATTATATAATGATTGATAATACATACTATATGTTGCATAATGCATATATAATATGCATCATTGAATATTCAATGCACTATGTACAACACCATATATAATACTATAGATTATAGATTATGCATAACGTGTGTATAATATATATGTTATGTATGTATATGTTTGTGCACCTATACATATACCTGCGTATGTACGTATGCAGGTACATATACAGCACTGCATTACACAATGCATACTCTGTACTCCGTACTATAGTCCTGCAAAGCTAATAAAAAATCCTATAAGACAATATTATTTAATTATCTGAATATTGATAATGTACCAATAATTATATCTAATGCATACAAAATAGTATGTACTGTATATACTGTATTATAATATGCATTATATAAGACATTATATAATCTATAATATACCTTTTATACAATACTGTATATTATTGTACATTATATATTATACTACATCATAGCATAACATTATATATTATGATATAAATTGTTATGATATATTATGTGTAATATTCACTGTACTACATGTTACTACATACTACAAGTATACTACAAGTATACTTATATGGGTAAAAGGAATATAATTTGTATATTTAATTTATGTAGAATTACAATTTATTATACATAATAAATTATAGATTTCTTTTGTGTGTGTGTGTACACAATTAAAATTTTCAAGGTCAAAATCTAAGTCACTATCCCATGCAGACGTTTGGCTTTTCCTCAGTTGTGGTGGTTTTTTTTTCCTTTGAACCGTTATTGCAATACATTTAATTTACATATGAAAAACGGTAAAATTAGCAAATGAAATGATGACTTGGTTCGTTATCCTGCCGAATAAAAAACCCCATTCTGCACTGAAGCTGAACCGTGCCATTTATCCCCTCCGGCTGCTACCGCGGCCAGGGCAGCGGCCTGGCCACCCGAAGCCCGCCGGCAGGTCGGGCGTTACCCTCCCTCCCGGGGGCCTGGCGCAGCGCAGGCAGAGTCTCTGCTCTGCTTTCAATGACTTTCTGTAAATCGGCTTCCCCGCCACATGAGAAAAGGTTTAAAAAATCACGTTTGCCTAAAACTCCCGTGGTCGTCAGGCTGTGGGTAAGGCATGTGGCGCGCAGGAGACGAGGTGGGAAACCTGTCAGGCTTTATGCTCCCTCGGCTTCAAAGCTGCCAGGAGGGTTTATTATTACTTAAGAACAGTGATTCTTTTCCAAAAGGAACAGGTGATTTAACTGGAGCTGGCTCTTAAAAATAGTGCCCAAGTTACTGTAAGGGGAGGATGTATTCCAATAAGTGTCCCCATGCTGGCTCCCCTCCGCCGATGCAAGGCCACCTCTCCCCACGCTGGCGCCGGCCACGCAGCCGTGCCACTGCCCTGCCGCAGCCGCAGCATGCGTCTCTGCCCGGTTTCAGCCTTTCCCTGGCTGTACTGATGGCAACGGCAAAATCAGAAGCTGGGGCCCGGGATATTACCGGGATGTTTGTGCCTTTGCTAGACGCTACATATCTTTTCAGCCGTGCACTTAGATTAAATAAGATTTTTTAAAAAACAAGCCTGCCGGTGTCCTGCCCTAGAGCCTTTATCTGTAGGACAGCCCTGGGAAATGAAAGGCCATGCCTGGCATATCCATCTTTCTGATTAAGATATCAAATGTTTCCACGAGGCAGACCTTTGTTAGGCAGATTGTAAACTAAATTTAATTAAAACCATTTAAAGCTGTAATGAGGCTTTTTATCTGCACGGAAGGATCTGAGATGTTTGAATGCAATGTGCACAACGCAGGCAGCCCCGGCACCCTGTCCTTCGCCAGGGGAGGTGCCCGGGTGCCCCTGGTAACTCCCTGTACCACGCAGCTGCAGTAGCCACGCTGGCCCAGAGCACCCGCCAGGACCCCAGCACCCTCGCAGACAGGCGGCGAGACAAGAGGTGTGTCGGTACTGCTGCCCTGTGGCACTCTCTGGCACCCCACAGCACCCTGCATCACCCTACACCCCGCTGGGGACAGACGGGCAGAAACACCTGTGGCTCTGTGAGCCGTTCTCCCTTCTGCCAGCTCACTAAAAAGCGACGCGTGTTTTAACCAGGTTTGCGTGGGGAAGAGGTCTGAAATCCAAAGCAAAAGCCCTGTCCCGGGCCCATTTCTGGGCTCACCCTGGCCCCTGGGACATCTCCCCCAACCCGCCCGCCCAAACCAGGGGATGCTCGGCAAGGCCAGGCAGCCTCCTGCCACCCAGGCAGCCTCCTGCCACGCAGCCAGCCCCCAAAGCCCTTGGCTGTGCCCAGCTGTGTTTCCCAGCCAGTCCTCCAAGCCAGGCAGCCGAGGGATGCACCTATGGTATCGAGGGCTGCGAGTCACCATGTTGTCGATACCAAAATCACTAAAAAATTACACTTGAGAAGTGGCATCCCAGAGACTACTCCTCTGCTAGCGGTGGCGCTGGCGCCAACACCGCCGACAGGAAAAGCTCTTCCCAGCTTCTCACTAGCTCCGTGCCCACAGTTCAGCAACGGTGTTTGAGCTGCGTTTTTCAGGACCCTGAAGGTTCCTGTAATTAATCTCCCTGGTTCCTTTCAGTTTGCAAACAATCCGTTTCAGACCCTGTGTTCAGGTCTTTGTGTGCTCAGAGAGGAAGGAGGCTCCAGCGGTTTGCAAAGCGGGCAAACCTCCCTGCCCATGTGCACAGAGAGCGAGCAACCCCTGTACCTGCGTACCAACTGCCTCCAAGAATTGGAAATCGTGTCACATTTGGGGTAGGATCAGCATTTTCTGTGGTGCCCAAACCTGTTCCTGCTGGATGCATTGAGAGTCATCAGCAAATTGATTTGTTAGCCGACAGCAGGAGGCTTTGTTTGCACAGCACTGGCCGGCCTGTGCTGCCGGATGGTGAGACCATGGCACCGAAAAGGCAACACCTGCATTCCCAGAAGCTGCTGCGTGTGGTGCTGCTCGAGCTCTGGTTTCAGCTGCAACGCTCAGCTCTTGATGTATCCACCAAGCTAAAAGCACACTTGAGGGTCCCAGGGACACGGAGGCGAGCCAGGCTGAGGTCCCGCACGGTAGGACAGCGCAAGGGAGGGGCCGCTCTGTGCTAGTGCAAGTTGGTGAGGGGTGGGTCCCTCCTCAAAATATTGCCCAAAGGAGGCTTGCTGTGAGCGGGTGGCTTTGTAACCTGGGTGGTGGGCAAACCCGTCACTGCCAGGGTCTCAAGAGACGTGAAAAGTTGCTGCCAATTGCTCCCCACAAAATCCCTCAGGCAGTTGGTGCCTCACACTTGCAGTGACCTTCTCCCAAAGCTCTGCAGCGGTGCAGCCGGCGAAAGGCGGGCTGCAGTCCGCACGGCCCAGCAGCTTGCTCTGCCAGGCTGCCCACCAGCGCCAGAAGCCCCCTGTTTTACAGGGTGTTTGTGAACGGAGCTCAGTGTATGAAGTACTCCGGTTTCACCTCCTCTTACTCCTGCCCAAAATGCGAGCCTCCACTAACCACACTTCCCACTGCAACGTATGTTCCCAGCAGCAGCAGATGTAAAAGCGTGGGTGCTGATGGCTGTCCTGACGGTTCCCTGCAAACCTGGGAAATTCTTCCGACCCCAACAGATTTTACCCGACTCCTACCACAACAGGCATGAATTCACTTGACTGTTGGGAAATCAATACCAATATGAAGCAGCTGTTTTGTGGCCTGTCAATGCCACAGGCTTAGAGCAAAGATTTCATCGGGGGCACGGCTGTGAAGATGTGGATGGAGCCTTTGGGCCTCTCTGAAGGATGCACTGGGCATCGGTCTGGAAATGCTGTCTGACAGCCCAAGGGGACTGCCACACGGCATGGCAAACTCCCCTTGGGGAGCTCCCGCTTTGCGTGAGCGGAGAGACCGGCCTGCCCAGCACACAGACAGCTGGGACACACCGGGTGGCGACAGCCCAGTATATCTGGGGCTTTCCAAAGGCAGGGAAGCTGGGAAAAGCAAGACCACACTTCTTGCCAAGCACGTTTTGCTGCCCATATCTCCGAGGCTGTTGAGGCCACGTTCTCTTTTTCAGTATATCAATTTACAGCTAAAACCACAGCTTCGCCTAGACCTGAAGTCAGTCCCTGTAAAAGAAAGTTGGTTTCCTAGGAGTCAAGACAGCAGGAGTATACTAGCTTCGGTGCTTTTTAGTCCGATGGAACAACAACAAAAAAATTTCTCTAGAAAGATTTTCTTTCTCTAGAAGCTTTGCTACATCAAAAAATATTCACAGGTATCCTAGGAAGCTTCCCTGCAAGAAGCTCCAGGTCACCTGCCTTTCCCACGGCGAAGCAGCCGCATCTCAGACAAGAGCCTCTCGGTGAGTGAACGTGGCAGGAACAGGTTGGAAACCTCTTCCAGCAAGCAAAAGCCTCAAAGGCATTCTCATCCCCAAGACAGAGTGTGCCAAAACCCCCAAGCCGAGACCTCCACCAGGCCGTTAACACGCCAGTAGGTGACAAGGAATTTGCATTCGGGGCTGCCAAGCAGATCTGCATGCCATGAGGTTGGCTCCGCGGCTTCTCCTGCTGGCAAAGGGAGAGATCGTACGTTTGGGCTGCGACACCTGCAAGAGGGTTTGCACCAGCCCAGCACACATTTTCCACACTGACACTGACGTTATAATAATTATTGCTAGAAAACTTAAGAAACTACTTTTTGACCAAACCCGTGCGATTCCCACGCGCAGACACAAGCCCCGTAGCACCCGCACACATCAGGGCTGATGACCCCAAACCGCTGCTGCTGAAAGGACTAGGCAGGCCCTAGGCAGGGCCCCACGGGCTATGGGACACAGCCGCCGCTCCCCTCGCAGGGTGAACTGGGCACTTTGCACCTCGTTTCTCCCTGTCCCAGTCACTGCCACCTCAGTTTTTTCATGCACTGGTGTCTCCCCCTGTTCCAGAGGGGAGTTCTAGCATGGCTGGTTCACCAAAAACCTGTTATTATTGAAAGATGCTGCAGAAATCCCACCACAGGGCAGAGCAGGACCAGGCAGGATCAGGCTCCAGCCTTGAAACCAGGCATGTAAAAGCTCAGCCTTCCTTGCCCCAGCCTCCGCAGTTCACAGCGAACGCAGGATGCAGCTTTTCTACAGAGACCCTTAACCCCACATCCGAGTGCCGAGCACAAGGGAAAGCCACTCGAGCAAACAGCACGTCCTCTCACAGACAAGGATTTCTCAGTTTTCCATTTCTCCTTCAAAAGTGCTCCCTCCCCTGCAATGCTTCCAGGGGAAGGTCCCTGGAAGTGCTTCCATGGCTCTTCCCGACAGCCAGAATCAGAGCTCAAGGGCCAGGGCCCAGGCTCCAGCCTGCAGCCAGTGCTCACAGCGTGGGGCAGCGGCCCCTGTGCACCCCCTCGCACGGCGGAGCAACATTCCCCCGGGGGCAGGCACACCTCACCTACTCTTCTCCCACTTTAATACCTTTTTAATTAATCTCATCAGAAGGTGCAGAGCAGGCTGGTGCCTACCAGGGCGCCCTGCCAGCCCAAGTCCAGCGCCTGGCCCCAGCCCCTAGGTCCCCCCCCAGAGCCCCCCAGGGCCAGCCTGGCAGGGAGAAGCAGGAGGCAGTGGGGGCACGCTTGAATTTGAAAATATTTTATTTGAATAGTAAATAATTATACAGTTGAAACAGTTCTATCGAAGCACTCTATAAATAGCTAACAGTTAAGAAAATAATGTGTGTAGAAAAAGAGATTGCATCTAAAAGTAAGAGCTGTCAGTTGCACGGGATAAAATGGTTAAGATCATGTGTTTTTCTAGGTATAAAAGTTAAAACCTTTTTAGCAGATCCCTTTGGAAAAAAAAGATCTTCTAAAATGCACAGTGAAATGGCAGGCAGGGGAGACAAAAAAGCACGTTAGAATATCTGCGATCAAATAATATCAATTTTCATAATTAATATAAATAAATAACAAATAAATAACATAATTACTCAAACCAACATATACAGATAGTCAACTCATGAGCTACCTTATAGCAAGGGCAAAACGAACAGAAACAGAAAAGTTGGCATGTCACAGTTAAGGCAGTTTCTACAGCATTTTCTGGAGACCATCAACAGCAGAGTCAAGGCATTTGTGGCTACACTAAAGGAAATTCTCATTTCTCCTCAAGCGGTTTGATCTGTTCGCATTTATAAAAACCGAAACGAACAACAGAAAAAAAAATTGAAAGAAAAAAAAAAAGAAAGAAAGAAAGAAAGAAAGAAAGAAAGAAAGAGGCCCCGGGAAGGTGAACGTAAAGCCAGACTCCAGCAGTTCGCAAGCCGTATTAAAGCTAGTGGTGTGGCGAGCGCGAAGCGCAGCCCGCGGGGCGCGCTCGGCCGCGGCGGGGCCGGGCCCCGGGAAGGCACGGGCGGCTCTAGCAGGCGGGGCGCAGCGGCACCTGCAGCAGGATGACCTGCCTGTTCTCCGAGGGGTGGCACTTGTTGATGTGCCGGGTGAGGCCGGGCGAGCTGTAGAAAGTGGCCGGGCAGTACTTGCAGGGGAAGACCTGGGCCGCGTGCAGGAGGCGGAGGTGCCGCTCCTGGCTGCTCTTGCTGGGGAAGGTCTCCCCGCAGACGGGGCAGAGACGGCACTCGGCGGGCGGCGGCGCGGGCGGCTCCTCGGCAGCGGGCTCCGCGGCTGGGGCCGCGGCGGGCCCTGGGGCCGGGGCCGGGTGGCCCAGCAGGTGCTTGCGCAGGTAGGCCTGGCGGCGGAACCGCTTGGCGCAGCGGGGACACTCGAAGAGCCCCTCCTCGGAGCCCGCCTCCGAGACGCCGCCGGGGCTCGGCGTGTCCCGCTCGCTGCCGCTGCCCACCTCCTTCGGCGGCTCCTCCGCCGGCGCCCTGCCCGCCTCGGGGCCGCCCTTGGCGGCGGGCGGGCGCGGCTTGTGCCAACGGCGGTGGGAGGCCAGGTTAGCGGGGCAGGAGAAGACCTTGTCGCACTCGGGGCAGCGGTACTCCACCCGGACGATGCGGGAGCAGCGGTGCTGCGCCAGCGCGAAGGGGTCCCCGTACTCCTCCTTGCAGAGCTGGCAGATGAACTCGCCCAGCGGCCGGGCGCAGCCGCCCCGCGCCTTGGCCGGCGCCTCCACCGGGCCCTCCTTGATGCGCAGCCCCAGCACGGGCGACGTGGTCACCTCGTCCTCGAAGGTCAGCTTGCGGATCGCCTTCGCCTTCTTGCCCGACGGACCCTTCTGCCGGCCGGGCTCCGCCGCGCCCGGCGGGCGCTTGGCGGGCGGCTGGCGGCTCGCGGCGGTCGGCGCAGCCGGGGCGGCCGGCGCGGGGGCTCCGCCGGGGCCGGCGTGGCCGGCGGGCGGCTCGGCGTGGCCGGCGGCGGCCCAGAGCTTGAGCTCGGCTGGGGCGAAGAGAAGCGGGTCCGTGGCGCCAGGCACGGCCGGGGCAGGGAAGGACTCGGCCGAGACGGGCGAGCCCAGGCTGAAGCCGCGCTCCAGGTATTTGTCCCTGCTGACGGGCCGCGTGGGGCTGTACAGCGCCTGCACGGCGGCATCGGGAGTCCCGAACGGCACCGGCGGCGAGTCCCGCGGCGGGGGCGGCGGCGGCAGCGGCGGAGCGGCGGGGAGCGGCGGGCCGGCGGCGGCCTCGCGGCAGCAGCGCGCCCGGTAGGAGACGGGCGTGGGCCGCCGGCTGCGCTTCACCAGGAAGCCCCGCGGCATCTTCGCGCCGCCTCCGCGCCGGCAGCGGCCGCGGCGCGCGCTGCTCGCTTTGCCCGCGGCGCGGCCGCCGCCGCCTTTAAGCGGGCCGGGGCCATTGTTCGGGCCGGCGGCGGCGGGACGGGCCAATCAGCGGCGCCGCGGCGGGCGGCGGCGGCGGGCGGAGCGGGTGCACCTGAGCCCCCGCCCGCGCGGCCCCCGGCAGCGGCACACGCCCGGCCCCGCCTCCCGCACGCTCCGCGCCCCGCGCCGCCGCCCGGCCCGGCACGCGCGGGCCTTTGTGTGCCGCCCCGGGGCGGGCGCTGCCTCCCCTGCCCGCGCCGCGACCGGGGGCAGCTCCGCGCCGCGCTTTGGAGTCGGGACGGGCCCGGCCCCGGGGTCCCCGGCCCGGGACTAGTGTAGCACGGCACCGTTGGCCGCTCGGCGCGGGCAGGCCGGCGCTGGGGGTGCGAGCGGAGGGAAACTCGGCGCAAAAGTCGCTTTTGCGGCGGCCGCCAGCGAAGAGGGTGCCCCACCGTCAGGAGGCTGCCGGCGTCAAGGGTCTGACCGAGCCGGGCCGCCCGACCGGCACCCGCGCCCTGCCCCGCCGCCTTGGCGAAGGAAGCGAACCCCGCGCTGCCGAGGGGCGCTGCCGGGCCGGGCTGCGGCAGCGCGGCGGAGGACCCCGCCAGCGGCCCGGCCGTGACCTGTTACGCGATGCGCCCGTGCCGTGCGGCCGCTTCCCTCAGTGCTGGCCCGGCGGCAGCACCGAGGCCGGCACAGCTCCCCGGCACAGCCGCAGGGACGGGGACGGCGGTCGCGAAGCGGAGGGACGCCCCTTCCCCGCGTGCCACAATAGGGTGTGGAAACCAACACGCGCCCCGGGCAGCGTTTACGGGTACCGGGGGGGGGGGGGCTGTCAGTGCCCGCTGCGGGGCGAACACCGGGCCGCGGCCCCACTCCCCTTTAACTCTTTGTCCGCGGCACGGCGCGGCACGGCGCGGCACGGCGGCCCACGCGGGAATTCGCGCGAGGGGCTCCGCGCTGCGGCACGCGGGGGGGGGGGCGCCGCGCTGCCCCGCGCGTCGCAGGTGGTGGCACGGCGGGGGGGGGGAACGGGGCCGTCCCCCGCTGCGCACAGCCGGCCGGCCCCAGGGGTGCGTAAGCGCAACGCCGCCCCCCCTCTCCCCCCCACGTCTTTGTGGGGGGCGGCGGGGCACGCGGGCGGCACGCGAGCGAGCGGCCGCCCCCCCGCGCGGCCCCGCTCGCCGCCTTTGTGCGCCGCATTAGCATAAAGCTGCGCGACCCTCCCGGCGGCGGCACAAAGGGCGCGGGGCGGGGGGAGCGCCCGGCACCGGGGGCCGCTGCTCTCCCGGGCAGCCCTCGGCGGGCCGGGCAGGCCGCGGGGGGTGCAGGGCCCCCCGCCCGCGGGACAGGCGCGCAGCGGGGCGGGGCGGCCACTGCGCATTAGCATACAGCTGCGGGCCCGCCAGGCACGCGCCGCCGCCGCCCCCCCCTCCCCGGCCCGAGCTGCACACCGACACCCCCCCCTTCCCCCCGGCGCGGCCTCACAAATGCGTGGAGGGGGCCGCTGCCGGGCGGCACCGGCGCTGCCGACTCACCTGCAGTTGGCGGGGCTTTGGCGGTCCTGGCCGGGGCGTACATGGGCAGGTGGGCGCGGTGGCGGCGCAGGTAGCGGAGGACAGGCTCTCGCAGCGGCGGTGGACAGGGCCTCTGCTCCTCGGCGTCCTGCGGGGGCGGCTCGGCGGCGGGAGGCAGCCCGGGCACCTGCAAGGCAAAGCCGTCGGACGGCCGTCCCGGCAGCGCGCCGGGCTGGCGCGGGGACGCGCAACCTGAGGCGCTGAGCGCAGCGGCCTGAGCACCTGTCCGGCGGGCGCGCGCGGAGCGAAGCTGGCCCCGGCGGCACCGCTGCAGCCTCCCCCCGCCCCGAGCCTGCCGGGCACGGGCACGGCCGCCGGCTCCGCCGGCACTTCCCGCGGCTGTTCGCCCCTTTTGCAAAGACGCCCCGCGCCTGCCTGGGTGAACGGCCGCGGACGCAACGTCTGCGTGGAACCGAACCAGCGTCCTCGCCTGCGCGACCCGTGGAGCTGCCCACCGCCCCGGGCACGGCCTCGTCCCGTGCTAGCACACAGTCTGGCGCGCAGTCCCCCCGCGCCTCATTTACTGCTGCTGTTAAGGGGCTCCTCAGGGGGACCCCAGCTGCGTTTGAAAAGCGGACCGTTGCTTCCTATGGCGGACAAGCGCCTTTTCTAGAAACCCTCGCGCTGCCCACGTGCGCCCTCGGCGTGCTGCAATACTCCAACAGCTGATGTAGGTGCAGAAACCCAGCCCCGCCATCTGCATGTTTGCATAGCTGGAGCTCCGCAGGCGGGAATAAACACATGTTTGCGATCCCGCGGAAGGGTAAACATTCCCCGGCTCCTGGCGGCGGGCGGGCGCACGCCAGTGCCGCGCCGGGGCGACAACCCCAACGCACAGGCTAACAACGTAGTCCCTGGCCCAGCTCTAGCTGCCTCTTCGGTCCATACATCACTTCCTACTCGCGAACATTATCCCTAAACGCTCGAGACTGAGTGCCAGCTTCTGAGGCAACTGTAACCAGAAATGCCCGACTTGCGTGTATTTTCACTTGCGGTTCTTAAACATCCCTTTCGGAGGTGTACCTCCTCCTCATTTCCACATTGCATTACTAGTTTATCTGCATGCCCAAGTGAGCTGCAATATAAGCAACGGGAAGCAAAGACAGTAGGTCTCTTGCTCCATATAGAAATACAGCCAAGCCCGAGGCATTTAGGATATATTCCTTAGGCACGTGGTAACTACTACGTATTTGGCAAAGTGCCTAGAAGGAGCACCCGAGGAAAACATACAAATGTGACATTCAGCAAATATAGTTAAAATCGCAGTGCTGAAAATCCACATAAAAATACAAAAAGTAAGGACAAATTTACGTTCAGGTGCAGATACCGTCATCTATGCTCATGTAAGCAGTTCTGCCTCATAGAGGTGCTTTCAGTCTGTTCAGTGGGACTATTTTTGTGTGTCAGGACTACTGCAATAAGGAAGGGGTGAGGCAAGCAGGTCTTTAATTTGTAGGACACCGATTCCCTTCTCTAAACTTGTTCACGCTTACAGCATGCAAAATGTGGTCGAACGATGGCAAGAAAAACACTTCTCCTCAGGCCTCCTATTCTGCACAGAATTTCATTTTGTATTCTTTTATAGATGTCTTCCAAGAGAATCTAAAATAAAACTGTGCTGAGGCACTTTCTGTGTCATGACAATAGGAGGAAAATTGCACCCAGCCCTTCTGGGAGGAGGCAGGGGTCGAGCGTTTGTGTAGCTACAGCTGCGACAGCACGCCACTTTGGGCCATGGAAATGGGTGGGCTACAGTCTACGCCCCGTCCCTTCCTTTTGTCACCCTGCCTCCGTTTACAGCTGATTCCGTTTGTTTTCTGCACAGTCCAAAAACTCAGTGAGCGAATACTTGAAAAAAATACTGCCATCGCACAGAACGCCGCTGCATTAAACAAAAGCAAAAGCAAGGAGAGGAGAGAGGGGGTGAACTGCTCCCAAGTAGCGGGGCTGGAAGCATCCAGATCCAGACTGCACATCAGGTTTGAGATCAGCCAGAAATTCATCGGGGGGCGAGGGGGCAGTTCTTGGGCGCCTGGAAATCTGCAGTTAGCAGCTCTTTCCATGGAGTGCAGTGGGTTTTGGATTTTGAGCAGGCAAAGTTACAGGCTGCCGAGACTTTATGCCTCTGTCTACAGTACTAAGGACAAAGCTGTAAATGGCATTAGCAAACATTTTTATTTCATCCCTATTCAGGAAATCCACTTATCACTGAAAAAGCCAGTTGCTTTCACTCTTTCAGCTACAAAAGCCATTCCCTGTGGGTAGATGTTGAAAAATCTACTTCTCATGGGCTCAGCTGAGACAGTGTTAGGATGGCCTGTAGCGTATTTCTATTAGGAAGCATTAATAAAAAAAAGGGGGAAGATAACTGAGCGAATAAGCCTCCAGATGCTGCTGGGTAGCGGTGCTAGACTGCACATATAATGCAAAAACACCGTGAAGGAAAACAAAGCAACTTAAAGTTCTACTGGCAAATTTGGAAATATGCCCAAATAACAAAACTCAACACTATGCTGTACTTGGTGAACCTCCCTTGTGAGGTACAGGATCTGCTCAGGCTTCCCAGAGGAAATAGCTAAACAGAAACATAAAGCTTTGGGAGAAAGGTGGGAGAAGAAACCAAAGTGAACAACACTAACAAATTACCTAAATAATAAAATGCACTCGCCAGTCATTTTTCTTACCTGTTCCGACATCAGGATTTGGCGCAGTTCCTTCTTGAGATCAATAAACCGATCGTGATAGATGGCCATGGACCAAGGTTCCCTGAAGTAGCTGGTTAAAAAAGAAGAAATTTAGTTATCCTGTGAACCTCTCATTAACCACTAATAAAGTATTTACCTGCTTTTTTGCCTTTATAAATTACAGTTCTGGACCCATCATGATCGTTTGTTCATAAAATGCCTCCCGTAACAGCATGGTCAATCAATTCTTTTAATGGATGTTCCTGATGTACAGCCAGCTTCAGTAATTACATTTAAAGTGGCTTAATTCAGAGCTGTGGCAAGACCCAGTGAAGAATCCTGATTTTATCACAATTTAAAAGCCTGAAGACCTGTAAAGAACGGTGTCTCCATTATCTGTCCTCATTTGAGAAAAGCAGATTGCAGGATTAACTGAACTGCTGCATAAACAAATTAAATTTGTGTAGACAATGACACAAATGTTGTTCATCATTAAGGTTTCTGGATTAATAAAGGCCAGAAAAACAGGCCACCACAGTGTTGCAATATGTTCTTTGCACTAGTACGCTGAAGCTAAATTGAACCTATTCTAGGAGGAAGCTCTTGTAACTTTTCCTTTCAGTGACAGCATTCATGACAGCATTCTTCAGTGAAAAAGGAGTAAAAGGATGGAGAGGACATGGCTCGATGTAGAACCTCAAGGCTGTAAATATAACTGGAGGCAGCTAGATTACAAAGTTGTGATTTATTTCTCTTTCCTCTATAACGAAGAGTAATTTTTAAAGCTTCAGTGAGATGCTCTGTGTGTAATTCTTGCTAATGCTAACTGGAGTCAGGGGGTGCTCCGCATTCATCCCAGTAATGACCAAACAGATGTCAGCAGCATCACCCAGAAAGTTTTAAGATGGGTGCATTAGCGTGGCTGCGACCAACATTCTCCTCTGGAACGGCAGCAGCATGCTTGGTGCTGCTGTCAGGAGCAGGCATACACTGTCGCTTGACTCAGTTCTGTGGTCTTTAAATGAACATCTGGGTAAAGCAACTTCAAAGCGCTACACAAGTTCAATAATTCTCACATATCTGTCTACAGAAAACTAACGTGCACTTTACTTTTTGCAAAGACTTTTTTTTTTTCATTAATGCCAAATGGCAGGATTTCCCCTCCTCCCACTCTTTAAATGAAACTTCATCTCTCATTAATGCCATGCACAATAAATAACACTGTGCACCTGGCAGAACTGTGCTGGGGCTTGTTTGTTTTTTTGGTTTTTTTGGTTTTTTTTTTTTTTTACATACTCATCCCATCATAAGCTCTCTTCCCCCTTCCCACTGTGCCCCTTCTTCTGCACATCTCTGTAGCGCAGACTGGCTGTGGCTGCCTCTCCTAGACTTGCACAGTGTCCAGCACAGCGGGGCTCTGTCCAATAGATGTTTTCACAGCATAAATAATAAATATTTATATTAAAATTAAGTTTTACAAATACTGTGTTCTTGCTGTGGTAAGTGCTGCCCAGCCTAACAGTCTCTGGTAGCACGTTACCGTGACTGAAACTACCTCTTCATTCGGATATGAAATGTTAGAAAAGATCAGCTCAGCTCTAAGTATCTTTATTTAAGTAATTATATACCTATAACATGTGCAGAGAGCTAGAGAAGAACAGATTATTCCCCAAATATTTAAAAAAACCTTCAATTTCAAAAGAAAAACCCCACCCAACACTTTAACTCAGTGTTGTATTAGCAGAGCAGGGAAAAGGGAAGTGTTATTCAAGAATACATTAAGATAATTAAAGACTCTGTTTTTACTGATATGACCTGCTAAAAGCCATGTTCCGCTGGCCAAACATTTTGTTTTCAAGCTGGCAGCTTAATTTTAATGCTAACCCTGATAAGATGATTTCACCTCTTGATTGAGGCACATCTTCCAACTGCCTTACCTTGGTTAAGTTGTTCACCCACCTCACTGAGATGTTGCATTAAATGATGCTTACAAAATGTTTCAGGGATGTTAGACTTTTTTGCTACTGTTACCAGCACTACCCATAACTGCATTTTTAACTGTTCCTGTCAATATTCACAGATTTAGAGCTCAAAACGCATCACCCAGTTTGCAATGTTTAATGCAAATAAAATGCCCTTTTATAGGGAATGGAGAATGTCTTGTCTGTATTTTCTAGATAGGCTGCCAAGAGGAGCTACTGGTAAACAACATTTACTCCCAGATTCCCTTTACTTCTCTTCACCTGAAGAAATGTAACCACCAAATGCAATTTAAAGATATTATTCACAGAAACAATCCCCTTTCTTTGCTGGCTCTGCGTTTTTATCTATTGATCTTTTCAGTTAGAATCACCTTTTCTAAAGGGGCACATGGCGGTTTTGAGAAAGCAGATCTACATATGGCTGCTAAAGGGAAGTTTAATAATGAAAAAACCCATTTGAAGCCAAACCAACAAGTTGACTTTCTGAGGCTCATTCTGAATTTTATTACCACTTCAGCAGCAGTCCCTCAGGGCAAGCCGTAGAAGGCTTGAAAGTATAATGCTCTTCAGTATACGAGATGAAGCTGGCATGCTACCAACAGAGGCTCAAAGGCTCCTCAACTATCATGAGAACGGCATCTGCCACATGTGCTTGCACCATTTAGTCTTTCATAACCTGCCAGAGTGATCAGGCTAAATATGTACAAGATGACAATGTTTGCCAGGAGCATAACGGGTTTTCAAACTTGGTCACTTCCTAACGGGGATCCCCTGCTGGCAGACTTTTATACCGACAGAAGCTATCATGGGAAGGCATTTGTAACAAGATGGGATGAAATGGTCTCCTTTTGAAGACAATAAGCGACATCCTTTTTGTTGCTAGGAAGCTGGTCTCGCCTTTCTTTGACAAACAATATTTAAAGTCTGTTCTGCCTCATTTGTGATGTGTAGCCTACATTAGATGAAAGGGAAAGAGGAGGAAAATATTTAGTGGCGTCCTGTACAAAAGATGTGGAATCTTTCCCTTTTCAAGAGATACAGCATTAAACACAATGGATAAAGTTGGCCACTGCTAGCAAGCAAAAATGGAGTAAGCACACGCATGGCTTTCCGTCTGAGAGCTACCTGTATTTATTCTACATTTCATTTGCAACTACACACCACTTTTGGAGAACAAGGCTTCCACCTCTGTGAAAGCTAATTCTGAAGCTGCCATATGTCCACGGTGCATCCTGGCACTCTCAAGCAGAGGCAGCGAGGACCCGACACTGATCTCTGGCAGCATTTCTGCCATCTAAGTCGAGATCTCATCACTGACAGCAAGGCGCTAAAGCCAGAAAAATCTTAAAAATTGAGTTAAAAACCTTCAGAATAACACACTCTGTTCATAAAACAACAAGACAATAAACAAGAGATAAAAACAATCAATAATTGAAGTTTTTATAAATAATTTTAAATCCCATGACGAGAAAGTAATGGCAGAAAGGTGAAGACCAGCTCTGTAGAGTAAGCTTATCTACTCTGGTAGACCTAACTTTTATCATTCACAAGCTTGGCATAACTGCAATACTCATACAGATCAGTTCTATCGCACCACTGCAATGTTTTCCAAACTTCTGCAAGTTGGGCTTCCCTTCGTGAAAATGAAGCAAAGCAAGGCCCGAATAATTTCTACTTATATTATCAAAGATAGGCTTCTGAGGACCACTGTTGACTTTGTCTTTACGCATTTCATACCAGGTGCTTTTCTTGGAGAATCTCAGCTGAAATCCTCTCAAAAAAAACCCAAAACAAACAAAAACAAACCAAGACCAGAACAGACCGGTGGAAAGAGAAACTGAAAAGCCACGATATGAATGTATACAACATGGCAAAAAAAAAAAAAACCACCATTTTTTAAAAAAGGTTTGATTTTCTCATTCCTGTTAATGTGAAAGTAAATCTCATTATTACAGCCTGAAAAATAGTGGTTTTCTTTTTAATGTGAGGATTGTAATATGTTTTTAATTACTTCCATTCCTTTTCTTGCTGCTTCCATGAGCCTGAAGACAGCAGAAATAACCGGTGCCACCACAGACAGGCCTATGGGCACACCTTACGCACCGGGAATGCAGACCTAACGGCTCATTAAACTACGTGGAATAATCCCTCCCTGCAGGTGATCTTATCAAATTACCAGAGCACATGTCACGCTGAGACTGCCGTGCTCTAGCACAGAATCCAGTTAAGGGAATTTAAACTGTGCCCTAAGCAGCAGGCACTCGCTGCTGCCTCACCTATACTCCCAGTGACTTCTCTCTGCTGTGAGAGCGGGACAAGGTAGGGGATCTTCAGAAGCTCGAAGGACGGGTGGGCACCCATTCCTTGTCATGGTGCCTTTGAAGAATCCCTCTGCAGACTACTGGCATGTTAACTACAGATTTTGAGGACGCTGTGTCTGTTGGTGCTCCTGTGCTACTCAAAGCTTTTATGGAAACAATAACAAAACCAAATTCAACTCCTTGCATCCCTGCTGTCCCCACTCTTTCACCAACACACATGAGACTGAAGGAAACAACTAAGTTCAGAAACTCAGACAATCTACGAAGTGGTTTGACTCTGTTTGCATCTTTTGTTAAACATCTCTAAATAATCATTAATACAGATCTCTTGAAATCACATTCATTTCTTCACAAAGCAGTCTGCTATTTGCTAGTGATCTGCCTTATGTCCCATGAAACTCAGTGGGACTCTGGTCAGAGTTGTATCTTCCATCATCCAGCACTGTAAGCATATGCAGAGCAGCACACATTCTTTTAGTACACAACATAAGGCAGAGTCATTGATAAACATAATCTCCTGTTAATCTGTAAGTAGTGTAGAGTGTCCTTGCCTCTCTGTAGCTTCCCACACTTAGTACAACATAGTGAATTTTCAAGCTGGATGTCCATTTTTCTAGGTTGAAATTTATTTAAGAAGAAATATGCTTGAAATGCAAACTCTCCAGGTATATCAGCTGCATCTGGAAGACACTCTATCAGTTCTCAAATACTCAGACCTCAGAATATTCAAAGTCATTCCTTAGCATGCTTGGATTCCTTAAACTTGAATGACTTTGGCAGTTTATGGAAGCCAAGTTTCACATCGGTGCTTTTGGCACATGATGGAGAAAGCCACTCAAATGCTGGTGTGCTTTTGCTCATTCCTGCTGGTTTTTGCTGCTATCTGGTCAGTTAGAAGAAAGCTGCTACTATTACAAACACTACAAACCAAACCAGAAGGACAAGCAGATGAAACTGAAGCAGCTGGTTAGCTGACACGGGCTCAAGTACAATAAAATTATGCCAGGAGTGCCTGTGAAGAGCAGGGAATTCCACTTCCCGAGAATGGGGAAAGTACTGCAGTGGGTTGGGATGCAATGCAATTTTAATTTCCAGGTCATTGTGACATTACTTCCCAAACACAGTTTGCAGTTTAGCAAAAGTCTTTTCTCCAACACAAGTGCACGTAAGATGAAATGACCCATCTTGCCAGGAAAGGAGATGATGTGTTGTTTTGGGGACAAAATGAATGTTTATAAGACTTAATTACAAAAATATTGTGATTCCAGTTAAAGGAGTATTTCCAGATCTGCCTTGCATAGCTGGACCAGGAATCACAAAATGTAAATTTAAAAACGATATAAATAAACCCACTGAGCATTTCCTCCTAAATATCATCTGACCAGTAATTTTGAAGGACAGCTTGTTTATGTAGGTAAAAACCAAGACTAATTTGTATAAAATCCCATAAAGCACCACCTGAAAGCATTGATCTTAATCACAAAGAACAAAAAATGTTCCCTAGTTTGCAATTTCTTAAAATTCACTTACAACTGCTGAACAATCAAGCAAATGTTGAACCAACAGCCTGGTTGTAGCAAGAAAGCTATTTAATTCCTTGCTCTATAGTTCTACTCACTGAACACCTGTTTGTCCAGGCATTTTAGTCACTCCTGTTAAATTCATTAATCTAGGACTTTCTGTTACTGCTCTGATGCAGTAATTAGTGAAATCAATAGTCTTATGGATAATGAATCTGTGATTTACTTCATTGGGCAGATTTACAAAATAATGTTAGTGTTCACTAATTTATAGGCTGCCACTTCTTTTGTACTTTTTGATAAGTAAATCATAGAAAGGGCGCCTGTGGTTTTTTATCGCTTTTAATGGAACTATGACCAAACCCAGAATGTCTTTTCTTTGGAAGACAACTGGTTTAAAACCCGTGGTTCACAAAAGCCTTTTTTCTGTAGCTGCAATAGCAAAAGATAGTGAAGTGCAACTGATCTCACAGTTCTTGCTCAAGAAAAAAAGCCACTGAATCCAGACCTCGTAGAGGACAACACTGATCCCACTGGGCCCAGTCCAAAACCTCGCTGAGGTTACTGCAGAGACCCACTGACTTTGGCAGGATGGGTGTCAAGGTTTACACTAGGTATTGCTTGCCAGCATCTTCACTTTACAAATGCCAGTTATCCATCATGACTGATAAATCATTTCTGTTTTCTGCATTCTGAATATCCTGGAAATGTTACATTAAAGTGCCATTACCTGGAGACACCATCAGAAAGCAGACCTTAGCAATATTCGCTTCACGTTGAGATACGGCGGTTCTTTCCTACGCAGAGTATCCTCCAGAGATACGCTCCATTGTTTCAGCACTGGTATTTGGTAAAGTTTAGGTACTTTACTAGATAGTAGCAGTTACTGTGTAGCTCACTGAGCCGCTCTTTAAATTTTCTAAACTCTGTGCTCTTTAAAATTGGTATAAAAACATTGCTGTCTGCTCTTTTTACGAGGAAGCTATGGCTGACCCTGAAATAAGGTTTATTGATTTTTTTTTTCACATAGTACTATTTCACATGTAATGTATTATGAAAAACAATTAAAAGGAAATTAAATCTGACACACAAAATCAACAAATAAACTGTGTGCAGTGGTATGATTGCTTTTCTGCAATTATTTGCTTATGAATTCTGAGTTCAATCATTCATAATGGTTTGCATAATTATCAGTATGAATCAGCAAGGTTTGACTGCAAATTAATGCCGTAAGATTCAGCCGACTAGCCTTTACTTACTAATTTGGATGTGGGGTTTCTTAGTAACGTAGCTCTTCATTAGCCAGTTAGCTGCTCCTTAAAAACTACATTAATATCTAGAAATCTTAGGCCACCTGAAGGGGTCTACCATTTATATTGATTTGCTATGTAAGTACAGCTTTACCAGTGCACCTTGGGGTTAGCATTTAATTCTGGTAGCAAAAGGCTGTTAGTGCTTTTATATCCCTTCATGTGTTTCTCTTTCCTTATCCTGTCTCTGTCTTCATAAAAAGCACACAAATTTTCCTCTAATTAGGCTGTAAAGTGTACTGAGTAGCATTAGTCCCTCTCAGCCACGCTCACTACCTGCCACATTTCCTTTCTGGTTTTTTTCAGCCCTGCAGAAAAGAAGTCTCACTGCTTGCCTGATGAACAAAAGCCTAAGGTGGAATCCCTTAAATGTGATCACGGTGTGCTAATGGTATGGGATCCGGCAAATTCCAGACAGCAGTGCATTCTGGTATTTCTCTTAATGAACAATCACTCTTCATTTCTGAAAGTCTGGTTTAAAACCAGCTTTTTTATGTAGCACGCATTTCATGTTTAAATCATCACTGATTATCGAGGCTATAAGTAATGAACTTATATCTTTACCTAGTCCTTTTAAAAATAATACTAAAAACATCAAATGTTGTTCTTTCCCCTAATTTATCTGTTATATTGTGAGATTTATTACAGTTGTGCCAATAAACAGTCCAGTATGGTGTTTCTGCTTAAACGCTCATTAAATGACCCTGCTCAATAAATCACTTTTAGCCTAATGTAAACAGTATTATGATGTGTGAATTAAACTTAAGTAGAAAAGATCTAAATGGTTACTTTAAAATAAGTAAACGTGGTTCATACCACTTAAAATATTTTTGAGCGTTTAGCTTGTACAGCTAATACAAAGTGTAATGTAAGAATAAATGACAGGGTTTGAAGAGAATCCCTAAGGAAACATCCAGTGATATTATTCAGTTTTATAGTTTCTGAATGGAATTTTCCAAAGCATCTTCGTGAAAGGGAGTTTGACTCCCTTCACACATTGCTTTTGCATGTTTGACAGCCTTGTGCCCTATTGCCTATCAGTACCTGTTGCTGTAGAAGCTCTGCCACTCTGTGTAGAGTATCCCTTATTTTTGAAGGGGTGCTCAGCCTCCTGGACAGCAACACCCACCACAGGCAGGCTATATGCAGGAAAAGGAGCACTAGCCTGTTTTTGTGTCTCCTTGCTAACAGCAGTGAATACAGGTCTTCTAACAGACATCTAGGGTGGATCACCACAGATCTACGCATGGGTAAGTTGCTTGTTCCCTTCATATGTGAGCACTGAATCCTATCTGCTATGCTGGCACTGGGAAATAAATACCTTTGTCACTGCATTTCAGCAAAATCACCTGTACTTTTTGTCCCATGCATAGGCATTGCCAGAGTCACAAGCCACCCTCCCAGCTCCTGCTTGCCAAAGAGCCTCTGGTTAATGTCTGCCAATGGGAGCTTCTCTCTACGGACCTGGGCCCTCATATCACCAGTCCCCAAACTGATCTTTGCAGCTTGGTGGACGTATAAACCCCAACTCTGGAGAACCCAAAGCTTGCAATGGAGATGAGGCACTCAGAGCGCCCCTGCGTCTTGCTGCAAATAGCTTTGCTACCATGCAACGAACAATGGCGAGTTCATCCTCCTCATGGTGCTACTTGAGACCACTACGCAGGGTAGACAAATTGTGAGTTAGACAAGTCCTTAAAATGCTGGAAACCAAGCTACTAGAAAAAAGTAACAAAGTCTTTTTGAGCTTAGCTTGGATGAGTGTGCCTGTACGGTTTCTCTGCTAATCATCCTTTAAAACACACGCTGCCTTCCTGGACTCCTTCACAGGACTGACCCTGTAACATGGCTCAGCTCTTAGCTGGAAAGCCTACATATATGTACAGCAAAAGCTGAATGCCAGCCTGTGTGCACTGAGATGGCTCCATGATGCAAACTGAAGCATGGTAAGTACAGACAACTAAACTAAGAACCAAATACAAACATAATATAAATAGAGCACTTTGTGCTATGTGTTACTCAAAACACTTTGATTGCCACACCATGCGTTAGTCTATCAGCATGTTTCACAAATTGGTAAATGCCAGAGTGCTTAACATACAGCATCTTACTGACTTCAGTATTACGCAGAGAGTCTACTCGGTGAATAGGTACAAGAAGAAACTTGAGAAGGGGATGGCTGAGCGACACAACATTTCAGAGGGTGCCTTTTAGAAACTGATTGGCATAACCATGTTGCCTCTGACGGGACACTTCACCACTGTCAGACCAAATCTGTGCCTTTCTTCCAGTGACGCTGCCTTTGCTGCACTAACTGTCATGCAACAGTGGTACTCCTTTGCCTTGTCATCAGTATTACTGCCACACTAACATGATGCAACCAGCACCTTCTGTAGGTCATGACTGAAAACAAGTTCATTAATACAGTATTACAAAATCCCAAGTAAAAAAACCACTCACACTAATTTGATAAGCAAGCTACTTAAGTGTTTTAGAAACTAGTGGGTCAGATTTTTATGCATTATAGTAGTAGATTTGGTTTTCATTAATGCCAAATTAAGCCTACAGGAAGCACTTCTATCTCGTATTGAAGGCATGATGCCAGTGAGCATCCATTTGGTTGCCAAGTATCAGGAGACCCCTCTAATTATCCATTTTGTACTTAAGATGCAGCAGAGGGAGATTCCACCGCTCTGTGGATGTGTTCCATAACTTGGCAACTGCCTTACAGTTGCCTTCATCTCAGGAGAACAGAAAAAGGTGTAACTGGCTGGTTACATTCCTCCTTTGTGAAGCAGTATGGAGCACTGATGACCAGTAACAAATCTATCAGCTTAGAAATAAAAGAAAAAAATATTTTGGAGCTCTCTCCCCAGGCCCCTCTTTTATCTGCTGCTACGGCAATGAAAAGAATTTGAAGGCTTTCAAGCGAGCACCAGAGACCTCTGAGGGAAGGGAAGGAGTGTGGTACAGAGGACACTTCATAGCAAACCTACTGGAATTTGCTTTCTCTTTCCTGCAAGATAAGTCTTCCCTGTCGGAAAAAGCCTCGCTCTTGGGTAGTCAAATTCCAGTTGAGCCTTTTTGAGATGCAGCCTTACGGGAAATGACTAAAAATTGCAGAAACTCCTTCCTGAAGCGGATTTCAAATCTAGGGAGTAATGCTGTTAAATTTTCAGGTGACATAAAAGGTTTGTATACAGAAACCTCGGCTCTAGAATACTGTGTCTTTGGTTCCTGTGGTTTTGCCTGCCCTGACATTGGACCACGGCGTTGTAAGACCTTTCTGCTCAGCAACGTAGTGGCTGAAGGCCCAGATGGAGTAAGCACACCCACCATGGTGGCATGAGGCAGATGGAAGGGTGACCATCGCTGATGGCAATGGTGCCTTTTTCTTGTAGCACAATGTCAAGTCAGGATGAGACTTTTCTTGGTCAGTAAATATTGTCTGTGCAAGGCCCTGAGAATTTGCCCAGCAGACCTTAGCATCCTATGAAACAGAGGGATGAAGCGCGTCCCACTGTGGTGCAGTCAGAAGAGACAGCTGTCTGACTGGATGTGGTCATCTTCTGGCTTAACAACCTATTCCCTCAGCTGTTGTTTGCATAGGTAGAAACAAAAAACATTGGCTTTTAAATTCATGTTTAGCTAAGTAATGAACTGAGACCACTCAGACACTACTCTGAATTAAGCTGGAATACCTAACACCTGTGAGAATCAGGCCCAAATATGGCTGCAGAAGCTTAACTATAGGCAATTATTTTTTAAAAAGACGAATATCTATTGTTATCTCATTAATATCTGTATCACAGCTAAGGCGGCTAGGCATTCTGAGTAGCATGAATTTCAACTGTGCAGTTGTAGAGTTGCAACAAGTCCTCCTTTAAAAATGTCCATAGTACCTGTCTGCTAAACAAGAAAGGAAAAGAAACTTTAAAATTCTTTAGTTCCATCAGATAACAGTGTTGTCTGGTTTAACTATGAGACCCAAAAGCATTATTTCCCTGAAAAAAAAATTAATTCAGAAGCATTTGAGGCTTTCAGTGAGCTGCAAAAATCTGTAATACTGAGGAGGAGTATCTAACTCACTAAAAGCTTAGACTCTCAAGTGCGCTAGTACATTTTGTAGCCAAGTGACTGTGGCAATGTAGTCAGATGATTTTATGCTGGCTTCTTCAGTTACTGCCTGCTAGGTTGATAAATTTATGAACTTAAAAGTGTTGCAAATCTAGGGGCTGAGAAGCTTCCTTCCCTGGCGTGGGAGTCAGCAGGGACAGCAGCCACTGGTGAGCCCCGCTGGCCTGCACCAGGGGTAGGGCGATGCATACCCACCATCCTTTGTAGCTTCCTCTGCAAAGCCCATTTACTGCAGGGGGAAGGGAGAGAAGTTATTTCAATCTTTCATTTGGTTGTGGGTCAAGTCCTGCCGCTTTTAATCATGTTGAACTTGTACTGAAATCAATGGAACTTTTCTCTCAGCAAAAGGAAATGTTATTTATCTCATTATTACCATTAGCCACAGTTTCATGTGCGCAACCGGAAGGGGTTACTTCTTCAAGTTAGCTGAATCTTGAGGGCTTGTTGTTAATGCTAATTTGAAAATGGCACTGGCGCATTATAGTCAGGAAATCCGGTATCATGGGGTTAACTTTCAGCCCTTACACCGAACGCAAATCAGTGAGGAAATTCATTGCTAGGTGCAGTCTCTAATTATTTAAAAGATAATTTGCATGCTACACAGAAATAAATTAGCTCCCAGGTGACAGCTGTTCCACTGTGTCCATTCCTGGAACTAGATGCCATGCTGGGAAATCTAAATGCAGACCAAAAAGATTAAAACATTGTGCTTTCTTGCCTTATAGGAAGGCCCTCCCCAAAATAGAGGCATAAAGAAGGGAGGAGGGGAACAAATGTTCCAAATCAGTAAGTTTAGAAGCTTAACTAACAAACTACAACATTCTCACAGTCTGCATTTTCTTTTCACTAAGTGCACTTCACATCTTGCTAGAAGATACTGCAAGTGGATGTAAGTTTAATGTGTACTAGTTTAAAAAGATTTTTTCAAACTGAAAGAGAGAAATTCAGTCCTAACGTCAGGTTTGCATTCACACGATCACGTGAGATCATTATAGACCACGTGAACACCACCCAAAACAGTTTTTCTTCTTTTATCACACACAGAGAAATCAACAAATGCATTTTCACATTCCTTGCCAAAACAACCAGACAGCACATTTTACGTACGTAAGAGCCTCAAGACAATCTTCATCTCACAAGAGATGCTAAAACATTTTTCATTTTAATGGTTTTCTAATAGATAGCCTTCTCACGGCTAGGTTTTAACACTGTATATTGTTCTATATTGTACATATATATGTATATTGGATATAACATTGTATTATGTGGATTTATGCGTGTTGTATATATGATATGATACATTATATTGCCAGCCTTTTTCCATTGCTCTGCCTCCTCCTGCAAGAAGCACTCTCCTGTGCCAGTTTGCTTTCTGTTACATGAAGATTGCACGCAGTTTGCTTCCTCCTCTCACTGTCTCTTCCTTTTCTCACTAGTCCTTTCACTCTGCCTTGGCTGACCGCAAAGGGCTTTCCTTTACTGCAGCAAGTTGCTCTTCCGTCTCCCACCTGTTAAACTAGCTAGAGAATCTATCCTTCTCATAGCATAGTAACAAAACCAGCAAGACTGATATGAATGGAAACGTATGCGTGTGCATGCGTGTGTGAAAGCACCAGAAAAAACAAGCAAGCAAGGATTAAAGAACAGCATATGTTAATTGCCACAGAGCAACATATGTGATTTCATTCAAATGACCAAACAGCAAGAAGAGAAGGAACAAGCCTCTCTAAAGATAAGTATAAAGAAGATGAAAAATAGGACTGGAGGCAATAAAGTAACCAGATAAGAAAAACCTGGCAACTGTAATTCAGGAATTTTGCCACAGGCTAATGAGAGGTGAGATGAAATAATGAGGCAAAAGATCCCAAACAACATGCACATCTAAAGGCTGTAAAAGACAAGTCCAAAATTAGTTCATCATCACTAATTAAGAAGAGCTCAACAGGTGTGATGAGGACCTGCTGAGTGGTGTGCCTCTGCGTGGCACAGTAGTGATCCTGGCCAGACCACCCGGATACGCAGATCATGGTGCCTGCAAGTTCATGGGTGCAAGAGGACCCTGACCTTGCACAACTTCAGATCCTGGTAAGCAAAGACTAGTTAAAATACAAGCAGTCTTGCAGGAGCTGATGACTCCCCCAGTGAGTATATATGCTGCCATCAGATAAAGTTGCACTTCTTCCTCTTACTGTGTTGACCAGCCTGACTCATCCTATTAACAGATCGTCACTGGGATCTTCATCACTCCTGAGATCTTTAAAATCTCTGTGGATGTTTAGAACTTGATCCTACGTGTAATCCCCCGATCAGCTTGTGCACTGTGCAGGGATCCTGTGATAGCAAGGGAGGCTAATACGTTCTTAATTTATCTCATGAAGAAATAAGCTGTCTGTTCAGAAAGTTAATGTCTCATCTCTTCAAAATCTGTGTGCATAGCTATCAAGAGTGCAGGTAAGTGCAGCTGCACTAAGGTCCTCAGGCTGGGCTACACGCCCAACAGGCAGCAACAGAGAGAAAGGGAACAAATGCTGGTTTTGTCAGGGCCAGGAAAACACTGCTACCTGTGTTACAGGCAGAAATCCCAAAGCAAGATCATTTATCCTTCCAGACATTGATACTGGTGTGAAACTTGTTAGTACATATAACAACTGACACTGTAACCACATCTGGGCAAACAACAAAGGCAACATTTGTGGTTCATAGAAAAGATTAGGTCACAGCTGTGTTTGCATATTGTAACACCATGAAAAAGACTAATGCACCTTGCCACAACCTGAATACTGAGGTTTTTCTAGTGCTCAAAATGTATTAGCTGATCAGCATCAGCTGCGACAAGGAGAGAAAATTCTCGCTCGTCTTAGCCCATATCTCATACAACTGTGTCATCCTCCTTCAGTTTCTACTTAACACCTACTGACAATATACTGTTTATATGAACTTTGCATTTGCTGTGTGCCATTCCTCTCTCGTAAAACAAACCCGACATTTTCTATAAATCAAGATCAATCTCTGTAGCTGCAATAATTCACAAGTTTCACACTCCTCTCAGCAGAGGCATACAAAGGTCTCCTGAAGCAAAATTTGTAAAGAAGCATTTTTGTCCAAGAAACTTCTAAACCTCACAGTTGAAGTTTGGGTTCATCCTGTCTTTCAGTACAAGATGAGAAGGAAAAAATGAGGAGCTAGACTCTCTAATTTACAATGAGGAGAGAGTGCAGGAAGAGGACTGCAAAACCCAGCAGAAGAATGGTGAGAGCTGCACATCCAGTCCCGGTGAAGCCCCGAGACCTCTTCAGGGGACTTCACCCTTTGAGACGGCAGCTGATACCACTATTCTCAAAACACAGCATACAAACCAATCTTTTGTCATTAACTGAAGGGCTTTGGCTGGATCCCCCCTCCCCAGTCTCAGCAGACGTTCTCAGTTCTCTGTCCTTAGCAGTGTACAATGCCTTATCCATATTCTGGGGAAGCTTTTTGACACTGAACGAGCAGAAGTGCAAAAGCTAGAGAAAGAGGTACAGGAATTCAGAGGCTCTTAAGTCCCTGTCTCAAGATAGTAGGTGCTTCATTCCTACAGTTTTTTTTGAACCAGTAGATTGCTATTATCATGCAAAGTTTCTTTTGGACCACAGCACATTGTTTACAGCAAACTTTTAAAAATGTTAGCTAAATAACATTGTTCAATCTGAAAGTTTCCTACCATTTATGCCTTTCTTCAAATCAGTTATAAATATAACAAAATCAGACCTGGAAACTTCTAAGGTATCACTATCAGCTTTGTATCACGATAAAAATTTACCATTTGTTCCTGTGCTTGGCTTTCTAAGCTCTAAACCAGCTTATGTAATGCGTCATTTCACTTCTCTATCTGTGACAATTTAGGGATTTGTGAGGGATGTTTTAAAATGAAAATCAAAACAAGATGTTTTTCTTTACCTCCTGTTTCAATTACATGCTCAAAGAATTCTACCCCATGAATGAAACTCAAGGCTGGTTTTTGTTTTGTTGGGGTTTTTTTGTTTGGTTGGTTTGTTTTTGTTTTTTGTTTTTAAACAAGCTTGACCTCCAAAGCACTTGTTTTCACTGAGGCATAAGGAAAAAACTCAAACTTGTTTTATAGGTCAGGTAATTTTTTAAGATACGAAATTCTACGGAAGTAGCAGAAGATTAAAGGTATAGTAGATCTCATATTTTCAGATACTCCTCTCTCTGTAATAACTTCTTTAATAAGTCTGCATTTCCAAAAGCAATGAAAAATTCTCTCAGAGGAGACAGCACATAAAACTTCGCTAGAAATAGCCAGGCTGTTAGTCTCTCTCACCACTTGAGAGACCCTCAGTCCTTGCCCTGGAACACCTAGTCCCCAGGACTGCCCTGCACTTGCTTGGGCACAGCGGGCAGAGGGGAGCACCTCAGAAAATCTGCAAGACCTATTTCACTGCTGCAAAGTGCTGCGGTGGGAGAAGTCCTGCAGGTTGGATGGGGAACCTCCAATAAATATGCAGAGTCCTGAGACAGCCTCCAGCTGTAAAATTAAGTTAAAATAAAGAGAACGCAGTCTAGAGGATAAACTTTAGAGTTTGTTTTATCACCAGACAAACAGGCAAGCTGTTGAGTGTGACTATCATCATGAGTGATTTAAAATCTCCCTAGAAATCTTCAGCTTGAAAAATTGATTCAAACTGACAAAAACACTGTCTTCTTTTAAAAGTGACTTCTGAATATGAATCTTCATAAAAAAGGATTGTTCAGGTTCAGCTTAATGAGTTAAGCCTACCGAATATTCTAAGCAAAAGCTAAAGATACTGAAATGCGCTTTCAGAGGAAAGATGGTCAAGTAAGCCACTGCTGCTTCTCTAAGTAAATCTCAGACACACAGCTCTTTCCAGGAAGGTCTTCAGGGGTTGCATTACCACTGATAATTTTGCCAAATAATGGAAAATATTTTTTAAAAATCTATCTTTTGTTCTAAGGGAAAACAGCCAGAAGATAAACCGTAATAAAATAAAACTAAAATTCTGCCAGAATATAGATTTCATGCACAATGTTGAGTTTGTCTTACCTGTAAAGATCTGTGATTTGCCCTTCATTCCAGCGATAATAAAGATCATTAAGAAGACGCTCATGCTGTCCATACAAGCAAATGTAGTTGGAGACAGGGAAGGGTTCCTTTGCAAAGCAGGTGATGCTATCTACCATACTGTATTTGTTGATGTGCATCCTGAAATAATTCCCATGTCTTGCCTCTCCAGTTATAATCTCCATCCCCTGGAACAGAAAAAATAAGGAAAGCTGTGGAGATAGAAGGAACACCTGACTTGGCATATGTACAGGATCAGCTAGGGTTTCCTAGCTAATGTTTACCATTTCTTAAAATCCGCAAGCCTTTTTTTAATGAAGAATGCCTGTTCCTGGTAACATGGTTTATACAACAAGGCACTTTGCTACAGTTCCAACACAAAGATTTTCCATGTGGTTTAGACCTCGATTAACTGCACACAAAACTGTGCAGCATATGACTGCATGTGCAGCGTGGGCTTTGGTTGCCCAATCCTGAGTGCCATTTGAAACACCTAAGGGTATCTAGGCCATCTGAACTAGGCTGGCAGTTATGACACAGGATCCATGGAAGACCTGTGACCTCCTGGAACAGCAGCTGGAGGTCAAGAGGGATGCCCCGGGGCAACCCAGACAACACTAGATGCCTCTGTTTAGGCAACTGAATTGAAATCTATTCATGCTAATTTATTATAGAGAGTCCATATTATTGCATATGCAGGGCATATCATAATTTACTATAGGATACTGTTGCGATGAATGAAGAACACACTGGTATACTTTTACTCTCTCTCCAGATTTATAACTATACATGTATATTTTTATGTATGTATATACAAACAGTGTATTTGCAGAGTCCACGTTTATGGCATATCATAGAAGCTATGGTTGATACTACCATATGAATCAGTTACAAGCAAACTTCAATGTTACAACTCAAAGATTTATCACATACCAGTTCAGAATTTTGGCTTTGTGTAAGAAGTTTTTCAGTAGTCAGAGGTGCGATGTGCTGGAAGAGCCTTCCAACAAGGAAACAAATACCAAGAAGGACGCTGTTCAGTTCTAAAACAAACTTCTAAATTTTTTAAATGGCACTACATATTAGACAGTTGCCTGCAACTGCAGGAGGCTGGGCTTTATCTCCTAGGACGTCTCCTGCAGGCTATGTTCGAGACTTTTAAATGATTAATTACTATTGCCTTAAAAAAAATGCATATACTTACATTACATATGCATGCATATGTATATGTGTATACATATACACACAAACACATACACACATATATATGATTTGGAATTGCTCTCAGTGACTCCCCCTTGCTAATTTGAACAGGGGCTGCCCAGTGTTGCTAACACCAACTCTACTATCAACAAAAGAACAACGTTGGAGGTCGATGCTCAAACTGTAGCATTTAGTTTAAGCTAGTTAAATCAATCACTTAAAAGACAAAAATGTAAAAATTTGTTTCAAACCTCACATTGCAGTGGGATGATCAAATAGCTTGAAGCTATTTTTTAAAGCTATATCCATGTTCCAGTTTTATATATTTCTAAAACCTGTTGCTAGGCTACAGTAACCTTTGTTACTTCCACATCTCTCAGCTAATACATTTCACTAGCTTCTCTTATTTCTTAGGAAATTCTTTTAGGATTTACATGAAGTTTCTGGAGTGGCTTTAAAGATGTTCCCTTTTCAGAGAGCAGGTAATCAAAGCTGCAGCAAAAGAATTCTAATAGCGTTCTAGCAATTTGGAGTGACAAAACAAATTTTTCTCCCTCTGATAGTCTTTTCTGCTTCCCAGTACATGCTGCTTTGGACAGCTCATCCTGCATCTGCAAAGCATGGAAAACAAGGTGAGCCATGCTTTGATCCCTCCCCACAAAAACATGGATTCTTTTTTAAATTCTTTCTATAGGCCATTGCTGTCCAAGTTTTAAAATCAGGACTGAAACAGTCTTTTAAAAGCTTTACATCACTCTTTACATCAACTACAAGAATGGCTTGATGCAGAAATTCCTGAGGAAAAAGGTATAATCTGTATGAAACAGGAGCTTGCCTAGGTGGAGGGTCCTCTCTGGCTCTAATATATATGGATCTGGTCCTTTTCTTGTTTCACAAGTCAGGTTCTCCAGTAAGAGAAGCGTATCCACGTTTGTATCATGGGCATGTACAGCCCAACTGTGTGAAGTGTTTCCCTCTTTCCTGTTCAAAGATGACTTTGATGGTTGCAGCGCTAGTTATTTTCTAGCAGCGAAGTATGGAGCATCCCTTCCAGAATATATTCTTTTCCTACTAGTCTAGAAATCAACTGAATTTTACTGATAGACTGTGAAGTTTTATCATCTGTATGCATTTATAGCACCTTATTCCAGAGAGGAAAGAGGTTAAGCGCTAAGGCTGAAAGCATATTTTAGTGAAATCCAGCTAATACTATCCTGTGTCCTCTTTATAGAAATTATGCAACTTTTGAGAAAGCCAAATATCAGAAAGTATGGAAACGAGCCTCTAAGAGGTTCAGTTAGTTATATAATTCATACTTGTTCACCAGCTGTACCTGATTTATATGACACACCCAGGCTTAGCTGACCAGATCTGTTCTTATGCAAATTGGATGGCAAATACCACCACTACCTTGATGTGCTTTGTATTAAGTATGTGCTGGGAACTTCAGAAGCCACGTGTTCCATATGACTGAGAAAATTACTTGTCTCTATATAGAGAATCAAGCAAAAAGCAAGCCATTCTGAAAAAGAGAGCACTGAGGAAAAGCCAACGTGATAACCTCCTAACTTGTGCTGAGAAAAACGGCTCAGGAGCCAGACACAGGGCTGAGGTACCAACTCTGGGAAAAAAAAAGAGTCAAGGATTTGAGCTGTAGTGCCCCATTAGGGAGCTATTTAAACCCAAAGTGCTACAAATAGTAATGAAGAATTCAGGGCATTAGGTCTTGATGAGTATTTCCTGCCTTCAAGGACCAAAACCTCCTTCGGCTTTGGTTGATTTTATGGCAAAGGAATTAAGAACTGCAGTAAAGAAGTTAATCAGATAATCTTATCTGTATGTATTCCACATTTACAACATGACAGTGAATTTATATTAAAAAAAAATTTCAAATAATCACAGAGATTTTTATGTGGTTTGTTCCGTTCCAGATTTTACCGATAAGTTCCATCTCCGGAAGGTCTCTACATACATACCTAGACCCATGCTTACTCAAGGTACTTTTTAAGATGCGTGGTACTTATGCATACACCTGTGCTATGCTAAATAAGAACATCTTTCCAAATGGAGGACAAAACAAAGAAAAGTTAAATAATGTAACTTACATGATCACACAGTGCAAGTGCTAAGTCCAAGCGGATGGGGATTTCTGGTTTGGAAATATGCAAGTAATTATAGCCTCCAGGAAGAACACCTCCTGCCATAAATGAAAGTATGAGATTTATTAAATCATACACAAAGAAAAAAAAGTATTTGTTTGCCCTCCTTCACCCATAATCTTTTGTTTGTTTACTAAACAGCTCTAAAAAGAAAACAAGGAACTTATTTTGTTTTGGTGGACTTCATGTTATAAGCTTTTTTTTTTTTGGTACTCATATACATATTAGTGCAGTAGCCACACATTGAAAAGTTCCGATTATAGCTTTATTGATCTTGAACTTGGAATAAAGACACCGAGTTTCACTGGAAACACTCCAGATTTACTGCAATATAAATGAAAGCACAACTTGGTCCGCTATTAGCAAAAATCTACAGCGTAAGCTTTTATTGCAACTTACATCTCTCCACTGACTATATAGGGAGCTTTGAGGACTTTACTACCATTAGATGGCATCTTAGGTGACGATGGACCTGCCCTTACAAGATAACAGCAAAAACACCAAAGAGGGTATGAAAGTATGACAGAATCCACTTTGACGTACCTTTAATTTTACACCCTTTGTACATGGGGGTGAGTCTATCTGTGCCTTCTGGTGGCTTAGAAAAGGGCTTAGCGGTTGGATCAAAGAGATTCAGCATAGATGCAGCAAGCTCAGAGCCAACCTCTTTTGAATTGAAGTTGCTGTGTGTCCATTCATCTACATAATATCTCCTGGAGTACTTTGTCAAAGGACCTGCAGCCCTGATACTGACGTCATTAGTTCGGAATTCGGTATCAATCACAACTCTTCCATCAAAAACAAGGCAAGCATCATTAATTGCCTTAAAGGTTTCATAATCCACTGTCTTGTAGGCAAAGCTAAAAAACGCCTAAAAAAAAGAGATGTAAGTAAGTGCAGGTTATCATACATTAGTTACTGGCTAACTTTGTAAATCAAAACCCACACTTCGTTCTGGAAGTTATTTATTATAAAAAACAAGAACATGAAATAAAGTATGATTTTACATACACAGCTAAATCCTTCTGATCCAGTATTTACAGCTACAAAAATTAAAACAAAGACAGTAGAGGGGAGAATTACTAAACTAGACTCATTCACTGCTGGTTATTAGATGAGTTTTATTTTAAAAACTCTAATATTAACTATGTAAAATAGCCTGAGTGGATGTGTATATTTTCTGTGTTAATACAAGCATATGAAATAGACTTGAACACTTTATGAAGTTGGTTTTCTTCTTTCAAATGCTCAAGCCAAACTGAAAAACTAAGTAATAGAAAAGTACAATTTACTTTGCATTTTAGCAGGATAACTGTATGTTACAGATATTTTTCCAACTGTTGTGCTGTTTACTGTTCACCAAACTATGTTACTATGGATACCAGCACAGGGATATTCACTGAAGTGGAAAGATAGGAAATTCAAATTGTTCAGAGGAAACGTCATCCTCATTCAAACTACAGCGTCAGAATTAAAGCCAGTGGAAGCTGGGGAGGCCAGGATGTTTGTGAGAGGTGCAAAAGGCCTGAATATTTACCTGAAAAGGAAAGCATTCAGATTTATTATACTTGACAGTGACGTAGATTTTAGAAAGCATATTCAAACTTTGTCAGGACTGAAACACATCTCTAGCTGTTCCAGGTCTGGATAATACTTGCTTTAAGAGGCAGACTAAGCTGCACCTCCTTAGTGCTTGGGACTACTGCTCCTGCAGCAGCTGGGGTTGGCTGCTGTCAGAGACAGGGCACAGGTCTAGGTGGACGTCAGATCCATCTGGATCATCCAGGTCAGCCCAGAGGAGCCTGTGTCAGTGGCTAAAGCACTTGGTACATCTGGCAGTCAGTTACCGAATCTGGTAATGAGCAAGCAGATACCTATTTGCCATGTGGAATTGAAAAAAAGATGTGACCTCCATTCTTTGAAAACACTGTCTGTGCTGTCTTACTCCTCCTTACAGAACTGGCCCTGAGGTAGGGATTTACCTTGGGACCAGCATCTATTGAAGCCATGAGCTCGTCTTCCCCACAGGAAGATTTCAAGGTTATTGAAAGAAAATCACCCTAAATCCTTAAATTCCCCCTCTAAGTCTCAAAGGAAAAAAGCTAGTGATAATTCCCTTTTGTCTTGTGGCACCTGCATAGTCCCTTCTCCTGGGACATAAGGAAGCAGATCAGACCTCATCTCCCAAAACAGGAGCTGAGGCAGCACCACTGTGACAAGTACTACAAAGCAGGCGGTGCTGGAAGCGGCCACCGATTCGTCCTACGCGTTAGGCATCGGTGTGGAACAGATGTGCACGCAGCACGTCACGCAAAGTGTGCCGGATGCCTGAAGAGCCACTTTGAAATCCAGCACAGCGCGACAGCGAGGACTGCAGGGTCCCGCCACAGCCCTTGCCTTTTGTGTGCACGCTCCGCACAGACTCTGCGCATTAATTAGCAGAGAGGAGATTTTGAATCAATTTAGAATCACGTACATCTTGCATTTCTCTTTATATGTGTTTTATCTGGTTTTCTGCATTGCCTAAAAGTGACTTTTCAGATGGGCTTTTGCCTCTTTAATCTGGAATCAAAAATGTGCTCCCTAAGAAAAAAGTGCCTATCCAGATGAAGCTAAGAGAGGTGCTGGGGAAGGTAAAACCCGCATCACCTGGAGGTGTCTCTGTTCCGAAACACCAGAAATGAGGAGCAGGTAAGCAAGGCTGGGTCACTCCAGCTTGGAACCAGGGGGCACACACACAGAACAGTCCCTGCCCCACGCCCTCGCCTCTGTCAGAGTGCTGCAGGTGGCAGAAGTGGGAGAAGCTACAGCTACGAGCAGTGTCTTTGTAGGTGCCTCTTACAAAGGATAAACCGAAAGCTGGCAGAACAAAGGTTCCCAAAATAGTGTAAACAAGACTGCATCCTGGACATTGAGGGTTAAAAGTAATAAGAATGACAAGGTTGAGAGAGGTTTTAAACAAGATCATGGTCTGCAAAGGGTACAGATGAAGACTGACCGTCTCATTGCAACCATACAGTTTGTGACGCTCCAGAGCCTTTATAAAGAGCTTTGTCTTTCATCAGTGCCCTCAGCTTTTAAAATGATTAGATGACAAGTTGAATGTTACTGCCCACCATCAAGACATATTACTGTGCAGGCTGAGGAAAGGGTGAAAAGTTACTAGATGAGCATGTGTTATCTTGCTGCCTTCATCTTAAACAGTCTGAGACATAACTGTATCAGGGCAAAGCAGCGTCAGTAGTATGTCCTTCCCTCAATGTCAGCCTCAGGGAGGACACACTTGTGACCTGGGTAAAGGTATTACCTGATTATACCACCAAAGAGCTTTCCTGTGGACTAAGGGCAAGCGTCAGATGCTCATGACCGGCTGCATGAGCCAGCCGGAAAAAAAGGCACAGGAGAGGGAAGCAAAGGGAGCTGTAAATTCCACAAAAAAAACCTCACTGGTACAGCAGAGATGCAGCAAGCAGAGAAGCCAGAGCCTCCGGGCTTGTTCGTCTATAAAGCAAGTAATGAACTATGTGCAGTTAATGGAATTCTAACCATCTTTTATATCCAAAATCAGCAAAGCTCTGCCCATGAGGGCAAGGGGACCACACAGTCCTGCATCCTGCCGGCTGACAGGCAGGACGGTGTCACCGGAGGGGAGGGGACGGCTGCAACCTCCAGGCTGGGAGCCATCTGTCAGCCCGGGAGGGGAGGGAGGGAGGCTGCCGCATTAGGGAAAGAGGAGATTTTCTCTCGTTGTTTTTATCCTGCAGGACTCAACAAATTAAGCCCCCAAGAACTGCCAATCAACAGTTGATATTGGCTCAAATCCCAAAAGGCCCAGAGCTGCTGCAGTGCCGATTCCTGCACAGCCTGCTCCCTTGCGAACGCAGCTGCCTTCCTGGCGAAGGCTGCTCTCTGGAGCCCTGTCCTCCTCTGAGCCCATCCTCCCAGATGGCTGAAAGCAGATACAGGAGCCATGCAAGACAGTTGAACCAGTTTTGGAGACTATAAAGCCCCTGACATCACATGTACTTGCATGTCTCTCATCTTCGAGACTGGGTAAGAGAGACCTTGAGAGGGAAGAACCACGACAGGCACGGGGCACAAAGGGGCAAGAGGACCAAACCACGAGGAAATCAGTGTCTTTGAAGGAATGGCACAGGCCACACAAGCAAGGTGATGGGGAAAAGATCAGGGGCTGATGGGGAGGTGGTGAACGGCTATTCAGTTGCAAGGACAAGAACCACATTGAGATCTCTGTGGAAGAAGGATGAAAACAGAGGGGTTTCAGGGAAAGAGGAGAGAAATCGAAGAGCTGCGTATGAGGAGAGAGTGGAAGGAACGTCACTACTGATACGGTGACCAAAGTCAGGAGACTGCTAGCAGATGAAAGTGCTATACAAGGTCTTCATCTCCATCAGGAAGGGCTTAACTATCCATATATTAAAAAGAAAAGGGCTGGGAAGGCCCAATGATTTGGAGCTTTCCAGGCCAGGGGAGCCAGCAGGGACCATCAACTTCTGGGGAGCTCTCCAGGGAGGCATGTGGCTCTTTCGTTCCAGAATTACAACAGACCTACTGCACAAAGAAGCGTGCACACAGTAGGGTGTGCTGAGGGGGCCATACAGCTTCCTACGGATGCACGTTTTGAAGTGACTTTATCAGAAGCACTCACTCATGTGGATTAGCCCAATGAAAGAAAACCAGAACTATTCTGCCCATTAGGAAACGCTAAAACCTGTCCCAGATCTCACAGTGGGGCCATACCTGTGAGTTTACATATAATTTATTTAGATACTGATACCATAGATAAACAAAATGCAGTCATTAATGTAGAGGCAGAAAAATCTGTTTAAAATGTATTGCAGTTAAGTTACATAGTAGGTCTCCCTATCCTAACATTATGGGCTTCTACTATGACTTAATCAAATCTTAATCAAATGCACATAACTGTAGACAGGAGTTACTGTGTGCATTTAAATAACAAAAAAATTTTTGGAATTATTTAGAAAATGAATTAAGAGTAGCTGTCACTCAGCAATGAACAACTATTTGTGAGTCAGCTGACTTAAATACATTTTAATCCAAATCAGTCAGGGCATTAACAATGGTTTTGTTTGGATTTTTTAAAAACAATCCTTTATACTAACATGTGACTATTCAATCTTCTAGAGACAATGAGAAAATAGATAAACCAACGAGGGACTACCTAAATTTGACAGTCTTTGTCTTAAAAAACAGGCTGAAGAAAATACAATGAAAGCATATACTTACTGAACATTGCAATTTAAACGGTTTTGTATTTGTAGTGAAAGCAGCACATGTGATAAGGTCTGGGTCGTCACCTTCATTCCACTGTGCCAGGATACTGTCATAATAAACAGACACGCCAGCCCTTGACAGTGCCTCCTGAACAGCACTTTCGATTTCGTTGTTGTTAAGGCAAGTAACATTTGAGCTGAGTGGAGGCTGTACGAGATGTATGCGAGAACCATTAATTCCAAGAGATAAGAGGGTTTCTACCGTGGTGTAAATGTCAATTGTATTCCCATAGACAATGATGTTCCCTAAGGGGAAAAAAAAAGGGGGGGAAAATTTCTAAGACGTACAATGAAAACCTTATTAGTATAACTCAGATGATAATAACACAAAATTGCTCTCTTTGACCCTCTTATTTCTCTGATGCTATGAAGCAAACAATGTTACCTAGCAACAGTAGCTAAGATAATTTAGTGAAGAATCTGTACAAAACATCCCACAAAGTAGGCAAGTACTTAACATGTAAGTATGACATTCATTCTGACTATATAATTTGAAATTATTTTGATTGAAAATCCTCTAGGGAAAAAAGAAAGTTTTTATTTTGTTCTCCCCTCCTTCCTCAATTTTGCTCATTCAAAGGACTTCCTGGGCAGGGAGAAAGGAGCAAATCAAATACATCATGCAGAAAAAAAACAAACTGTGGAAAGACCAAGTTATAGAAAACAAGCCGTTGTGCAATATTGGAGGTCACCAGTGCTGCCGCTTCCTTCCGCAAAAGCCTAATCTCCAGACAATGGAGACGCCCCTGCAGACATACCCTATGCCTGCTGCTTCATATCTGCCGGCTTGTCTCACCCAACTGCCCTGCTGCAGGGCACAGACGACCGATGCACTCAACGGCAGCGGCTGGCAGCTCTGCACCATTCTTTGAAGACAGCTGCCTCCCTCCAGTGCATGTCGGAGACCACCCAAAACCCAAATGCCTCAAGTATGTGCTCCAAGCCAGCCAGCCTCCATCCTTGCACACTGCCTAGAAATCAGCAAGCTCAACACAGACACTTCTGATCAGCTGGTATGAAAACAGCGTTTGGATATTGCTGCTCCTTTTGCAGTCCATTGTCACTACAGCAGAAACCACTATTTAAACCAGCTCCATTTTTCCACCCACTGGGTAAAGGGAGCTCTGATTCAAACCCACAACTCCCACCTTCCAGGGGAGTGCCCTTAACTACAACACTGCAGGCTATATGGCAGGCTCTTGCCAATTCTCTTACGGGAGCAGTGCCACTTCAAACTGCATAGTTAAAGCTGAGAGTGAATAGGTGAGGATGGGAGGGAAGCAAATTCTGTGTGAGCATAATGGGACTCTCCAGCCTAATGGCTAAAGCCCTCCTGGCAAAGAGGGAGGCAGAGCTGGGATGCATAGAAGCACCCATGTGTTTTATCTAAGGATGGTTTAATACAAAACACACAATCATTCCTCTGAGCTGGGACTGAAACGTGCTCCTCTCCTCCCTGTTCCCTCTGCCTCCCAGCTCAGAACAGGAACCTTTTTTTCTGCTCTGTGATCCACTGAATCTTCAAGAAATCCATGCAAAATGGCACAGATCTTGTAGGACAGACTGGGAATTCCTTTCCCAGTGGCTAAGGACCCTTTGCCACACAGGCCACAGCCAAGCTCCAGCCTGAGGAAAGGAGGATCGAGCCCAGGCTTGCAGGCTCCTCCGTGTGTGTGGCAGTAAGCACGCACCCAATCACCAGCTCTGCGACTGTGCTGCGCTCAACTGCCCCAGCAGCTAGCTCAAGCTGCAAGGCCAAGGCAGATGAACACCCAGCCTGTGAATTTTGACAGACCTTCAGTAAGACATCAGCTCCTACACGTTAAGTCTGATGGGTGTTTCAGTACGCCAAGAATCTGATCTGTCAGCACAAGGATGCATCAAAATGCATGTTCCCATACCCGGGCAGCGCAGCTGATCAGCAGGTGTATTTATTGCTTTATGGGAAACCCGTGGCAGAAACGGGAAATAACTGGACCATACCGACACAAGCTAACATGCAAACATCCTTGCAATAGAGGACATCATACATGTCATGCAGCATGGAGCTGGGAAAAAGAAATTACAGAAAAGCTAACAACACCCAAGTGTCACTTTTCCAGGTAACATGTGTAAACCAGAGGAAAGCCAGTGCACAAATCCCAGGCTTGTCCAGTCTCAGAGTGAAGCTGAGGGATAACACAGAGGATACAGGGCCTTGTATGAGCAGACAGATGTTATGGCAGAAGTTTCTTTACAAGCTCTGTGAAAACAACTTGTAGTCTGGTATTGAAGGAGAAGAGTGGGATGGAATGTACTAAAGAAAAGAGAGCGTTGAAACGTGTGAGGTGTTTCAGGAATGGCCTGTAATTGACATAAACAGCAGCTGGCACTTGGTCACCACAGGCTACAGAGCCATAACTGCAATGAGAATTTGGACAAAACAGCTGACTTTCCTACATAACTGGCTTGATCTTGACTTTTGGCAGGATTTGTTCTCCTTCATGGCACTGCAGGAAGCAGTGATGAGCAGGTAAGACAGTGCCTCATGCAACTAACTTGCACGTTTATCTCTGATTGGCTTTTGTGTCTTGCTACAAGTGACAGAATCCCCTACAACCTAAATTTTATTATTTCATAGGCTAATTTCACTGGGACCATGTTTTACTGCATGAGACACAGAGCAATCCTAAACAGAGCATTCACAAAGCCCTAGCTCCCAACAATATTAATGCTAAAAATTGTTAACAGATGTCCTATTATTCCCCTTTGACTAGAAGGTTATTTTATTTGTCCATATCAGTTTGGCTACTTGTAGCTGCCAAATAAACATAGCTCTTCATAACTGTCAGAGAAAAGAATTGCCCTATGATTATACATGCTCACAATGACGGAAAGCGTATTTTTAATGTTCACATCAGTGACCAGAAGGACAGAACAATTTTACCTGCAAATGTATTCATCTGAAATCATAAGAAGAAAGAGATCTTAGTACTTTCATAAATACAATACAGAATACGTATAATGTGTGATAATGGGGGTTCTGTCCAATGTGTACATTGCTAAGTGGACTTTCCAAGCCAGAAGAACCCTTTCCACTGCTCATGCCTGCCAGGATGTCTCTCTGTAGGCAGTACTGTCCTCACAAGGGCCAAAAAAGACGACATAAGACTGATCCATTTTTTCCCACTGCTGCAGCAGTGTAATGCAAGAAGTAAACAAGCAGAACCAGTGGTGAAATACAAACTTACATATATTAATTTTTAGTAATCTAATGTGCTAATAGTGCAGGTAAGAACGTGGTATGTGGATGCTGACAGCTTCACGTTACATTTACACATTTTCAATTAGGAAGGGGTGAAAAGCATAAGCAGCTGAAGAGGATACAGTGGCCGGGAAAGGGGAATGAGAAGTGCTTACCAAAGGCACAGCCTAGCAAAGTTAGCCTGACACTAAGGCAAGCAAGTCTCAGCAAGTGAGAGATCCTCACCATTTGGCAGAACCAGCCTCTTTGGAGGGAAGTTCAGTTATTGTATTATATGTTGGCATTTTTGTATAGATGAGATCAGATTCGAGCCCTGCATTTCTCAAGGAAAATTAAAATTCTGTTTTATATGGTAATATTAAATACAACTACATTAGATCAAGGAAAGCAATGCTCCTTTACTGACCTCTTGTAAATCAACAATTTACGGTTTTTGCTTATTACAATATTAGTGGCTTTTTAGATTACAGTGCTAGTAGTCTAGGAACTACAGATATTCATTATGGACTGAAATTATGTTCACTGGACAGATAGCAGTTCCTCAGGATGCTTTTATTATTTAACTACATAAAATGTATCTATCTGTGAGTAAACATAATAATCTTCCATGGAAAAAAGCAGCCATAAATAAAGACGGTTAGAGTAGTTTTAGCATTTTTTACTAGAATGTCAGCGTTCTGCAGCAGAGCAGGCTCATTCATTTTCCACAAGTGGAAGCACAAGATTTCAGTGACCCTAGCATGACCTGAATCTTTTTAGTTTGCAAAAGCTGAAGGAGAAAACCAGTACTAGCTAAAGCATCAATGGCTCCAGTTGGCGATTCATGCACTGGAATTTTAATGCGGTAGTATTCCTACAAACATGCTTTTAATAAGGCAGTAAACTATGTTTAGGTAAAGAGAAAAAATAATTGCTCCATTTTGTGCCATTAAAGCAGTTTTGTTCCTTACTTTACTCCCACCCTACTTTTTATTTTCATGGAAAGTGCAGAGCTAATAGGAGATGAATTTCAATTAGTCACAATTACAGTTATAATAAGTTACATGCATTAGGTGGCTGGGTTTCATCAGAGAAGCTGCAGTGGCAGCCGTCGGGGCTGGTGCTCACCCTGCTCCCAGGCCCTTGGCAGCAGGAGGCCCTTCCAGAGCTGCCAGCACAACCGGCCGGGGCAAAGGCCTCCGGCCCCAGCTCAGGGGACCCTGCTGCAGCCCATCAAGGAGCTGGCAGCAGCTATCATGGCTTGCTGCTTCTCACGCAGGCTCCTCGAGCAACACCTGCTGCTGAGTGCTGGCCACCTTCTCCCATCACCTCTCCTCACCTGAGGTGAGGAGGAGCCCGGGGAGGAAGGCTGCAGCATCCACACTGCTGCTCATCCTTAGTGGTGCAGTCGCTGCTGGGAGCGCCATTGCTTCCACCATGGCGTGCATGCAACACCAGCACACGCTACCTGGCTGATCCTGCTCTACTTAACGACCTGCAAAAAAGCATCCACTGATTTCATCCAGAATGAAGTGCTACCAAGCACTCACAAGAGGGAAGAAAAGCAATTAAAAACCCTACCTTAACTCTTAATTAAAAGCTGCTCTCAAAATAAGTGCCACCAAACTAAGATTTCATCCAATTAGGCTAATAAGACTCACATTGTGAAGCTCAGTGATTAACACTTCCCTTCAAAAAACCTCCAGAACTACAGGTGGTCTTGAAGGCACCTTTGCTCTCCCTTGTCCAGGGCTTTTCTTCCCCAGCTGGGCATCTCCGAGTACTTGCCAAGCTGTGGCGCCGGTGGGAGCCCCCAGACTGGCTACATGGGACCCCAGAGGGGCTCATCCAGCGGCCGAGCCAGGAGAACGGGGCTTGGCACAGCAGGCTCCAGACTACTTGTGATAAACATAGCAAATGGCTGAATAAGAAGAGCACATATCAAAGAAATTTGTGTGGAGAAAAGACCGAGTACAAGTAGAGAAGAATTATTATTGTAGCTGAAGTGGGAGGATGAAATGTCTATTTCTGTGCAACTACAATAACCAGCATATATAGTTTTACTACCCACTTCTTTATTTTTTAAATATAAGCAAATCCTATTTTTTAACATTTTGAATCCCAACGTGTTTAAAGGAGGTTAGTAGAAATTTGACAAACAATACAGTTTTGATGAGAAGAAATGGATAAGGTGTAATATTACTATTTATTGGAGGCAAAAGTAGGATCTGGACAATTTCAGGGATGAAAAGTAAACACGTATGTAAAACTTTGGTCATCCCAGTAGAGCGGTAGCATAGCCTGCAGATGGCTGACAGATATCCAAATCAATTGCTGAATGCCACAGGAGCCTTGCCTCTACACCTCCATGAACCTGCCGCCCATTAGACTGTCCCCAGAACAGGGTAGGGGCTGAAAAGTGGTCTCATTTTCAGAAAGAGTACAGATCTTGGATGCAGCTATGATCAAGTATGAAAGAACAACATTTGTAAGAAACATCACTGGAAAAAGAAGCCAGGCAAGGAAGAACAGAAACAGGTGGAGAAAGACTTCTCCAGCTGGGCAGTCTTTATAGCTTACAGCTGCAGTGGCAGAGAACATGAAGTGGGACAAGCAACGAAAGGGAACCAGAGCCAAAGGCAGAACAAGGAGAAAGGGAGAGGCATCATGTCTCCCACAGACCATGTCTCCAAAATGTCCCTCCAGACCAGCCTCATTGGCAGCTTGTGGATTTAGCTTGTAAGTGAAGACAGCATAATGCCTAATTAAGATATCCATCTTTACACTGCAAGAAGTCAACAGCAATAATGAAACTGTCATTAATATTAACTTAGTATTAATAATAATAATAATAAAGGTGCATGCGTCCCAAAGCAGATAAGGTGCTCTAAGACTGCCACTCGCCTGAAGAGAGATCCTCCCAGGAGCCTTGCGTCCCAGACAGCAGGCTAGCTCTCAGGCAGCGTTTCTGCCCAGGTGTTCTAGAGCACATTCCAGAACTGGGCACGCACAGGTTTACATGAAGGACTAGCAGTAGCAAACAGGGAAAACTAACAACCTCATCTGTTTATGCAAACGCAGCTGGGCATATCAGCTGGACATCAGGTAAAACTGCGTGGGCAGGGGCTAGTATCAGCTGGAAAACAGGCAGAGTGGGACTGCTGAAGAGGCTCTATTTCCTGAGGCCAGGAAGCTGAGGAAAATGTGAGTGGAAACATTATCATGTTTATTGTCTCCTGTCCTGATCACAGCAAGACTTGGAGGATGATAAAGAAACTTCCAATGTCTTCAGAACTTCCCTAAAGGTCTGCCAAGCAGGACACAAACTTTGTAGACCACATCAAATAACTACCAACGTTCATTACATTCTCTGCAAATGAGTCACGTAAACTACATCTTTAGGAAAGTGCTGTTGTTGCAACTGTACTGGTTTTGGCTGGGATAGAATTAATTTTCTTCACAGGAGCTAGTACGGGGCTGTGTTTTGGATTCGTGCTGAAAATAGTGTTGATAACACAGGGGTGTTTTCATTATTGCTGAGCAGTGCTTACAGAGTCAAGGCCTTTTCTGCTTCTCACCCCACCCCACCAGCGAGGAGGCTGGGGGTGCACACAGCCGGGACAGCTGGCCACAGCTGCCCAAAGGGATATTCCATACCATACAACGTCATGCTCAGCATATAAAGCTGGGGGAAGAAGAATGTGTGGGACACATTCAGAGTTATGGTGTCTGTCTTCCCAAGTAACCATCATGTGTGATAGAGCCCTGCTTTCCTGGAGATGGCTGAACACCTGCCTGCCGATGGGAAGTGGTGAAGGAATTCCTTGTTTTGCTCTGCTTGCATGTGCGGCTTTTGCTTCACCTGTTAAACTGTCTTTATCTCAACCCACGAGTTTTCTACCTGTTACCCTTCCGATTCTCTCCCCATCCCGCCGGCGGGGAGTGAGCAAGCGGCTGCCTGGGGCTTAGTTGTTGGCTGGGGTTAAGCCACGACTGCACTCAGTCGACAGGAACTTTCCAGAAAGACAGCTTTCCTGCTCTGAACTCTGTCCCAACTCAGATCCGGCACACAGAACTGACATTACATTAATTCATTTACTGTTTGGTCTCTTTTTCTGTAGTTGAAAGTTTAACTCAGAAACCTGGGTGATTCCAGATATTTTCAGTGAATGAACTAATGAATATATGAACAATGCACACAGGAACAGGCTGAGGAAATACAGGTATGGTGGACAAAAATCGTCACAAATGTGCCATTTTAAGGGTTAAAAAGAAAATACTGTGAGCCTGCAGTTCTGTGTGAAAATCTGTAACTGATGTAACCGAATACAAAGATGACAGATACTGAAAAACTCCACCTCCTAATTTAGACCTGTTTTCTTTTGTTAGGCCTCAAATCTAGATGTTTTTCTCTACAACAGAAAAAAACACATCCACTAATTAAATTATTATTTAATTGGCTAATTAATGACTCCAGCCAGATTTGCATTTGGGACTCATTTTGGTTTATATAATAATTATAGATAATTAATCTCAAGCCTTTCTTTCCTTGCTAAATATGCCGGGTATCAAAAATGACAACAAATTGTAAATTAATCTGGAAAACAAAGCACAGCAGATGAAAGACTTCGTTAGAAGTAATCAGGCACCAATTATACCATGGAATTAAGGAAACAATAAGCCTAGAAAACATTTCTGTAAATGTGTGTGTGTTCACGAAAACCCTTACCTTCTGAGTTGACAATGTTTTCTTTCAGCCAGTGCATTGCCTTTAAGCAGTCCTGGTCATCATTGAGAGTAAAATGATTGGAAGGGACTTTCCTTGTGTATCTTTGTGGCCACTTACTTATGACTTCTCTGTTAGTTGGGAGTTTACTGATATCTGCTCCAGTGGGAGACAGGACCTGGAAGAAACGAACAAATGAGTGAATGAATACATGGCATATATCTTGGAGAACTGTTAAGAAAGCTTTTAACAAACAATGAGACAAGCCATTTGACTACTTAAGCGTTGCTATCCTTGTACATCCTAACCCTTCTTAACATGCAGCAGTAGGAAACACATCAGTGGCCGCCAAGAAAATAGATTCATGCTAGTCTGAGTACACACACGTGTGTTATGTATTCCATATTTGCTATGGGATATGGGTGACCATTTTAAACAGCAGTGCCAGAACAAGTGAGTAACAATACAGGCAAAACGCAAATGAAAAGGGCTTCACAGCAAACAGCAGAAATGCACAGATATATGGTTGAAGGATCTCTGCAGTTATTTCAATAACATATACCTTTAGATGAGACTTGAAAATTCTTTGTGCGGCAAGACTGCCTCCATCTTTTGCCAGAAAAAAAAAAAAAATCAACTTTCTAAAATAAGACAGATTTTTGTCCCAGAGAAAAGGACCAAAACCTGCTCGATGGTTAAAATGCCAGGATTCAGTAAAGTGTTAATTGTATAACGCTGCTTTACGGTAACAAATTCATTCTGAATTACAGAGAGCAATAAAGGGAATCTCATCTATGACTTCTACAGCACCAGTGATTAACATCCTGCACAATGTTCTCACTGCCAACTGGATCAAGTGAAATACTATTTGGTCATGTAAGAACAGGCATGACATCAAAAGATCTTCCTTACTCAACAATGAAATCCTCTTAATCATAATGAATAATGTTTTACTAGGCATTAATTTGACTGCTTACCAAATAAGGGACAACTTATAAAACGACGGACTACAGCTCTGTGTAATATAACAGAAACCAGATGATAAAAATAATTCCTTCCTCTTTTTTGTAGGGCTTAAAAGTGAGAATAGATGATGTTAGGTTTTCCTCTTGAAGGCAGATAAAACCAGAGTTTTCTCTTGCTTTCTTCATCTTTCTTTCTCCTCCAGTGCAGTTACTTCCCATAACTTATTTTGCAAGTCAGAGTTACCTCCAAACTTCTTTTTCTAGGAGCACTTAAAGTCATTCAGACTTTAATACTTCACATACAGACTTTAACACTTCACCTTTGTTTCATCCCTGTTGAACAGTGAATGTGGATTGTTGTTCGCAGCGTGCCTCTACTCCAAGAAGCGATTACAGAAAAACTGGGGCTTTCTTGCTCCACAAATCTGTTGCACACGTGCAGTCCAGATTTCACTATGGGGCTGAACATACCCCACATTCACAGTTGTGACTTACGGTGAACAGCGCTGTAAAAACCTGTAGACACATGCTCAGTTTCATCTCCTGATTTTAAAGGCAAAATACGTTGCTCCTAACTCCTATCCAAAACCAATCAGCAAGGCAAAATCACTGCAGGCAATGGGGCTATATAAAAGATGTCCATTTGGTTTACACAGTTTGAAGGCCACACAATGATCACAAGAATGAATGAACCCTGCCCGGGATGTCTGAGTCAAAGCTGAGCCTGTAGAGCTGGCGATGAGCTTGACTCCACATTTCACATGTAACTAAGGGTCTGCTTCAATCTCACTGGAAACTTAACTGTGTGCTGCAATAACATACAGCACCACATCCATGCCTAGGCTTGGTCATCACATGACAGGAGTAATTAATTTGATAAGGAGTTCTCTCCATTGCCAAAACTAGGTCAAACGGTGTTAGACCAGCTGGAGTTAAGTCTCCTGTGGCTGGGGCCACATGTCAATGAGACCTACTCTTCAGCAAGTTTAATGGTCATGGTGGCAAAAACACTGGTAGCTTTGCTTAATGTCCGATACTGAGCAGTGACATTGCTGGTAGAAAATTTTGTACAACCTCTCATCTCCAAATTCTATAGCCACACTGAAATAGTACAACCTACCACACTGAAGGGCTACATGGTTTCTGGTTATACATTTGCTAAGGACTACTCTACTGCTTTGCTAATCACAGAAACACTATTCACTGTAAAAACTGAACATATTATTACTATTATGTTTTTCACTCTGCGCACAATCTTACCTGGTATTTCTGTCCCGTACAGAGAACAAGGTAGTCATATGGTACTTTCTTCTCCTTAGAAACAAGTACATATTTGGCAGCACGATTTATGCCAGTCATTTTACCAACCACAACGTTAACCCAGGAACAAAGTGACATCTGTGCATAATCTTCATCATTAAAACAGTGGCTGTGAAGAAAGAATATCTGTAAGTGACATTTCAGCAGCTGACAGCGGGCATTAATTAGACATCTGGTGAGTTAGCCAAAGTCCCCTAGTGCTTCAAGTCTGTTCTCTCGCTGTGAGTTTACGGCAGTCTATAGTAACAGATTAGTTATTATGAAATACTCAGTTACCAGTTGACAACTTTCTGCTAAAACCAAACAATCCCTCCCAGCATCGGTCCATACAACCACGTAATTTAAAAACAAAGTCAGAAATAGATGCTTTACTCTGCTTTTTGTTTGCAGGCTGATGCAAGGAGGAGACTTTTGAACCTGCAAAGAAAATATTTTAACAGTCTAATTTCTTTCTTCTACGCAAGACTCCCTTATTAAGTTTTTTTCCCCACTTTTGCTTCATTTGGTATTCAGCATCACCAGTAGCGGCTACAGTGAGACACCTGAATGTCTTATGGACTACGTGTAGTCCCAATGAGACACCTCGATAGAAATCTGATTTCCAGGGTTCGCATGGTGCACACATTCTGAGCACCACGCTCTGGCAGTGTTAATTCACTATCAGCACCAAAAACTAAGGAACCCAAAATCACTTGTCAGTTTTGACAATCTCAGGCAAGGTCAAGTTTTGCAGTTCTTAAATTTCAGCAGTGTTACAGCCTGTTTCCAGTGTAAAGTATCATACATATTCCTATGTATGATGGAAGTATCAAAGATCTGGAAGCTGCTATTTAAAAAGCCAATTTTGAAGCACAATCCAAATGGAACAAAACTTCTTTTAATGCCTCTGTAATGAAAATTATAATTATTTCCAAAGGTCTTTTATGACTCAGAGTATGCCCCCACTCTGCCCAACTAAGCAAATACCAAGATACTTATTTATTATTGCATTTGTACTACCCCCTCTGCTTAATAGACTTCTGGAAAGACAAAGATTCCTGAAGATGGACAACAGATATAATTATAAAATGCATGGAGGACCAAAAAGAACATTTTCAGCAAGGTTCGTTACGACTCTTGAACACCACTGAGTCTTGCCCATTATGAAAATACACAGTATGTTGCTGGCCATTCTGCAAATCCAGCTAGACTCAACTCAAGACCTCCCTGATACTGAAAACTTAAACAAGGAAAAATTCTGTTAAATTTGGTTCTTTCAGTAGAATTGAGAATTAATGCTAATCCCAAACCCATTTACAGCTTTGTAGAGGAATGAACCCACAGGATCTACTGAAAAAGAATGCAACAGGTTTTAAACAAGCAAAAAAGATGAATGGCTGGTATTAACACAGATGTTTGCTTTATGAGATCAGAGAGACATGGCAAGAAGATGGAACTTGCACATCTTGTGTGAAAAGAAGTTGAGTCTCACCCCTGCTAGCACTTCACGCCTATGAGACAAGATGGGAATGGCAAATAAAGAAATCCCCAGCTTCACCCAGTCTGTGATCTGAAGCCACCACAGAAAGAAATAGTCCATCTACCAGATAAAGTTCATGGCCATTCAGAGGCTCAAGAACTTTACTTTCTGTTGATACCGAGTGATGAGAAATATTCCACTTTCTTCCACAAGACTAAATTTGATGCGATTAACTAGAGGGGGACTCAGCTCATGTTCAAGCATTTCATGCCTTTGTATCGTACCAGTGACCGCACAGAGAACACTGGAGAGAGACTCAGCACTAACAGCTGTTATTTTTCCACTAGTACGAGAATATACATTCTAAACCAGAGCTGATTGCTACACATTAATTGTTGTTACTGAGTTCCCAAAACTGTCATACAGTACGGCACAGAAACAAAGTTGCTTTCATGACCTGAAGAATTTTAGGAGCGAATGACCAGACTTTCTGAGGTACACTGCATCCTCTGTACTCACAGATACCAGAGACAAATAAATAAGGGAAGAAAACCACTGACAATTCTAAACTGTAATCATGCAGAAATCTATAAACAAAGTGGGCATCAAGGACAAATGAGGATTTTCAAAAGCACCTTTATAATTGAGGTGCGCAGCTCCCAGGAGACTGACACTCCAAAATCACAGGGATGCTTTCAAAAATTATACCCTGCAGAGTTCAATTTTCGCTCTTAATCTGCTTTCAGATTTTAACAGCTAATCTGGTGAGGCAGCTATGAACTGCAACTTTCCATCAGGAAGGATTTTTTGTTACTACAACTCTTTTTCACAGTATACTTAAGAAAAAGAGCACATGCATTTGTGTGAGCGTATAATCCCTTCATTTACTAGATTTGTACTTAAAAATACCTCTTTCTGCAATAAAAAAAAAAAATCAATTCAGGTAACTACTTATAAAAAAATTCCTTGACAGGGCAAAATTCCAAACAAGATAAGGTGGTTTTAAACAGGTTCACATTACACCATTTTCATGTCTTTGTAGAGATTTCATTTTTAAGGTTCAGCAAGCAGACACTGAGTTGTTTTGTCATTTAAAGAGCTGACCCTTTAGTGCATTGCCACTTACTGAGTAAAAGATTTGGTAAAAAACAATGTGCAGGTTCCAAAATCTATATAAATTATACTAAGTTCACTCCCCAGCCATTCAAAATTACTGATTCATTTTAATTCTATGCTTCTCAACATCCAGAACAGTCATGTTCCTGTCTACAGTGAGGATTCCTAGCTACTATTCCAAAATTAACAAAAAACCCCCCATCAAAACAAATATACCAAATTTAAGTGAGAATTACATACTGTGATTTTTAATGAGGTAAGATTTTATCCTACTAAATGGAAGATATTTTTACTTATTGGCAAACAAGAAAACTTGTGAAATGTTTGACCACTCGCTAGACACAAGCAGTAGTGTCTCGTAGTCTTCCCTTCAGCTGTTTTGTACCAGACCCTGGGCCCTGCCAGCCCCAGGGAGGTACATATAAGGGACAGCACTCTGTCTGGGACTCGAGATAGACTTCCACAGTCCAGTGACTGGCACACAAACAGTTCACAAGTAGCAGAACTCATGCAGCACAGTTCTTCCAAATTTATCAACAGCAATAATACTAAACTTTCCCCCATATACTCGGCAAAATTCCCACTGTTGTCAGTGGGGTCTGCATCTCACCACATAGCTGCAATAAGCAGATCACTGGTCGCATTGCTAATATTAATCTTATACGTTATTTTCTTCAGCATTATTTGAACAAAACTTGTGGAAGTTAAAAACTAAATAATATTTAAAAAGCAAGCATACATCTTTTGTCATTTTTCTCTAACCCGGAGACCTAACCAATCTAAAAAGTCTTGGAAAGTAGAGACCAGCATCCTGGTGTAATACAATGGATTGCTGTCCTAAAGTTACTGTTTTAGCAACATTTCCCTAGTAATAATTATACTCAACTCATTTCACAGGTGAACGCATGTTGTATAGACAGATTGGATTGGACAGCATAAGGCTGTCTATGTATCTATCTAAAACTTAGGGCAAGTTCACAAAGAATTACAAAGTGCAATGTTTTCCTTTGAAGCTATGGAAGTGTTTAGATAGTAAACCAAACCTGTTAATTAAAAATCTTCTATGTTTGGAGCCCGTTAGGTCTTTTCCTGGAAGGCCATGAATTGAAATCAAGGTCAGATTGTTGAACTTCAGATGCGGACTGTGGAAAGAAAAACAAAATGCCACAGTTCAACCAGCATATTTTTGCTGAGGCTCTGTGTGGTACAAGCTCAATGCGAGTGCATTTCAACATATGGTTATGCACAGTGTTTACAGTTTAGCTTCGATATTGTCTCAATTCTGACAGAGATATTTGGACTCTGTCACGTAACTAACAAGCTCTGTTCCTGAGACCCTCTGGCAAGACTTACCTTCCACCACTACAAAATGTATTGTTAGACCACCAAGTCTTTGCTCAAACACCTTTGCTGTTCATAGCTCACCTCCTGTAAGCTGCAGGTAAGGAAATAAAGAATTCTTCACAACTGGTAATTTGTGTGCTTCCTGCAACAGGTCTACTGAAATTGGGAGGGGTACCAAAGGAACAGCACAGATTTTAATTCCATATTCAGGAGGATACAGAAAGTAGTTCCTTTACACAGGCCAGGTACAAAGTGTTTTGTCGTTCTGCTAAGGCACATGCATCTTTGGACACAAAAAGAAGAACGCTTTCCACTGTAGTTTCATTAATGCCCTAGTGGGGCGGGAGGGAACAAGACTGACAGTATGTTGAACTAAGTGTGATCTGACATTTAAAAACAAATAAATATTATGAGTGATTAAGCCTTCTAATCTTCAAGGCTTTCTGTAAGTTAAGTATGGATTGATGCAAATGGTACAAAGGAATCAGAATGTTTTTTATCAAGCAATGTTAATTTGTTATTCATACGTTTAAAAAATATATTCAAACAAAGTTAAAGGTCATACTTAAACCAAGGAATTTCAAGGTTATGGCTGCCCCTCTCAAAACGCATATTAATAGTTTAATTCTGGATTATGGATTATCTATGGTAAATCTCCATGCATACTCAGGCCAAGTGCAATGTAATAAATAACCTTAATGTAACAGAGTGCATATATTTATACAGATTATGGGCCTGATTCTCATTTAAATTAAGGTCACTCTGCAGAGGGGGGTGTAAACAGAATTTGTTCTTCATTTATGGCCACATTATGCTGGCTGAGCGATACAAAGTGGTCTTCATGTAAATGAGAGTTAGCCTGATACATTAAGCTGAATTTAAAGTGTACAGAATGCCATCTGCACTCAGAGAGCACTCCTAGTGGGATGCAAATATGAACAATTACAATAACTTTACACACCTAAATACTACAACTCCTTGGCATTTAGTTTACATGTAATTATGAGAAAAATTATTAGAACAGTATATAAACATCCTAGACATTCTCCTACCCTGCCTGCCCTCATAGCAATGAAGTTTCTTTTCAGCTTAGAGCTGAACTCATCTATACGCTGCATGGCCCCTCGCCAATCGGTCTCCAAATCCAGGTGCTACAATAACATTGTTTAAATTACATTAACAGTATTTAGGATGAAAATGTTGCAAGCAAGCATCAGAAACATGGCAGAATAAAGGTCCTATTAAATATGCCTCTTTTGCATGATTGCACTATGATCCCCTTTTATTGATCCGGTCACATACTGTTTTCTTCTGCAGATGCTCTACCTCTATTTAGTCCATACGCAGTCACCCAGTATTTCCACAGTCATATGGTATTTGTTCAGCTCTTCCCCATTGAGTGTAAGGCTTCAATTCAGACCTTTCACTCAGTACAATTTACTAACTAATGATTTACTTCTACCTCAGCGCTCCCATGGCATTCCCATATGCCCCAAACATTAATTCATGTTCCCATTCATTAATCTTGTAGGCATCAAAATGTTGATTAGCATCTCCTTAGAATACAGTGATGAAATGAGTCATATCTTTGATTCCCATTTTACATTGAGAAAAATCACAGCACAAAGAAAATTGGATTAAAGCTATCAAAAAGGCGTGCTGATGTTGGAGGCAGAACTGAAGAGACCCAGAGGCTGGTACCTGGCACTGCTCTGTGCTCAGAGTGCAGGCACGCCATCCTCCCGGGTCCAAGGAGCGGCAGAGCTCCATGCACAATTTCATGCAAATAATGGTCACATTTTCAAACAGAGAGGTAAAATTCTTCTTCAGCTAAGAATCAAAATTTGTTAGATGTTTCAGCACAGGCTGGCATTTGTGAAAATTATCAGAATCTTTAAATAAAACATAAAAAACCTAGTATCTTGTATTACGAAAGCTTGATTTCAGAACTGTAGCTGGTATGCCTAACCTTAGGATTTTAAATCTATATACAGGCACGTAAATACAAGCCTGAAAACGACAGGCAAACTGTCGGTGCTTAGCCACAGTGACTGTCAGGCACGGGCACACAGAGTTAGGAGGAGATAACAGGTTTGAGTATTTTGACCAGTGACTGCTATGCACATTACCACGCTCCAGATCATTCTCCCCTTTCCTCTATGCAGCATTACTATTTCTAGGCTCATAAAAGGATGATTTATTATGGCTTTTGATTCTTTACTGCTGCCCAAAAGCTCTTAACTGAAAAACAGCAAAGGAGCTGACAAAATAGGTAATGTATGTTGGAGAGTGAACATCTTATATGCTTTTTATATATATATAATCAATGCCCAATACAAAGTAGGGTAACAGCAGAGATTCCCATTTAGTGAAAAAGTCTTCAAGTTAAGAGCCTGAACCAATGCAACATTAAACAAGTGCACCTGCATTTTAGAAGCAAGTAATTCCAGCAGGGATTCATGTTGCTGTGGATACAAAGGGAAGAACAGCTCAAAGATACTGGTAAAGCAGGGAGGGATTAGAGTATCTAGGGAAATAAGTAAAAGGTATTGGGTTTCATTGCACAGTTCTAGAGGACAGTTACAAAAGAAAGACTAAACACCCCCATCCTCAAAATAAAATAGGATTTCCACACTGTCAGCATAATCAAAGGAACAAGCAAAAAAGTTTCAATACATTATTTTTATATATCCTGGAATTTGTGAATCTGTTAGAATATTCCTTGCTAGTTTTTCCGTATTTTTGTCTGAGGTCTTGCTACATATTTTCTTCTTGTGTGCACAGTGTAATGATGGAGGCTTAGATGGTGGAAACTGCCTGAACAAATGATTTAATTAATTGCTTTCATTAAACTCCTCATTATCACAAATAACAAGTCAAATCACTTGTTACAAAAAATAAAGTGCAGTGGTCTACATGAACCTAAGCATTTCAATCTATTTGAAACCAAGCATCCAAGCATTATCCTTTTTTCTTTTTTTTTTTAATTTTTAATTTTTCCAGTCATTTATAAAAACTGAACTAAAAAAGGCTGACAGAAGATAATGCCTTATCTGGCTCCCAAAATCGGTAACTATGTGCACTATTGTCCTGTATGCATAATCTTTAAATAGCAGCTTTAATATTTGGAATTATAACCTATCCAAAGATAAACTCCTAATTAATACTGTATCCTCAGCTTTGCTGCAGCAGAGCACTTGTAACAACAGCAGCTCCAGATCGTTCCAAAAATGGCAACAAATAGCCTGTTTTCAGCACTAGATGCTGAAAACTTAGATGTGATAAACTCTTGCATTAATGAAACTCTGAAATCAGAGAAATCTCTGTCCTGCAACAAAAAAAGAAACCTTAAGATTTTTGTGGGGAGGAAGGAGCCCAGAATGAGAGATGATGGTAAGAGTCCCAGCAGGCAATAACCTGGTGCTCAAGGCGCAGAAGCTTGAAGTGTCCAGGTATAAGTCTCACTGTAAAAGGCAGATAGAGGCAGTAGTTCTCCTTTCCCCAAATAATATAGCAAATCATCCAAAGTAGGATTTTTTTTTTTTAAGGAATGATCAGCACCCCAAACATTTCAAGAACAAAGTAATCGGGATATGACTTGGAGAACAGAATTATCCGAAAGGAAAAGGTTTTCTAACAAATTTCCAGCTCTACACAAAACTACAAATAGAAATACCCACACCTTAAGAAAGGTTGCTAATAATAACACAGAAAAACCTATTCATTCGTATTTTCGCTAAAGGATAGATATGTTACTTAGCATTATAGCCTTTCTTTGAGTAATCTTTACGAGTAATGTGTTTTCATATTGCCACTATACTAAATTGCTTTTGTTTGCTTTGACAAAGCCCATTGCTTTCTCTGGCAGAGCTGTAAAAGCTTTTACCCTTCTCTCCACTTCCTCCCACTCTCTGGACAGCTACATTTGACTCAGACAAGTAGCAGTCAACACAAAATCAACTATGAAGATATGTGAAAACATTGCAAAACCATCTCGAGGTATGATGCTACATGACGCCATTCTAGTATTATGAAAGCTCTGCAACTGATCCTACAACACTTGGTTATTAAGCTTTTATTAGAGAGTCCGTAACAGAAGCAGCAGAAAGGGTTTATTGTTTGTATCAACAATTACCAAAAGCATCTGTTCTCAAGAACCTTATGTAAGTGTATCAATTACAGACCTCAGAACAGGATTTCAGCTTAACTGCTGACCAACAGATGTCCATCTACAAGTTATCCCTCTTTAATTACGAGTAAACAAAGATAAGCCAGTTCTCCATTGGATCAACCTTAGCAAAAAGTGTTAAGATTGTGAATGAATTTGCTCAGTGAAAGAAGGGATAACAATAAAGTATTTACTGGGACACTTCTCAATGCAAGGGTCAAGAAAGGGGTTTTCCACAATTCGTCTGCTCTATAAACTGTGCCCAGGATGACTCTTACTCCCAAGCCCAGCAATAGATGTATCAAGAACATCAACTGAAGTAAAAAGATACGTGAATCTAATTGTCAGCAGCTCACATTTAATTTGACTGCCACTTTTGGCACCAGGGGATATATAAGTCAGTTGTTTGCTTCAGTGGGATGATACACATCTTTTTTTCCCAGAACATGACTATTTCCACTCCAAGACAGACCACAACATTGGTGAAATTCACCATCCATTTTAACTTCAGAAAACATTCTTCTAAATTGTTCAGAACAGATGTTAAAAGGAAAATGTTTGGTTCCGATTTTGATTTTAAAAAACAAAAGGGACACTTTTTTTTTAATGACACCTCAACAAAATATTTTGTCATCTCCCAATTACTTCCTCCTGATATCAAAACAACATTCTCCTTTCAAAAACTTGTGTTTTGATGGAACAGTGCCTTTTATTGAAGTACTGTTCTTTTTCAGAAACTTCCCACCAGGTTTTCTGGTCATTAATTACCAATGCTGTATTCCTAAGAAAAGGAGCCTATAAGCCCCGGCCACGAATGCCACCACTTCTTAAATCTTACCAAGAATCCATTAAAAAGCCAAATAACATTTACTTTGACCTTTGACTAACACCCTTCAATGATGCTGTGAGTGCTTCTCTATCTCCAGCTGGCAGTTCTTCCTCACTGGGTCTCTCTCCAAACTTTGAACTTGATAGTTTGATTCTGCACAGGATTTGGAGGCACCTCCTTGGTGTTAAAGTCTAGTGCCCATTACCACTAGACCAAAAAAACCAAACCCAACCAAGAAACCACAAATTTTCCATAAATTTCACAAGCGCCGCTTTGAAGATAACTAAATTTTTGGGCCTCACCATGCCTGTTAGAAGATGTTCTCTTTTCCACAGTGATAATTCTCTCTAACTTCCGGCCCGTGATTTGTTGGGTACCAATTTATACCCAGCTGAACTAGATAAGGACATCAATCACAAACTTAAATGGTTGGGGTTTTTGTCATGTTTAAGATAGGCTTATTTTTCAAAGCTTCTGTTGCCCCTGTAATCATCACTTTACCTCCTTTTGTTCAACAAATACTTTCTGCTTCTTTCTGTGCTCTCACTAAAACCTGTGCCCCCTCTCTGACCTCATGTGGTGTCCTTCCCCTGTAGCAGTCAACCCTTCTTCAGCATCCCGTCTGTTCCTCTCCAGTTAAATTTTGATTCTCTTGTTAGATTAGATCAATTAGTCCTCTCACTTTTTTTTCCTTTAAGTGGTTAGTCCTAGATTCCCTTCCACCTTGTAATTTTAATGCTTGTCTGTCTCTCTTTAGTCCTCTGTGCTGGCCTTTTTCCTAGACAATATAATTAAAAACATTAGCAACTCCACTGTATTTCAATTCTTTTGTTAATTTCTCCTTTTTTTAGGTAGCTTTACATCACCCCACGATCTTGATTTCTCCCTGAACGTTACCAAACGTGTCTTTTTCCAGTTTCTTCTTTCAAACTCCCATCCATATCGTAACGCATCTTTCTGAAACAACTCAGCCACCCTTCTGTCACTGCTTTTATTCCTTCTAACCACCACTCATTTCCCAGCAACTGTTTTTGCTTTCTTCACCTATGCCAACTTAGCTTTCTCTATTCTTTTTTGCACCATTCTTCTCTAGTGATTGGGGCTCTTTACTGTAATTCAGTTGAGTCCTTTTTCCTTTGTTAGACTAATTCTTTTCCCCACTTTGCTTCTCAACCCATACTGACCTTTGCAATTTTACCACTAAGATTTTCTCCCTCCCTTAACCGCCTCTTGTTAAGCTTTCTTCTCAGAACTCTCTGACTCTGCATCTTGCCAGTATGTGCAAGGTGTATACCAGGCTTTGATCAATCAAAGCATGTAACATGCAAACACTGGAGTACAGCATTTAAGAGCAAACTTCTAACACAACTTAAACCTAAGTCTTAAGTACTTGCTTATTTACCTATTTTCCTATTTACTCCTTTAGGGCAATATAATTTCAGGCTCAAATGTGAACTGCCTTAACATTCTGCACTGAGAAACACTGCAAGCATAAACTGAATTTTTGTAGCAAAGTACAAACCAAATTATGGCTCATCTTGACAACCCAGCTGCAGATTTCTTAGGATGCTCTTTCAAAAACTATAGTATTCACTCAAGATCTGTGGTATTTCCAGGATCTAGCTTATTCAAATCAGTGTGGCAAAGTATAAATTGTTATGTGACAGAACAGGGAAATCTAGAGAGCTCTTTCCTTGGCCCATACAACATATATAGCTGAATAAGACACGTCCATATACTTAAGTGGGAACACCCATAGCTACAAAGTTTACAAATTAGCACTATCATCCCAAATGTAAGTTGGCTTTGAGTTTGACCAAATCAAAGTACCATCCAACCACCGCTTTAGTGAGAGCATTTCCTTACTAAAATTTGAATTTCCATTCCATAAATGTTTCAGCATTTCATCCTGTTCAAAGTATAAAACAGGGCAATTATTTTTTTAGACATAAAATGAGGGATAGCCAGTGATGGGCTTGGTAGTTACAGTCTCTAGCTGCTTAAATCTAATCACATGGCAGATTCAAAATCACAGTTGAGAGACACAACACCATTTTCCACAAAATAAAGATATCATAAATTGAGCAGTAAAACTAAAGCACAGTTGAAATTTTGGTGTTTTGTCTGCTCCTGTGTGAATGCTTCAGTGAATAACATACAGTGCAAATTCCAGCTTGCTAATAGGACATTTTTAATATTATTGGCCAATCACCTACGTCAAAACTAAGGCGCTTTTTTTTTTTTTTTAATGGCTGTCTACTTACCAGACTAAAATTTTCCATATTATTGCAGAGGAGATAAATATTTTGACTCTGTGACATTGCTTGGTGCAGATTTGGAAACGCTGCCTTCACCGAGATGAAAAAGTATGCACCCTAGAAAAGCCCATGGATGTCAAAAGGTAGATTGTGCTTGAATTTGAAGGGCTTGAGATTTGTAGCAACATTTTTGTCCTAGCTCATGGCCAAGGACCATACATTCTCCTCCTGACAGCAAGAGCACGCAGAAAGAGAAGATACTCATAAAAGTTGCATGTTCTGAGGCATCACCTCAGTGCCACGTCCTCTTGATGGAAAGCTGGCAGCCCAGGAAGGACAGGGACACGGCTGGCACAGGAGTCAGCTGGGCCAAAATTCCTGATCTCAAACATCTGCATGTAGCAGCTGTGGATCTGGGCCTCACAGCACCTCCAGCCCTGGCAGCCTGGTGAGCACAGCTGCCTCACTGATATTGCATCCCTTAACATAAAACAGCTCTGAGAGGTGCAGCACCACAAAGCCACATAATGCCCATCTCTTCACCAGGGCAACATGATGCTTCTCCAACAGCTCCTTCCCAAATGGCCCACACCCTGTAGCTCACAAGAAACTGGAATTATGCCCGATTAATGCAGAGACGCTACTGACCACCGTGGCCCTAGGGAACCCAACCACACATCTTGATGTGTTACAATGCATACCATAATGCAGTGCGGTACCATCCACGGATACTGGAAGCAACTGAGCTATAGCACTGTGGGGCTCGATCTAACCCAACCAATCCGCATTAGAAGTCTAGGGAATCTAGATAACACAGTATGCCGTAAAGATTCACCATCTCCTTACTGTATGTTATGTACACCCAACTCTCATTTCAATGTAAGCTGCACTCACTCTTCTCCTTCCTGGGACCTGGTGGGTAATCACAGCCATCGAGAAAAGAAATCTTAAAATTTCAGCTCATCAAGCACTTAGAAAAAACATGCAAGTACCTTCAAATACTGATCTTCATTTGTCACAACCCTCACTCTGCACATTAGAGTACATATATACAAAGAAGAATCAAATCTACATTGTTCAGAAGGCAGGATCACAACTTAGCCAACTAATTTTTTTCTCCACTGTAGTAGTCTGAACAGTCTTCCGTGCCTCAAAATCAACCTTACAGACTGCTTTGAAGAACTCTGTAGTTACACCTCTGGAAAACAAACTTCAAACAAAGAAAAATAAATATAAACAGAAGAGAATACATCTTCTCCATCGCTTTAGCAGAGAACTGGAAAACCTACATGCTGTGTTTGCACTTGGAATGCTTCTTTATTTGCTTTGACTGCATTGAGCAGAGAGCTACCAGATGCTTCGGGCAGTCAGGTTACCAAGCTCTGTACAGAGCTGCTGAAACTGCCATGCTAATGTCATCCTTAGTCACCAGGAGAGGTATGATAAGTACAAAACATAATTCTACAAAAATTCTTGTGGCTCATTTCAATTTTGAAAAAAAAAAAAAAAAAAGGCCTCTTATGAGAAAACTACCATTTCCGAGATCAGTTTTAACATGCAACAAGTCATGAGTATTCATATATAAATAGTAACAAAAGAAAGTCTACAAATACTTACAAATTTGAAGTGTGAAAGAATAGTCTGGGCTCAGACAAATGTTTGCCTATGTTTAAAGGGCAAGTACTTAAAGTTGAAAATCTTTTTTTAAAACTGAAAACTGACTCTAAAGCAAGAATATAACTATGAAATAACTACGCATCAATGCTAATTATCATTTTTTGGCAGAGGCATGTCGAATGGCTGTTGGGAATGCTGATCTTGACCCACATCCTCTCCCCTAGTTTATGTCTGGTATCAGTCACTGACAGCGTTCACTGTGATCTTGACTGCGCAACAAGGCGAGATATGACCTATCTTATTTATCTCTGTCACAACTTGATCTCTATTCACCAGAGATGATAGAAGGCAACAATGTCTGAAGGACGCAGGCCGGTGACACTGAACACATGGTCGGCTACAACATTGTTCTGGATTTGCCTTGGTATGAAAAAAAGGCAGTCAAAAGGAAGCACATGTATATCAATTCATGTGGCAAAGATAGATAGTATAAAACAATGAAGATCACAAAACCATTCATTACGTGTTAGCTTTGTGATCAGCAAGTAAGCACTAACTATTTAATTAGTCAACTAATTAGTGACAGGCAACATGGAAGGCTTCAGATGTTCTCAGACAAATGCAAAGATAAAAAGCCTAATTAAACAGCAAGCATTATGCTAACTATTGCCAAACAGGACAGATGTGCAGGATATGGTATAATACTGTGCTGCCAGATAACGGCAGTTGTAGCTGTTCTGTCAGAAACCATGCTTTAAAAATCCCTGCCATTTCTAAGCTAATCTTGGATACCTTCAACTCACAACGGGCAAAACCGTCCCGCAGACAAAAACTCACGTATTTACTGTGTCAGATTCTAACTCTACTTGAAAAGTTTAGGGCTTTGACAAAAATGTGCTTAAATCCATTTGCTTTTTAAATGCAAGAATTATTTCAATGCACCCAAATGGAAAGGGAAATATATTTCACAACATTTTCATACAGAATACTGTGATCTTAGCCACCATTCATTTATTGCTATTTTGTCTAGCACATTATGTATACTTCCAATGTCCTCAGAGAATATGTCATAGTTTACACCAGAGGTTGGATTAAGGAGGTTTTCAAAATCATGGATTAAAAAGGGTTTTCCCTATAATCAGAAGACAATAACGCTTTCCACAGCTATATGCAAAGAGGTGGATAAAAACCTAATTGGTTCATTACACTGGAACCAATGACAAGATACTGCTGTAAGCAAGCTTTTTGCATTCTTGCAGCCAAACTTCAATCACCTGCTGTCAGGGTGTACTCGTTAGCATGCTGTTTCGTGAATCATCCACCAGAATAAACTGAAAATGCTATTTTTTAAAATTGCATGTTCTTCTGGCATAACACTGCTGCCATGACCATCACTCTTAAACTATCAAAGAAAACAAGAAGAAAAAAAACCCCTTGCCCTCCTGATAAATTAGTATTTTGCAATGAGGTAATTTTTTAAAGCATCTCAGTACTTGGGAATATGAAAAGATTAAAATGCTGGGCTACAGCTTACATTCATCAGGATATACATTTAGGGGAACTGTGGTTGAACTGAAGACTATGCAACTCAGTATCCCCAATTCTAGCTGTTCACAGTTTTTAAATTATTTAGCTGCAGTTGACATTTCTCCTGCTGAACCTCACCTCCAAGAACTGGTATTTGCAGAACTCTGAACTGAACTCATTACTTCTTTTCTCATATTCATAGGTACTGACATTCTGTATTCATGAAAACAGATTTTACACTTGCAAATCATTTTCAGATACAATTTTCATTGAACACTTGCAAGCTGAATATTTAAAACAGCTTTTTCATTTACAAATTTAGTATACGCATACTTAATCTCAGTGGGGATGGCAAAAAAGGGTAACTTTTAAAAAACTTCCTTTAGTCTTAAATCAGACTCCTTTTTAGCATCTTCATTCATGATAATTTGTCAATGTTAGTGGCTCATAGTACTGCAAGCGTAAGTGGGGGCACACACACATTATTTACCAGAAAGCTTAATAAAACTCTTTTCCTTGTAATTTTTTTCTCTTCTCACCCACTCCCACAAGAGCAAGTCACTCAATGGAAACTAAAAAGAAATAAAACTTGTATTTTAGCTTAACCTCACTTTGGAATTTCTTTGACCTGATTCACTCCAACACTGAAAGGGCTTTCTCCCCACATCCTACAACAAAGGGGAGGCCAGAGCGCCAGTCAGCATGAACAGTTTGGAGGGCAGAGAACAATAGAGGCTGAGACTCCGTGGAAAAAAAAAAAAAAAAGCTGAGCTGCTTTTTCACAAGGGGACTGTTTGTTCGGTTGCAACTTCTCCTTTAGGACTGGGCATCACTCAGAGTTCACACCACTTTAACACACAGTCTGATGCTGCTGCAGTTCATATAAGCCTTGTCTTAGTGCTAGAGAGTGACCCAAGTCTTGGCTTTGTGCAAGGGGAAGCGTATAATTGCACTGCCCAGGAGGAGCCTCATGCAGGAATTGTGGGAATCGCAATTCCTTCCCTCCTTGCCATGCTCCTGCAGGGAAGTTAATTACTGTAGCAATTTATGATGCAACTCACTCCCCGCTTCCACAGCATCTCAGCTCTGCTGCCCCACTCACTGCAGCTCCTCATATGCTGGAGAGCAGCAGCCACGGCGCAGCCTCCAGAGCCGCTTTCGCACCTGTACCTACTGACAGCCAGCCACGCGCGGGAAGGGAAGCCAAGCCCCGTCTGCATTACTGTCACCTCCATCACTCGCCTGCTTCTGGAATAAAAAAATCCATACGCGTCCTAAAGCAAAGCAGCACTACAGCTGAAAACACGTGTCTGCGTGCGATTACACTCCAAGAAAAAAAATCAGCAGGAGATACTGATTTGAATGGTGAAACATGAATAATGAGATCACCTCCACTGACCTAGCGTTGGATTAAGCACAACGGATGCAATTCTCCAGGGCTCAGAGTACCCCGAGCGTTAGGAAGAAGCTTCCCCTACTGACAGGCCATTCCATAAAATTTGCAGCATTTCTGCATTGCCCTTTGAAATAACAGGCACCAATGTGGGTACACCAGTGCTCTGCCCTCTGTGACAATCTCTGTTTCCAGAAACCCCAACCACAAGGTAACGAGCCACAGTGAAAGACTGAGGCAGCATTTTGTAAGAGAACAGTTGGCAGCACAGTCCCCCTTCGCAGCCCAGATCACAAAGCTCATTTTCAGTGTCGGTGGATAAGCAGCAGCGTGCACAGCTGCTCCGCAGCACTGCTTGAAGAGCGACAACGCTAAACTTGCGTGCCACAAACTGCAGTGCCGCTGCGCCAGCACAATGGGAGCGAGAGGCAGCCTGCTTGCAGCTCTCGAGTGAGGAGAGGTAATTCTCATGATTAGGTCTCTGTTCAATGAAAAATATATTTCTTCAGTCTCAAACAAGTTGAAAACACTCGTAAAATCTAGTTCTAATAATTGTTATGTAGGTAAGTGAATTACATTTGTGTGTTTCCATGGTGACTGATAATGTAAAATAATTAAGTATGAAGAATAATGAGGAGAAAACTATTTCCTCTTTTTAAGGATTAGGGGCTTACAAATTGATTCAATCTCGCTATTTTTAGTGCGTGTAACCTTTGCAAAGAATGTTAGAAAATTATGAGTAAATTAAACTAAATTGTATTAAAAGACCTCCACATTGATCAGGATCATCTTCTGCTGATGTGAAAAATTAAAAAATAACCTTTCTTAAATTTATACACAGCTTAGTGCAAAATGTCACAGTATTTACAGTAAGTGCTGACCACATGCTTTTTGCATTTCTCAGAGCAATACTCAATTTCTCTTCATCAGAAACACTCCATTTGTGCAGCACTGAAGACAATCACGCTTTCCTAGGTACAAAGGAGGACATGTTCTGCAAAAACTCTTAGCTAGAGTATGTTTCAAACAAAACTGGCTGATAAGTCTTGGTTGAGGTATCTCAGAGAAGGACACCCTATAAAGGATTGCCCCGCAGACACTACCTGGATGTCTGTTCACTACAGAAAGACTTGGCTTCTGGCTGACGGACTTGGAGTGTAAACATGCTTTATTTTTCCCTCACAGTATTTTATACGGAAAGAACAGTAATAAACAGCACAGGATGAATAACAAGAAAGTGGCTAATAGCTCTAAAGTACATTTTTAACTGATTTTTGAGTGGAACTGAAAATCTAAAAAGTGCTGAGAAGAGGAGGATGAGAGGAAAATTATTTTACCCCAAGAGCAGATGCTCTACAGGAAGTCAGGAACTATGGAAAAAGAGAAGAAGCAGGTATTTTTTTCTTCACTGTTCCAGCACCATAACAACATTCATAAAGCACTTGAACGTTTTCTGTTCTTGCCATATGGGTATTTTAATTTGTGATGCTATTAATGGTTGCTGTAGAAATATAAATTCTTGGCTTAACTGAAAAAAAACAGGCAAAATTTTCAATTCTCTGCCAACCATAAAAAAGCCAGCCTCTCTTAGTTTTTGCAGCAAACATTTTGTAACAATCGCATACGGAATTTGAATTTTGTGTTCATTTCTGCGACTCTTTCAAGATATTTCTAGTACATATGTTTAATCTAAAAGGAAAACAACAATTGCATAAAAGAAACTGCACTGTCACATACACAGTCTGACTTCCTGATCACCCCAAAACTGGTACGGAGGGAGCTACTGGCATAGAAGGTGCACGCAGTGAGATGTCAGAGACAGAGCACCCCATCCTAACTTTGGAAAGTCAGTAAAAGAGCAGAACTCGTCCACAAATTTACTCTCGCTTAGACAGTGGAAGGTGTAAAAACAGTTGCATGCATCTATTCCCCTTCCCAACCAGTTTATACAATCTATCTACTTCAGTTTGGATAACTCAAGGTAACCACAGCAATTCCATTTGCAGTTTTACTGCTGAAAAATTCTTTAACGTATGATGACGGCCTGTGTTCTTGGTGGGCCACAGAGCAGGCTGTGGCTGCCAGAGAGCAGTGTCCTCTGCCAGACCTTTCCCACACCCACTCTAGTCGAGGTCTATAGCAAAAATGGCAGAAGGGCCAGAACTGACAGTTTTTTGGTTCCTGAACAACCCCAAACATCAAAAGCCTCATCAGAACCAAAGGTATCAAAAGGTGTTATCAGAATCAAAAGAATCACAGTGAGATTACAACTCAACGAGCTTATGTCATGTGTTTCTGCACAGCATCACAATGAGGTAAGAGAAGGGAGGCATTCAGACAGTGATTTGTGATCCCACTGGGCACAACTAGCTTTAAAGATCAATACTGCTTTGGAGCACACATGAAGGGCTATGGACTTAACCTCCACTTATAGGATTTTTGTGTAAGAACAACGCTCAGAGAGATTTTAAGTATGCGGTATTCTCATTTCCAGTGTGCCTTCACCTTGAGGATGTATGAGCAACTTTTGTCAGCACTTTTGAGTTCCAGAGTCAGCCAGAATGCAAGCACCTATGTCTTTATATCCGCAGATACTCCGACCTCTAACATCTAGTACTTGGGTACAGAATCAAACCATGCTTCTAAATAGAGGAAGCAAGCCCCTTCAAACAAAAGGTAACATATTCTTCTCAGTAAAGGTAAGCAATTAAAAAACTTACCAAAAAACGAGCGCTTCCAGAAAAGAGATTCCAACATCAGATGCACCAACCACCACGATTCTAGTGTTGATAGACACTTTAGATACCAGTACCAGCTTTCGATTTATGTGGTTCAAAGAATAACTCAACTGTAAAAAAATATATAAAATTACATAGAAATGCATTAACAAAACCCAGCAAAAGTCTGCTAAGAATCATTAAACCATCAATAATGCATTATCTTGCACCCATACAAACATGACTAATACTATGATTTTTCTGTGCACAGTACAAGCTAACAGAGTAGATAAACGGTACCAAAATGTTGAAATACGTGCATGTTTAACAGGTCACAGAAAAATCAGCAGCACTTAATAGTATGGCTTCTCCTGGAAAAGATGCTATGGAGTCCTTGTAAGAGAGGAGAAAACACTGCCTCTTCTATAACTTACTACTATTTAGCTAACACCTAGGAACATATGTTTACATAATGTTAAGGACATTTTTATACCTTCTAGGGCTGTTTTTACTCTTGCTGTTTTACTTATGGAAACGGCTTTACTTGTAAATTAATTATGAACTTATATCTTAGGCATCTTTGAGTGTTTAATTGAAAACTCTCTTCCAAAATGATAGAATTAACTTTCTTTTTTCTAAAATACAGAGCAGCTACTCTGAAAGCCAGACTGTCAAATGAGTAAACCAGTATCTCAATGCCACCAAGATCAATACTCTGGCCAAAAGATCTAGTAGAAAGTTTTTAGTTACTAGCTTCACAGTTTCCATTCTTCTTAATGCATACACTGGTTAACACAATAAACTCCATGTGTTTTTTTTTTTTTAATTTGTGTCTCTAGGTCTCACTAGCTAACAGAGATTCTCAAAACAAATATGCAAGAAAGGGTCAAGAGATAATATTGCGTTTGACGATTTTTTTCCGCCCTGAACTATACTTAGTTTTCAAATTTCTGATGAAAGACAAGGAAATACTTTCTGTCTTGCAGTACAACATACTTCACATTTTTCTTATTGCTTTGGGTTGTATACATTCCTATTTCACAGAATGCATAATTGCAGATTCATAAATGCACTGAAGAGACAAATAGAAAATGGAGCTACTTTTATTATTTGTCAGACACTTCTATATATTCCTGCTGTGTCACTTAGGCAGGAAGAAATCTAAGACTTCTAACAGGTTTTCCTCTATTAAGAATAGAGAGAGAGGGTTAATAAAATTAAGTCCTCTAAATTCCTCGTATGAAATTACTGTAGAAATATATTCTGTATGTATTAGTTGACAGAGTAACTCAATATATGAAGAATCAGTATTTTATTTTAAAGCTATGGTAATGACATTGGCCTTCTCAAGAAATACATGGTACACTGAGATCCCCGAGAGATCTTTTATACCATGTCTTTGCAATGGTGAGATTTCAGCATAGCTTCACTGCAGAAGATGGAGAATTGTCTGCGTAACACATTAGAGTGCTGTCCTTGACCTCAAGGAAGGATGATGGACCAATTACTTGCAAACTGTCATCACTGTAGAGCAAGTAATTTAAACTGTGGCAAAATTAAATGTCTTCTTTAGTCATGCAACATGATTTTTTACTGCCAGATAAATGTTCTTCTGGTTGCAGTTCCTCACAGTGCAATGACGACATCCAGTGGTGAGCCAGATTCATCTCAGTGGCTGGACGTCACAAAGAAAATTCCAGAAGATGTCTTTAAAAGCATGCTAGCCGACGGTGGCTGCTTAACAAAGTCAAATGTGTGAAACCTAGCACATGCCTGCAGTCTCGCAGGCAGCCCTGCACCAAGGAACGACGTGACTAGCCAGGGCTAAGCCCCAGAATCAACATGATGCTGCCCAGCTTGCTGTTATGCAAGTCATCTATAAGTCCCTATGAAAAAGCCTAACAGTCTAATTCAAATACTGTGCTTTTTAACACAGTTAAACACTTCTTACAGCAGGATTTGCTAGTAAAGAAGGTTTTGGTCATAAATGAAAATATCTGTAACACTTCCAAATTTCAGAAACTGAAAAAAACTTATTCCTTTGGTTTGTGAACTCTGCAGATAAGAACTCTGACAGGCTTTTTTCTACTGCACACAGACAGTTGCAACTTTCCAGAAAAGCGGTGCCTTCTGGAGGAAAAATTATTAGTGATGTTTTTGCTGAAATGTGGCTTTTAACAAAATTACTAAAATGGTAAAAAGAACACAAAGAGAAACTACTTGTAATGTACCTAATCAACCAAAATAACTAGACAGGAATCTCAGCAGCTAATAGGATAAACCCAATAGACCTTACAGCAATGCCAAGTTCAAACATCTCCTCCTACTGCAGTGCTGTTTTTTGTTTTTTTAATAAATGTACTCCAACAATGAAATACAAAGCAGTAATACAATTTCCTCGGGAAGAGTTGTATCTAATTTATGAAATGGCTTCTGTATCAATGATACAAAGGCAGCATATGAGTAGAATATAACCGTTTTTGTTCACCACACAATGGCCCCAACACCAACAGCTGTCATGCTTCAGAAATCACCTTTCTAACAGCTAAGTACACTAAGTGGCCCCAGGGAGTAAGGAATTAGGTGGATTGGTCCCATAATACCACCTTATTTTAACAAAATGTCAGGACAAATGACTGCATATGTTCCCCAGAGGAGTAATCAGACATCATAATTGATAGGTCAATAGCAAACTCTAACTTGTTTATTTTATATCCAATTTATTAAATAAAACAGCAATCATTAACTAATGTAAGGCAAAAAGCAATAATTGCCATTGTTAGAAGAGGCATACATAGCTCAGAGAAAAGTATTTTCTTTGATTATCAGAAAGATTATTTTCCCTCCTTTCCACTCGGGTGTCCGACAGCCTCTGCCACTGCACCCGTCACATTGCTGCCAGCCGGGAGGGCAGAGGGCCACCTACGCCTTCAGTCCCACTTCCTGATTAAATCTGGGAGGATATTTTTTCCTGTGGACAGACAGTGCCATCCACTTAGAGGCCTTCAAACTCTACCTCCATTAAAAACGCTGATGCATTTCTCTGAATACTCCATTGAAAACACAAACCCTGCATGTAAATCATGTCTTTCACTTACAGTCTCACAGCACAGTACGTGCCAGAGTAGGATTAATTTATAGCATTAAAAATTCACACATCCTTCTACCCTAAGTAACCGATGGAAAAAGATGCATCAAATAATTACTTGGTTTTAGCAAACAGGTTTTGTATGCATTTTTTCCTTTGCACTTTAAAAGCAAGTAAAGCATCATACGTTCACTGTGCATGCCTGGCTCTCTCATCTGGGTAGCCACTCAGTTTGTATATCACCTGGGAATGTATTCATTGTACATTTACTCAACAATATACATTGGTGGTACAAACTCAGATGGAGAATGTTTTGTAGCTCCTTCTAGTTCTGTTTTTAGATGTGGACCTTGGGCTATTTGTAGGATTTCTAAAATATTTATTGTAACTGTTCTACAATAGGTCAGGGTTTATAGCAAAATGTTATCGTCATTTAAGCAGGGAAAAAAAAGGAAACTGAACACTTGAAAAATGAAAACCCAAGTTGGACAGAGGATTTCAACTTTGACAGAAAAGGAGCAGTGTGACATTCTGAATTGGGTCTTGGCAAATATATCCTAGTAAAACATCAGCCGTGTGTCAAAGAGCTGTTACACCCATCACTGGAACTCTTCATGCAAAGACTCCATAATGCAGCAGAATTTAGACTTGATTTTATTACACACTGCGGACTTGGGCCTTATCCAGACAAACACACTTAAGCGTTTGCTAATTTTTAAGTATGTTAAAGTGCCCCTGAATTCAGAAGGACTGCAGTGGGTACTACTACAAGATAAACATGGGACTGCTGATTTGTTACACCTTCAGCATCTTCACAGATCCCTCATTACTACAGAAGCAACAGGGAACCACCTGGAGGGACATTCCCAGCCCTGTCCTGGGGGATGCTATGCCAGTCTATGACACTTTTGTTTTAATTTAGCATTTGTTACTGAGAAACCCGATAGTTAATGCTGTACAGGATCTACATAATTTGAACTCTGTTACTGTAAAAACCTTCAGAAGGAGTAAAAATTATTAACAAACCTGTTCCTAGATTAGTGCTGAGGTCAGCAATAGTGGCAGGCAAACAAGAAGCTGAACAAACAGAGCTATTTTAATTTCAAGCTCCATTTGAATCACAAGAAAAAAAATAATCAATGTTTACCAAGGAAATATGAACAAGAATTATTGGAAAATGCATGCTTTTTCAGCCTGCTTTTTTTTTTTTTTTTCTAAATACCAGCTACATTCCAAAAAGTCTCATTAGGAATGTCCGTAAGCATGTTTTGAAAAGGTGTTTCCAAGCATTCACAATTTATACAAACACCAGAAACAGAAGGGAAAAAGAAATACCACTGCGATGAACACAGCCTGAATTTTGTTATCTTTGTCAAAGATCCCTTCTCTAGTAACTGTGGGTCTATAAAACTGCTTTGCACAGCTAATACCTAGCCTTTATATACTGCTTTTCGTCCATAGACCTCAAAGGCCTTTATGAATTAAATCAGTATTATTATACCAATCTTCGTATGGGTAAATGCTGATCTTCCACTTCTGGAAAAATGGTCTATATATTCATGACCAATTTCTATCTCACAAGGTATTCTTGGAGGGTGGAGAAAGCAGGTAGTAAATAGAAAATTTTTTTTTTTTTTGGCCAAGATTAAAAAAAATAAAATAAATGTAGTAACAGCAGTAACAGCTAGGAACTTCAGCCTGAAATACCTTCCAGATGTTATCTATCTGGACTCCCAGCATAACTGTGGAAGGAAATACAAGACAGATTGGGCTGGATGGCTCTCGATTCTGTATGTCAAATTTACATAAACCATCACAGGTCTATTACACTTGACATTGCTCCCAGAGATGATCTGGCTGTGCCCAAAGGCACAACAGCAAAACTGGAGCTTGCAATAATCATAGTGTCTATCGATGCAATGCCAAAAGATTGTCTCACTGTCCTGCTCTTCAGAAGTCCTTGCAAAGGACTGGCCTCCATAAGCTCAAAGGCAGTACAACAGAGAAACACATATAGCCAGTCACTGCATAAAGGACTCCTAGGAGAACACTGCACACACAGTGTGCACAGAAACAACCAACCAAGGAAAAAAAGTTAGCAGCTTGCATTAGTCTCTGGAAATAGCAACTGGAATGGACACTGAGCCAATCTGTAGAGGCAGATAAACCAATATCCGCACTGCTGACCAGTGATGTCAGCTGGCCCGTGGAAACACTACCACCAATAATCACCCAGTCATCCGACTACAAGAATGACCAATGCCTCCACCTTGCACACTAGTCCAGCGTCTATAAAGGTTCACTGTGCTGACAGCAGTCCAGCAGGCAGCACTCTTAATTGACAGCATTTCCCCCACAGTAGAAGCATGACTGATGCACTGCGCATCCGAACGCTCGGCTGAATCCCTCCAAGCTGGTGACCACGCGCACGTCCACAGAGCCCTGTCTGCCGCATCCCTCCGGCAGATGCCATACCTGGCTCCCCACCACCCCCAAAGTGCCACTGAGAAAGGCTGCTCAGGTGGCACCACCCTGCACCAGACTGCTCCCAGGGAGCATGACACAGGCAGGCAGGTGATGCCAGGCTGCTGCAAGCAGCCGCTTGCAGACCCAGCCCTGCTGAGGATGACAGGGATGGCGCTGAGCCCTTGCTGCCTGTGCTGCTTTGTTCCTGTGCACATGGAGACAGGCCTGCTCTAGAGAGGCAGAGGTGCTCTGGGAATGGAAACCGTTCCGCTGGGGTACCTCTCTGGCACTCTCACTGGTTCTGGCAGTTGCAGTAAGGACCAGCAGCATGCTATTGTATATTTTTGTGCTGTGCTCTGTGGCATTGGTGATTACTCAGAAACAAGGCTCCGCAGCGCAGACGCTGGGGAGTTCAAGGAAGCTAACTTCCACTTGCTTTTTCCCTGCAGCCCCTCTGTGCTGGCTGATGGAGGAAGAGCAGGTCTGCTCTCACTATGCAGCTCTGCTTCTCCACATACCAGTAATATAAATAGCACCAGGTCCTCCCAACGACATGCCTTCACCCAGAGAATGCCATTAATCTGTGAAGGCTTAACAGTCATCTTGCCTTCTTGGCAAGGAAGGATAGCTATAGTTCCTATATTTCTACAATCCAATGTTTCAGCTTCTCCAGGAAAAACTGTAGAAAAGCCAAAGGTCCTTTAAATTTGCTGGTGACTGTACCAACAATTTAACAGGTGACAACTGCCCTGGAAACTGGGCACCCAGGACCTCCTGCATCACCACAACCTTGAAACAGCAACCCTGGAAAAGGATTGTAACCCATACTTATAAGCAAACAGATGCTTCAGCCTACTAAGACTGCCATAAAAAGCTAATTGAATAAAAAAAGTGAAAAAAAAAACCATGCCAAGCCATTTAGAAGTTGAAAACTACCAAAATTAATGACTTGTACTAAACACATAATTTAGACAATTAATTTTGGTAACTCTCATCTTTAAACAGGTTATTTAAACAAATTCCCAAGACATCTGAACAATGTTATTTGGATAGCCAACATAGCTTTCGTTGTTAGTCACAAAACGCTCAATGTCTGAGCGTATCCTTCACCATGCACTTCCATGAGGGAGAGAAAGAAGGTCCCAAGCCTGGGTCCAGCAAGTGGGTGCCTGCAGCTTGGCCCCTGTTGCTGTTTGTACCAAAATCAGAGTCATGGTGCTCTGCGCTCCTGCACAGAGAAAGCTGGAGCCTAGGCGGTCAAAAGAGCATGCAAATGCTTCCCAAGTATCAGGGCTGACAGAGAATTCTTTACATCCTGCTTTTTGTGGCATAATTATTAACACGCTATTAAGTCATTCCAACTAGGTAAGTAAGTAGACTTCAGACATAATTTAATTCAAAGCTCATTCTTTACTGACAATTTCACAAGAGAAGTTAGGATCTAACAGTCTGAACCAAAGCCATTAAAAATTCATAGCAAAACACTCGTTTGTTCTAATTGGCTCTGAATGTAAATGGATATGGAAAACACTTCCTGCACTAGGACCAGGGTTTGAGCAGCCAGCCGAAGACCATTAACTTCAACAATGTCTCCTTAACTCCAAACTTGGGTTTGTTTTATGGAGTACTTGCGCCATCAGAGTATACATTGATTATACCGCCTCCACATAGAATAAACAAAATAAAAAAAATTAGGAATTACCTATAAACAGCAAAGTTATACGTACCCGAAAATGCCGTTAGCATTTCCAGACATTAAATTATTCTCTTCCACAATGAACAAAAGGACTTCCTTAAGCTTTTATTTTAAGCAAGCCCTGCTTCGCCTCTCTGGTCCAGCTCCAAAAGGCACTATGATAAAACATGAACATTCCCAAAGAGACTTAACTGGAAAAATCTGTCAATGCTGGCTGGCTCAGGAAGGTTGCCCTCTGAAGACTTCTCTTGAGAGAAGACACCACTACAACGCGTCACAACTTCCCCAATACCCATATCAAAACAGGATCATGTATGCTCTGGAAAGGGAGAAGACACAAGCATCTCTGTCCACTGTAGCTACTCTGCATACAGACTCATAGCAACAGAGGCAGCATTTTCGAAATGTACTGAATTAACTGAAAATTGTAAGACATTTATAAAATTAAAAGGTTTAAAAAAATAATATGTAAAAATCATCACCACATTTCATACTGAAAATAATGAACACAAAGCAACTAAATAACAGTACGAGGATACAAGGGGAGATTGATTTGCAGCTTGTAAGAGAGTCATATTTTAGTGACAGCAGCTGTGGTTCTTCATTTTGTAAGAATGAACATTACCTTTCTGCAGAAAAAAATATCTATGCCCTCCTTACAAGCTGGAATTATGCTACTTCCAAAGTCAATCTACAAAATGCTTTGAAAAAGCTTTAAAACAAGTCTGACCTGTTTTTAAGCAGAAATGACTATTTTAGTTTGCTGCAAATGTCATTAACACCTGTATAGCACTGACACCATGCTTTCAAAATAAAGATAGGTCATCTTACTTTTAATTTCACACATGCACATAAGTGGTAAACATTCAGAGCATTCCTGTTAATGATGCCATCTGGTGCCTCCCATAATTGTGTAATATTCAGCCTTCCAAACAAGATGTAATGGCAGCAACACACAAAACCCACTGACATTTACAGTAAGGAAATTTATTATCAGCCATCAGTTCAGAATGACTGTGTTTGCATGACTACTGGTGGTATAAAACCATCACCTTTACCAACCAAGTGGAGGTACAATAAATAATGGATTTTAATCCATGCACATACTACAAAAGCATTAAAAATTCATTACTCAAACACAATAGCATCTTAAGCAACAGTTACTTCTTTAAAAATTAATGCTACTTTCCTGGTTAAATGAAAACTACACACACCAAGCCTTTGTTTGTAATATCAAAGTGTATGTGTTCACATACAAATTATAACATGTAGGAATGCTTCTGTTGTTAACTTTGATACATGACTCTTGATATTTAAAAAGCTGAGAATTCTCTTGCCCATCCTACCTAGGCTCTCTTTGCTATATTCATTCTCTGTTTCTTAGTAGAGGCTTAATGATTTACAAAAAAAAAAAATTTATCAAAAACCTTCTGCATTTTAGCCGCTCTCAGGACATGCCAGTACCTCAACTGAATTGACATAAAACTGAAACTGAGCCAAAGTGAAACCTCCTATTAATACAGATTTTCCACAAAGTCAGAATACACTTTGCTATAAGGCAGACAGCTATAAAGTAAAATAGCACCAACTGCTTTTCTTAACCACTCTTAGTAATTCAGGGTACTTTCAACTTTTATTACGGAGTACAGCTGAGGAGAAGGCATCCACAGAAGCACAGGTAACTATTTCTGTGGTAATGCATACAGGCCACAATGGGGAACAGATACTTCCCAGCAAGTGCAGCTCTGTAAGCTGCACTGAGATGTGCTCTTACACACATTTGCACTTCAGGTGGGCATGCACTCCAAAGCAAAGGCTCTGTTGCTTTATAGTACTTGTATCTGTACCCGTCCACCTTCTTGACATTTCTCTTTGGACACATAAGGCAAAAAACCTTGCTTCCTCAAGTTCTCTCAGCTGTTCAGTTAGAAGCGAAAAGCTTTGCTTCTTCAAAACAGATTGTTCTGTTGTACACAGCCTCTCCACGTTTTAAAATCTGCTTATTTTAATTCCTTGTTTTTATTATCTTTTAAATGCAACCAAGCTAAAATTTTCTAGCTGCACTCCCTAGACGAGTTGGGACTTGCAGTCGTGTTGCAAGTGTCCCTTCATTTTCCTCTGCTTAACTCCACCTTGACAGCAAGGTGTTAACTGTCAGTGTATCAATTCTGAGTCCTTTCCACTCCTCTTCCATGATGGGTCAGGGTAATGGATTATGCTCAACCTGGGCTGTTGATCCAAAACACGATCATGTTCAATTTTTTTCAGTAAGAAGTACTGAGGAAGGTGTAGTCAGGTATGTCCCAACTACACAAACAAACTAACATAGAAGTGAAGAGTTAGGGCAACTTCTAATTATGTGGCCTAAACATAAGAAAGTAGAATCTACAGAGAGTGAAATGCCTCAGGAGTTTGCTAGGGGAGACACTATAATCTAGAGAAGAGTTTCCTATACAAACACTCACATATATGTGTTTTATTTTCCTTTCTAAACAAGCTGCCTCAAAAGTGAAAATTTCTGTCAAACTTTAAAATGTTTTAGATTTTTTTTTTTCCCAGTTTTACCTGATAGCTAGATGTTTTTTAGAAACCATGGCAAACATATTGGACACATTTTATTCTGAAGTCCTGCAACTTAACAATGGACATAAAACAACACTCATTTAATACCAAGTAGTCCAGGACAGTACTTGCACTTGCAACTCATTTGGGTATCTTCTGCAATACAAAGAATATGTATGAACATACACTTCAATAGAACAAGTTATAAGATTACTCTAAAAACAATGATGTATTGCATAAAAATATTTCATAAATCTTACTTATTTTATCTCATTTTACTTTTTTTTTTCCTAATTATTTTAACCTGCTCTCAGGCCATTTATTCATAGCATTTGCCATAACCATGAGCATAGAATCAAGTAAACAGACAAAACTACATGCATACTGACACTGAAAACTATTCAGTTAGCGTTGCCAATTTATTATTGGACCTTCCAGTAACATTTACCGCTACTTCTGTAGTTAAGCTTCCATTTTTCCCAGACTACAAACAGGAGGGCAAGTTTTCAGCCTTTTCTCACGTTCTAACCCCATGTGGTAGCACAGAACTACACACAACGTAAGACTATAGACAATAGGCCCACTTTGCTTAGCTTCTTGTTCTTGCAAACCCCTTCTAGATGGTCCAGAGAGTCATGGAGTCCACAGACTACACATCCACAAAACAGTACATACCACTGATGATGCGACAGTGAAAGCTCCACGACTACTTTGAGGGGAAGAGAGGACCTTGAAAGTTTTACTCAAAATGGCAAAGGAAAAATCCTCTTTTGAAGAAAAAAGGCTACTGCTATTATTAAGACAAACTCGTTACACACGAATTAAGCAGACTTTACTATTCTAGTGACAATAGTTCAATTCACATAGTCTGTAAGGCAATGCAAGTATCAAGGAGCAGAAGGATACCACCTCCTTGCAGCTGATGCCACTGCTCAACACAAAAGGCAGCACATTTTCATGTACTGCATTACTGAATTCCATGTACATGAGGTCTTCCATTCAGATTCAAAACAGTATTCATCCTGATAAGGTCCCCTGTGCGCTTTTCAGTCAGGTAAGCCAACTTCCAGCTAACCTGAGGAAAACGTATAATCTCAAATAGCAAATTAAAGGATGTAACATGAAAGTTATTTTTGTTTGGAGGCTTTTTTAAATAAAGGACCACTGAGAAAGCACACTGTTTAGTCACACAGAAATGAAGCCATGGCCACTGAAGGAGTACAGAACTCACTGCTGTACAGGCATTCTCCCCCCACATCATTTCCTGGACATCTATCCCACCATCCTAGCAACACTAGACTCTTGTTAAGTCTAAAGTCAACTAGCTCAGAGAACACAAAGCTGGGCTGGACATCTGACTACAGCTTTTTGCCTGTCACTCCTTCCCTCATTACTTCTTGTCCCGATTTAAACATTTCCTGTAATGCACCTGTAGCATCACTTCAAGTACAAAATTAACTGAGAAAATGCTGGTTTGTTTTTTTTAAAAATAAACACTGTATGGGCTTCTGCAATGCTTTAGTAATTGTTCTCTCTTCTTTTTATGAGCTGTAGCAGAAAAAAAATATTCTGAACTGTGCAATAAAACCTGACAGCCTGAATGCAGCCATGAAATTTAAAAAAAAAATAAACCCAATAGCATAATAATAATGAAAGGGCAAAACCAAGAAAATAATTCAACAGATGTGTGACATTTTTGTTTTTCATCGTGGATCAGTTATTCTTGTTAATTATATCACCTATTCTTCCCTTTTATTGATAATTACATGAAGCAGATGGATAACAGAATGCTCCCAGATGGTGAGAAAGCAAACAAGTTTATATATTGTTTATTTATGAAGATATCATTAAAAATTATTTAATTATCTATAGTTTTCTACTCTGCCAATAATTACATGCATCGTAAAGACCAGCAGCACTTTATAAGATATTTAGTATTCTGTTGTAAACAACTGTTTTTTAACATAACATGAGTGAAATGACTGACAGATGTGCAAAACACAATAATAATCTAATCTGTTTTAACACTGTGGGAATTAAGATTTCGAATCTTTGGATCTTCTGCCAATTGGCACTTCAATACTAGTTACTGATTCAGAATACAAAAATCAGAGATTTCCTTTTGATTTGGAACAGCTGTAGAAAGTGTTTGATCTAATGAGCAGACAGGAGCTTTTTCAGGTCTGTGTCATGAAACTCTAGAGCATGGCAGATGTATGGCCTGATGCAATTTTGAGCTAATATGTGGAACCTCCGATATGCTTACTGCAGAGACACAGGCTGAACAGGCATCCCAAAGTCTGGGCAGCTCTAGGACTAAATGCAAATAAGATTGTTAGCAGCTGTGCTATTCCAGAGGGCTGCGATGGGAGACAAGGGAGTTTAATGCCTCCCCTTCTGTGCCTTCTCAATCAATCCTCACCTGATTTATCCAAAACTCTTCAGCAGAGCAATGGAAGACAGAGTTTTGTAGGAACAGACACAGAAAATCAGCAGCAAAATCTATTTGCCATCTCAAGGAGCAGGGTAAAAACATACTCTGTCATTAGTGACTGTTATAGGAAGATACCATTATGTTCATAAGGATTTGCAGCCCTTTAGGAAATGGAGAGCCACTGCTTGGGAAGTGACAGATCTTCTGATGCAGAGATGAAGCAGCGGTTTAAGAGAGTGAAAAAACTTGTGGTTGCCTTAAAACCTACGCAAAGCTTCAGCAAAAAGGCCAGGCAACAGAGAGTAGAAACAGGCAGAGTTCCTAAACTCTATTTCTTCAGAGTCATAGTCATTTTAACGATAAGCAAAGAGGCAACACAAACCGAAAGCCTGGCTCAAACTAGAAACAATATTGAACCAAGGCAAATATCAGAAGGACATGGGGAGAATGGGGTGGCTGGAAAACTGCAGTTAAATAGCCATTCAGGTAATGGTAAGTTACATTTTTATATGATAAATTTCTGGATTTTAAGAGTAAATGTCTCTACCTTATATCCAGCTCTCCCAGAGAGACTAGAGAAAAAAGGACCTATGCTTCCTTAGACACCACGAAATACTGCCTACCAGAAGGCCAGGAACCCATGGCACAGCGGCTCATGGGAGTTTCCCCCTTTTTGATTTTTCCAGACACTGCAGTAGAGTAGAGAGATTTGACAGAGGGGCAATAAGAACAAGTTACCACAGACTTAACATTTCTGGTGCTCATCTGTCTGCAACAACCGATCCAGACCTGCAAGAAAACCACTTCTCCAGCACAGCCAAGATCCATCTGGACTGGCAACGTATGGGAATTCGCTGAGGGCAAAGCTTTTCTGGTTTAGATTGCTGCTTTCGCTTCTGGCTTTGGAGGAAGGAAACGGAAAGGGGTCCTGGCTGAGTTATCTGTACTGGGTCAATATTTATAAGTGAATCTCCTCATGCTCACAAGCAGGCAGGAACATATTAAAGAGGTGCACAAACTGATTGAGTCCCAGGGCTCCCACTGTGCAGTCTCTCTAAGATACTAAGCCACTAATAGTCTACAGAGATATATATGCACAAATCAAGAGCTGTGCTTAGAATGGCTGAGCTGCTGAGCCTCAAGCTGTTACAGATGAAAAATAAATTTTGCAGCAAGAAAAGGAGAGACTAGCTCAAAAAAGGCTAGAAAAAGAGGAAGGCAGAAAGCTGAAAGAGCAGTAGATGAGAAGCAGATAATGATGGCTAGATATCAAGGGGCATCTTGTGGGTATCAAAGCTTCATTACAATTATCTCCATCACAAGCGATAGATACTCGAGCAATTAATTAGGACAGGCAGTCAAATGAAAATTTCACATCTCTGATACTGACTTACACTTAGCATCTCTGCATTGTAGTTTGTGTGAAAAAGTCCTGCCATCCTTGCAGAGCTATCTAAAACAAGAATTGTAACGGTAATCCATCCTCCAGCTTTCAGGAACAAAGCAGGCATGGGTTAATGTCAGAAAGAAGTCCTTTTTAATATGAGAAGGCAAAGCCTCCTCAGCTAAAACAAGGTTGGTGAGCTAGAATAGAGAAGTGTGATAAAGAAATGGGGAGCAGGCTCAACTACTTGGAATCGCTGCTTGCCCAAAGCTTCTAAGGTCCTGCCCCTATCTTGTTTAAAACCACTGTAACAAAGATGACAGCAGACATTTTCTCCTTACTGCTATCCAGGTGCTTGCCTCAGACAACTTGCCTCCAATTCCTGTTCCAGCCTCTTCGTCAGTCTTTCACTTTGCTCCCTCTCCACGCTTTCCTTACAACATTTTTTCCCCCATTTTCCTTTTACCTCACTTCCTAGCCTGCTAGCATCTTCTACAACCAAAACGTGTCTCACCTTGTCTCACAGTCTTTAAGGTGACAATTCTTAGCATTTCCATTTTGCAGAGTTAACACATTTAACTCCTTGGCGAGATGTTTTGCTCTTTGCAACACTGAGTGTATCTTTCTGTTTACAGAGTATCTGAGCAGGCCTTTTGATTGCTACAAAAAGGTAAAAGTATAATAATTTTGTGCCAACTGAAATTTGATTATATTAATTTTATAAAATACACCTCATTTTATTTGCAACTTGGCTGCAGGATTTTGCAGGGAACTGCAATATTATTGATGGGGATCAATCTTCCTTTCTATACTTCAGAGTAGAGAGAGGGCAAATGCCTTATGCCTGGCTACTACCAGAGGTAACAAAACATCCAAGATCTAAACACAGGACCAGCTTCTTACTTTCATGAGTACACTTAGTCCCCTGTGGTAGGTTACCTCTTGTTATAAAGCTTTCCCACCGTATGGTGGCCAAAGGTCATCGCATTCACTCAACAGAAGAGTCAATTTAGCTTTATATGGTTTCAAATTCTTGGTATTTCAGAAAACTAAAGGCAGCAGTAGCACCCTCAAGTTACCACCTAGGGATCAACCCCAGATGTCAGTTTTGATAGAACATAGTCTGTCAAAAATCTATAATTAATGCCTGTGCATATGCTTGGATACTTCTACAGTGGCTAGCTTCATTTTTTTTTTCCCAGTAAAACTTTTTTAGGGAAAACCTTGCACATTTTATTAACTAGCAATTCACTAAACTTCTGAGATTTTAAACAGTTATCTCACTACCTGCAACTCTCAGAAATCCTCAGGAAGAACCTGGGAACAGAGGAGACAACAGATTTGCAAATCTCTCAAACACTGGAAGTCTGATTTTCCAGCTCCCACAAAAATGCTAAGATTAGCTCTTCTAGTACAAGAGCAACAGTTCATTTTAAAGATTAAATAGGAAGTAGTTTAAAGAAAAGCATCGGATAGTTTATTCTGGAGAGAAGAGGAAGGCAGGGATGTGCATGTTGAGGGAAGACTGTTCAACAAAGCCAAACTCACACCAATGGCCCCAGCCACGTTCTGGATTTTGCTTTGCCAACTACTGCCTAATTAAGAGTTTTGGATGCCAAAAATTACTAACTGTGAAAAGGACAGCGCTAAAAATATTATATGGGAGCCCATCTCAGCCAACTGGAAGTTAGTAGACAGACATAAAGCTCCCTAATTATGTTTCCTTAGGAAATTACTGCTACCTACTGAGAGTATCCATCACTAATGGTGTTTTTCCTAATATTTCAGCTTTGCTAGTTACTCTTGTGAGGAATCATCTTCACATAAAATTTTAGTTGCTTAAAAAGGTAAGCCAGAATAAGGTGTAAGTTATTTAACAAATGAAATTTTAAGAGACTTTTAATTTAGAACCTCCAGGCTGCATGAGTGCTACGCAAATAAGAATTGTTCAGTAGTGAAAACAATCTTTTCCCTTGCTGCTAAATCATTCCTCATATTTTGAAGTGTTCTTTGAGGATATCTTGTGCATGGAAGAAACCTGACTTTGTGACTGAAAAATAAAATATACTCAAGCAGTTGCTACAGAAATAGTTAGAAGCATGATGTTGTCTTTTTTTCCACTTGCAGAACATAATACCTATATAAACTTACCAGGAAGAAGGGCTAAACAGAAAGTCAGAGCACTTAAAACGTGTTGGGAGCTTGAAAGTAATGTCATGAAAAAATACTGTTAAAATGTAAGCATTTAGTATGTAAATGTTATAGTTCAGTGATTGCTGTTCGTAACGTGCTTGAAATTCAAGCTTAGGAGAAGCGATGGTCGCACAGAAGCAAAGCTGGGGTTGTAAGGGTATGGACACCATGTTCAGTGTAATTAAGAAGCAACCTATCAACACTAAGATGGTAATGCCATCCCATCTGCCAAACCCTGCATTAGCTGGCACTATGCCTCTTGCCTGCTGCCGCTTCTGTTACCCACCTGATCCTTGGAGACCTGCTCTGATGGAGCATTTATGCCAAGCTCTTCCAGAGGATAGACAATCTGTCGTCTTGGTCGCACGGGAACCATGTAATGAAGGGCAGATGTCAGGGAATGGGCACAGGGATTCTGAAACTGAAAGACAGCGATCTATATTTCAGCGGAGAGAATGTCAGAACAGTGCATCACAGATGTCTGTTGTATGGCTTTGCAAATACAAAATTCTTACTCTGTTGGCTAAATCTGAGAGAAAAATCAGCAAATAAACAAACATACTCAGAGCAGAGGAATGAATTGCAGATAATTCCTGACACTAATGAAGATAATTATGAGAGTAATTACATTACTATCTCTGTGGGAATGACAGATAAACAAGTGGTTTGGTTTATGGGATTTTTCAGCACAAGTATTTTCCCCAGGAGGATATTTTTCTCCATAGTGATCATGAATCAGCTTGATTTGACCTCATTAAGCTATGTTATCTGCTTACTGCTAACCTTTGCTTATTTGGCAAAGAATCGTTATGAATTTATATAGAAATTCTATACCGACTGAAATGTCAATTTTATGTGAGTGATAAATGTTAATAAACTGGCATAAACTTGAAGTGAACAAAACCCCTAATGCTAATGTGAATAGCATGGATCATTAGAAACAGCTATATTCCATTTATTACAGCATGACTGGCTCTGTCATAATCTGCAATATGAAAAGGGGAAAAAAAAAGAATTACAGGAAATAGAGAACGAACATTAATAAAAACTAAATTACACTGAAGTAGCGTTCCATCCACAAATATTGAAAAAATTTGATGGTACTATGTTGAGGACTGAGTAAAATATCACATTTACCACTTATTAGAAAGCAATGGTAAGCTAAAGTAACTTAAAGGAACTCTTGTAGCCTGGAAATCTGGAATCATTAGTAAGATTTAACTTTTCTCTTCCATCCACTGCCATTAAACTGCATTTTCGTAACTGCCTCTTAAGGATCTGAGAACCTAATGCTACGCAAGGCCATTGGTTCCTCAAGAGAACATTTAATAGAACTCCAGATAAGTGCACTGCACAGGAAAAAAACATCCTTCTGAAAATGGACCTATGTCTAACCTGTCAGAATTTCTATGTTAAAAATGGTGGCAATTTCAAAGACACCCAAGTCACCGAGGACAGAATTCATCTCAGTCACCATCTGAAAGCTAGGTGCTTACTTCAGCTAGCAATGCAGACACCCCCCCAGAGTTAGAGAAGAGCATCTCCAGAGGGCAATTCTTTCCATCCTAAGATAGGTAGTTATGATTGATGGGTGAACTGTCCTCTGGATGCACCGTGTTTTCTCCATTAAGGCTGGCAGGAGCCTAGGTGATTAAGCTGGGCCAGATAGCAGTTTAGATGGCTACACATCAAGGAGTTGACGCATTTGACAATTTTACCTTGTGTTCTCTTTTCTGACATGAGATTGATGACAAGACAGATACATGAGTATTTTTGAAAGAATCTTTTCTTTTCCTTCCATAAATTACATTCTTCTCTGAAATGGATTTTCTCACACAGCATTAGGTTCTTATTGTTCTCCTGTGGCACTTGCAGAAACACAAGTCACATTTTCAGTGATGATGAGGTGCCTAGGTGCCATTGACTTTCGATGAAACACAGTCTAGAGTACCTAACTCAACTTTTGAGGGGTCCTTATAAACCACCTATATGCGTTTTTAATTTTATCCCCTTGCATTTACTCATTCTATGTTATGTGCAGTGACATCATTCCTTCTTTCTTCCCTGCCCTCCACTTTGTCCTGAATCTAAACAAATACTGTTACCTCTCAAAATTAATTATGCAGCTGAGTGGCAGTACGTGGGACAGTACAACTTGATCAGGTTCTATTATTATTAAACTGTGACAGGAAATACAAATCATTAATACAAGATGCGATATGTGCTTTATACCTTGTCATCTAAAACCTGACTGGTAAATGATTTGCAAGTGACAAAGGTATACCAAGTGCACTAGCATGTTAAAAACAATTCACTAAAAACTGTCATGTTGGTCTCCTCAGTTGATGAGCTGCAAGTTTCTTGTTTCTTCACCTATACATCCAACACAAGGGCAAGAAAGGAAGTCAAACACAAACTACAGCTTGCAACTCAGACACAGGGTCCTAACTTAGGCAGGAGTGGGAATACAGGATGCTTGCTATTGGGAATGGACAGGAAAGGGCAGAAACTTGACTATCAGTACTACAGCACATTTATGGAGGGGGCTGACAACGCACAAGGCAACAGCAGTACACAAATTTTATATGAGTAAGCAGCAGATATACTGCCCCCAGAAACAAGTGAGGAGGTAGCAAACAAATTACTCCTCTACTGTGCTGCTCCCAGGACAACACACTAACCTGTGTAACTTAAGACATCTGACCACGTTTAGAGAACAGTTGCCCTAGGATTCTCTAAATTCAACTGAGAAACAGACACCTGCAAAGAGTGACACTACTCAGAAGCAGCCACTCCCTAGGAAGAGCTCTTCTCTCTTCACAGACTAGGTAAAGAGCCAAGGCCAAGTACACTTCAAATTTCTGCTCCTCCACACACTTACTGAAGATACTGTGTAAGTCTGGACTCACATGCACTACTGAGCACGCTGCGGACTAACCCTGCTATGCAACAGCTATGTCCATGAGTGCAGATTATATCATACCAGAAGAAAAGAAAGTACAATCTACTGCAGGTTGCCAAGAAAGTTCCTGTTTACTATCATTCAGAGAAGCCAAGAGAAAAATAAAGTTAGAAAAAGTGACAATATTTAATCTAAGAAATACAAATAAGTTTTTCCTTACCTTGCCTTCCACATACTGTGGATAAATAGGATAGTAAAGAGAAGATTTGTGGGCCAAGCGAAGAATCTCCTTTAGAAAGTGTTTTGTATAGTGATGAAATATAGGATTTAAGACAAAGTGGTAAAGATGTCCATGTTCCTCTTGCTGGTGGTGATTAAAATAGATAAAATCTTCGATGTTGTAATGTGATCGAATATACTCAATATCCTGGAAAATAAGAGTTTGTAAGTCAGCAGTGATGAAACAGCTACATTTGCAATATTTTAGTGAGTGCAAATTAGTTGCTTTCTGTCAATTAAGGAACTAAATTTGAACACAAAAATTAAGTGCCTTTGAGAGTTGTTCTCAATTAAAGCACGCTGACTGAAAATATATTTTTTAAAAAAAAATCTTTTCACTGTACCAAAATCTATTCTTGCAGCTTGCCCACCTTTATTTACAGGGCATGCATATTTGACGCTTTTACAACAATGTCTGATACAGGTTAATAGACATTCACGGGGCGGGGCAGGGGAAGCAAGCACGAAACTCAGCCTTAAGTGTTGAGGGCTAAGCGTTCCAGTTTTCATACAATACAGAAATAGAATTTACCATTTCATCTCTAATGATAGAAATGCCAACTATTTGATCCAAAACTTCTGCTATGAAAGCCTGTACTGGGGTCCCATCCTGCAAGGCAAAGGCAACATAAGCACGTTTCCTATTTCATTAGTAATCTTTCTTTTTAATCATAGCTGTATTTCACCACATGATCACAGTTAAAATGCTTTCCTCCCAGTACACATTCTACACAGTACCCCGGTTTAGCCATTCTTCCTTAACTCAAGGCATAACATTTAAACAGTGTATATGGCTGGACTCTTGACCATGCAGAACTTTACTCAACTAAAGTTTCAGTTAGGATCTAGCTGCTACAGAAGTGCTATAAGCTCAGTCCCTTATGTAGTCCTGGGTTAAGTTCTGATCTTAGGAAAGAATATTAATTAAAACAGATACTCTCCATCAATACTTGCATAAAATGGATTTTCCTACAGCTGCACGATTGGTAATGATAGTGCTTGTTTTTTTGTCTATGCATCACACAAGAAAAATGCAGATGTTCCCTACTGTCTGATGGGCATATGACTGGTCACATCATCGGAAGGAGAAAGAGGGCCCCATCATGTGACAAAACACAAGTACATACTAATCACACAACCAGATGTAGAAGAAAAAGCAACAATGCAAATCAGGCTGTGGGTGGCCAAAAATGCATCCAGTCTATTTCTGTCTCTGCATTTGAGGAGTCTCCGAAGAGGAAGGGTAGTTTGTATATGCCACAGGTTTAGATTAACTGTCAAGTCAGGCCAAATACAGGCTATATCAACTGTTGGTACTGACTTGAGTACCTATATACTATATATATATATATATAGTATACTAGTTTAGAGTAATATAATAAATTCTGGAAGTTTTTACCAGTATTTATCCATTCTCTTCTAAGTATAGTTGCAGCAAATACTCACTGGATCCCTGCGAGCCAGTGTAAATATCTTTAAGTCATTCAATATACTTTCATTCAAGCTAAGGGTTTTAATGAGCATTTTGACACCAAGTAGGTCATCGGTTGTTGCGCTTCTCACATTAAATGACCTATAAAAAAAAAAAAAGGAGTAGCAGTTCACTCTGTGACAAATTAAAGATGACAATTCCCATGCTTAAGACAACATGCCTTCCACAAGCACTGAACACATCTTTCAGAAGTGGAAATTGATTGCTATACGACTATTGTCCCCACGAGCATGCTGTCTTCCTGCCACTTCACTGAGCCCAGCACTTGAGCCTTTCTCACCACCCATTGGCAATTGTACCAATAATGAACTACATTTTTAATATGATGAAAAACAGAACATGCAAAACATCGAAACTATTTTTTTCTTAAATTAACAAAACCACCAGATCCACTGTGAGTATGAAACAGTAGGAAGGACTATCCAAGGTCTGTGCTCATTTCTCTTCCAGCAATGAATTAACTCACTCTAGATGCCCAATTCCTTTGACTGCTCAGAGACCAGGATGCTATTATTATTATTATGCTTTTTAGCGAAAATTGAAGGAAAGTATCCATTAAGCATTTCAGCCTATACCTTGTCATCTGTTATTTTTTTCTCCTTCACTGTTAAGTAGCAGACCTATACTTCCATTTGCTGCACTCTTCCTTTTTGTGTACTTAACACTTCTTCTTATTCCTTTTACAACCCTTACTAATCAGTATCTCACTTTGTGCCTGTGCCTATTCTGATTTTGCCCTTTCATGTCTCCATATTCCCATCTTCTTATCCCTGTTTTTCTTTTAATCCATTTTCTTTGACTTTCTTTTCACTTACATGCTTTTCAAAAGCCCTTGGTACAAGTACAATACATTGATCTTTCACTTTTCCATATTTTGGTTTTATCTAAGAGAGTACCTGCTGTTGTGCACTGAGTTTTTTGTTATTCAGAAACTTTGCCAAAGCTTCATCTGGCTTCTTCCACAGCTTTTCTGATCCTGAACCTCAATGGAAGGCTATTTTTCCTTACTTTCCTGCACAGCTGCAGGAGGGTTTGGAAAATGCTACTAATGATCCCAGTCTGTTTTCATGGGAGGGCTGGTGTCATTTGGAATATGCACAATTTAATCAGAATTATAAGGGTTTTTTTAAAAACCTTGATAACAAGTTTAATTTTGACCAAAATTGCAAGAGGACGTATGACTACCAATCCTACTGGTGGATTACTGAACAGCTGTGACTGAGATTAACAGGAATTACTCCAGTGGCCTTCTCTTCAGCCAGCTGGATTCTTACATAGTACACAGAAGCCCAATTTCATCCCATGGTAAAAAGCTTCTGCACAGGTCCAAGAGAAGCTGGCCAGTTCCTGCATGAGCTATTTGTATACCACCAAAGGTGATTAAGTACGCAATTAAAACAGAAATATTTCTCTGAAACCATGCAGTATTTAGCTACATTAAGGGGAGGAAAAAAAAAAAAAAAAGAGAAAAATCTCTAACTGTGCCACAATTTAAGCTTGGTGTTTGGGCCAGTATATGCTTGTTATACAAAGCAAGCATTGGAACACTCATGCCACATAACAGAAGTCATAGCAAGAGAGGTTTGTGTCCCAGTTCACCAGTATTTCAGACTACTGAAGTGTTCAGAGTACCACAGAAATTGAAAGGTATGAAATAAATGATTCAACACAAAAAATGAGACAAATTATGTAAAATACTCAACAATGAAGCTACTGCTGTGTGCTGCATGTTCCAGAAATGCATTACTGCATTTCTCTTGAGAGTTATACCAGGTTTCCAAGAATTAAATCTCCACCAGGCTTTCAAGTATCAATGTTACACAACCTGACCCAAGCCCAAAGTGCCAAAAGCTACACAATATTTCTCTGTTGGCCTTGGTCTGCAACAAGGTAACTTGAAGAAGCTATTTGTCCACATCAGTGTTCATTACCTTAGTACCCTATGTACAGATTTTAAATGTGTCATCTCATTGCACTTTGGACTTACTTAAAGGAAACTACATATAAATGTCAGCAGTCAGAAGACTGCTTGCTTTTACATTTTTAATTGTATCATTTTTTGTTTCATTAAAAATCATGTCACTAACTACTTTATTTCATTGAAAATATAAGACTACTTCTACATTTCCTAGTATAGTGCTGTGTGGAGGTATGTCTGAATAGGCTTAGGATTCACTCCAGAACAGGAGGCAAGACAGCTGCAATGACGCTACTAAACACTAAGTTATTAAGCTCTGCTCCTAATTGCTCCAGGCACAGTCCTGTGCTATTCAACTCTACCATTTTGGGGACTCAAGCTACCATTTTTGCAAGATGTGTGCCATACCATGCAGAACAGCAGCTTGGTCTGAGATAGCAAAGGAATACCCATCTGGTGCAAGGTTGGATAACGCAAGTATATTCCATAAAAGTAGTTCAGAGGACCTAATCTGTCGTCACAAGGCACATGACTCACTTGAGCAATCCCGCACGGTGGAACACATAAAGCTCATGACCAAGTTTGGAAGTACAGAAAGGGACAACCCGAACAAAGCTCTGGATCAGGTGGAACTCTGGTACGTGATGTGGCACGAGGATGACACAGAAGTCCTTGTCCTGAAAAAGATTTGCAGACAATAAAGGCTCCTAGCAATCTCAATGTAAGCTTTACACAAAAGCTTCCAACTCAAGAGGATAGAAGGAAAACAAACTGAATGCAGTGCTTACAATGTACATACACTCCAAGCACTGCCCTACCCAGATGGCTTTATGCCTGGGCAGCACAAAGGAACTGATGAGCTCAGTATTAAGTTGGCTCACAGAAACAGGTTTTTTTAGCTCCCATAGTAAAGGTTTATTAGTTAATATCCTGACATTCCCCAACAGTCCCTTCTTCCCACTCCCCTCTCTTCTTCCTCAGTAAAACAGAGTATTTCAGTTGGAAGTGACCTACAATGATCATCTAACCCAATTGCCTAGCAGGAACATAATCTCTATACCCACACGTTTACTTTAGTGCTAGTATTTTCCCTTAAAAGGTCCTTTTTTCTACCTTACTATTCTTCTGCAGTGAAATTTCAGGACAATGTATGTCTGTCTGGGACCTTTTGCACGTTTGAGTCCAAGTGAGACCATCAACTAGAGCAGCATGTCCTAAAACCCTGAACAAACAGCCAGTGTGTGTACACAGATTGACTTTGCATTGCATGCACAGTAGAGTCGATGAATGCAAGTTTGTATACGTACAGTGATGTCCAGCATGTCCCGAATTTGGCACTGCTGGCATGCATGCGCTGCAGGGTGCATATGCGTACAAAGACAGTCATTTGGCAGCCAGTGTAATTGTTCAGAGACCTGCGCCATAAAGGCTGCAGAGGTGCAAAGGAATGCAGGAATCTCCACTGAATGCTCTCAGATGAAAGACAGCATCCTCCAGAGATGAAACTGCATGCCACAAATAACGTTATCCATTCAAGCTGTTCAAGCACTCCCTTCCACCAGTCTCTCTATTGCTTTTTATTGAATACACATTTTAAGATAATCCTACTGCACACAGGGATGTTGAAGAACTCTGACAATTCAGAAAGACGCTTCATACAGCATGATACATGCTGAGAGACTCCCAAGTAGCAGAGATCTGGAAGACGTTTAATTGCTTTGCTCTGGCTGATTATTTTATGGCATTTTTTCAGTAGAAAGATATTACTTAAATCACACTCCTTTTCTTCTCTTTAAGCATACTATGTGATTTAATTTTTCTTACTGCACCTGGTGATTCCATCATGACATTTTGTTTCAAGGAGTGACAGCTGCATTGTTGGCTTGGATAAATTACTTAGGAGATTTTAAATGTTTTCTGTGTTCACTTTCTCTTAGAACCTTCTTTGGCAGTAAGCAGCATTTTTGAACATGCTGATATTTAGGGCCAAGTCTACGTCTCTGGTCACCAGGACCTGTCTCTAAGGGATGCTACCATGCAGTAATTTGTAGCATGAATTTATAATGCACACCACAGTGTGCTAACTGTCTCAGAAAGTGGACTTTGATATCTCAGATAAAGATTGATCACACAGGGCATTAGTGTGAAATAACTACTACACTGAAAATTCACATCCTTATTTGTTGCACATTAGCTTTGCCCTAAACATAAGCCTTCAGCACCACTGTTTAGGCTATAGGTAAATACTACAGGTTTCCTTAATACTGCTGTTTTCTAGGCTTTAACTCCACCTCCTTTAATGTATTTTCCCTGATTTTATTTTTAAATTTAGGTACAGTATGGTTCTATATATGATTTTAAAGAAGTTTGAAACATTTGCTTTCTAAATCTGCATCTCAGAAAAGTCCCTATGGAACATAAACAAAGGACTTATGTAAGTCCAAAAGCAGACAAGGAGAAGAGTCAAACTCCTCAAGGTAACTCAGCCCAGGGTAACTAGCCCTAGCATACTCCTGTGAGCCACTGATCTACTCGGGCATCACATCTAAATACTCTGGCCAACAACAGCACTACCATCCCATCACATGTACACATGTGCACAAACTGTAAAACTGTAATTATACATACTGGAAAAAGCTTGAAAACGTAATGCAAAAAATCCAGCGATCTGCAACCAAGAGTAAACATTGTTAAATAAAGCACATATCAGACAGATCCTATACATTTCAATATTTACATCCCCATAAGTGCAAGGAACATTTACTCACAGCACTACACAGACAGTCCTGCTACTTCAGCATAAATCAACTGCAGATGTTGCATGCTGCACATCAGTTGTTGACTTCTAGTGCTTAAAGCATTACTACTATCAAGAATAAACGTGATATCGAAGAGCTCTAAACCCATTAGTTATGCTGAAGCTTTATAAAGTATTTTTCTACCACACAAAATGTGTCTTTTGAAGAAATTCAATACAGATACATATTACCTAAAAATACTGACAAAACCCTTCCTCCCTCCAGACCTGTAACTAAGTGCCCTTTAGTTACTTCACCAATAGTATTACTGAATAAAAAAAGAAATAATTTCTAATTAAAATATTTGTGATTGAATGAAAACTTTAAAAAAGACCTGTAAGTACAGATCTGGATCGGGGTATTATATATTCACCTATATAATACATAATTATGACTAGTTAATTGAATAGCTAAATGGGGGGAAAGGAAAATGCCATTGCAGTGTATTTTTCTATTCTCTGGTATCCAGCACCTTCTTGGCAGCAAGGAACACAAGAATGTAACCAGGAGATTTTTCAAGGGTCTTAAAAAGGCATCAAATATCTGCAGATAGACTAGAAATTTAGTTCCTTTGCATTTCACTTTCAACGCACTAACAAGCTACATAACAGCTCTAGATTTAAGAGAAGGAAACATTTAGCAACTTTACTGGCTAACACAAATTCCTCAGTGGTAAAATTCCCTCGAGGGCTAAGATGCAATCATACCTACGCTTCAACCAAACTACTATTTCTGGATCCACGCTGTGCAAGGTTAGCAGCAACTCCTTCAGGACAAGAATCTGAGATACAGTCAGGATTGCCTCATGCCATCCTTTCAACATATTCACTTTTCTAATGTTTCTTTTACAAGCAGGTGGATCAAGCAAATCCAAGCTAGGGAAGCATACAAGGAAAATATTTGAACACACCAAGATCTACAGATTCCTCAGCTCTGAGGAGAGGATATTGCATGAATTAATCTTAGGAGAAGTCTTCAGAAAGGAATGCTGTCTTCTTCACAGATACCCATCTTGGAATCCAAACTGTTCCAGAGATGTCTCCAGGGGAAAAAAAAAAAAAAAATGGGACCGCAGCAAATGATAAACACTGTGAAAGTGTCTCAAACAGAAACAGCAGCGGTGCAAATGAAGGACAAAATGTCACAAGGGGGCAAAAAAGTGACAGATCCTTCTCCTAAGCAGGATACTACGAGCTGAGAACTCAACTAGTCTACAGAGAGATTATTTCCCAACACAGGTATAGATCACTGCTTTGAATAGCTATTTCAGTATAATGGAGTGATTCCAAAGGAAATCCCTCATCTCAGTATTCTCTTAACATAAAGTTATTTTATTCTGGAATAATTATCTTGCTTGAATTTTATTTTAGACTAGATCGTCCATAAATTAATTATTCCAAAATGGACTCTCTGCAGTGTGATTGTTCTATTGCACGTATATCGATTGGTGTTTCCAAGTACACCACAGACTTTGAGCATAGCACTTCTCTCTCCTTTTCTAACGAATTTGAGCTATATTACTCAGTAAATATGTACCAAGAAGGCTATGTGTTTGCTTTGGTAACTTAGGATATTTGCATTTGTAGCAGATTCAGTGTTAATCCCTTTGGGTAGGCCCCCTCCTTAATCAACAAACAGCTTAATACATGGAATTAGTTTTCAAGGAGATCTGATTTTTCTTCTTAATGAAGTTTATTCCTAAATTTCCTTTAAGTCAGGTAAGTTCAGAAGTTGTCAGTCACCAATGACTACTACAGGTAGAAAGATGTTTTTTAAAATGGTACTACAGTTGTCAAACTCATCATCTACAAAGTCCTTGCTACTGATACCTTGTGTCTCTAGAAATCACAGGTATTTAGAAGTGTGGAAGACCTTGGGTGTTCTCAGCCTCTTTCTGTCTGCTTTTTCTAAGTATCTATATGCTTTAATCTTTCTTTCTTTCTAGGATCTATACACAAGAGCAGAGCTTATTTATAATCAGAAAGGGACAATGTTCCTGGACAAGCTTTTGCTGATGTGGTTGAGTATAAGTTCGCTCTTCAAGGTTGCAGAGAAATTTTTGGGAAAAAAAAATGTCTAAGCCACATTTATAGACCTATTCTACTCCACCAGGATCCAAGAGTCCAAGGTCAGCAGCAGCAACCATTTTAAGATAAAAAGTCTTTGTCTTGCCCCTACTGTAGTGGAATCAGTTCTCTCTGATGGGAGACAGAGTGTTTAGAAATGAGAACATTTAACTGCAGCATTAAAAACAGTTTTATTGCCCCATGAAATGGGATGATCATTACTGTAACATCTAGCTCTTTTTGCAGTTAGCCAGTTTTGGAATTAATGTTTCTTCAGAAGAAGAAGTGGCCTTCTTCCACAATTGCAACTTGCATTTTCCCAACAAAAATAAATTTTTAACCTTTTGTCCCCACAGTCCTACCAGAAATGGGAAGCTGCAGCTGGAGGTTGAAAATTTCAGTACGTTATTAGTGAAGGTAAAAGAAATGGAAAAGGTCAGAAAAAAATCCAACCAAAGTGCAGAAGATGCTATCGCTTTCAGATTTGTCCTAAAAATGTAACATTGAAAATTGTCAAGATTGGGAAACCAGTAACTATTCATCCATACTTACCTAGTTTCATGCTCCTCATCAATACAAAACAGACGGATACGGAAAGCATTTGAAGCTCCTCTGTACACTGGATGAAAAGCACCTTTTTCTTCAGTCTCAAGGAGAAGTGTTGCTGAGGCTTTGAAATCTTTGACATCACCTAATGGCTGTTCAGCACACGAAATGGTAACAGCTCCATCCTTCTGCAATAATAATAGACAAGTGATCACTTACAACATTTCAGGAAGTATTTTCATTTTTTAATTAAAAGATCTTGCATCATTCCTATCTTACAGCATTCCAGGCAGACACACAGGGATGTACTTTTTACTTGTCACACTTTGATAAACACAGAAGTTCAAGGAGGTATTTTTAATGTGATATCTATCTGTTTCTGAAACACTAGATAAAAATGGCTTTTAAAAATACATACATTCTTGCTGAATATATTCAATATATTCACAAACTAATAGCTACCATTAGAGTCCCTTTGTAAGGCAATACAATATTTGTCTCTCAGAAATATTTCTGTATAAGAATATTTGCTTCCAGATGCGTATTGAAAATAGTGAAAGCTGAAAACATGTTATGTTAAAGAAAATGGGGTCAATGCAGAGAATATTGTGGAAATGGAAAGGAACAATAATGGGAAGAAAATCAGAGTAGCTTTGATACAGAAAGAGAGACTAAAAGACAGATGCAACCATTTAAAGTTTCTCAGGATAAATTCTCTGCTGATTTATGCTGCACCAATACATTTCATAGTAATGGTCTTGTTATCAAGTTGATCTTCAGTCAACAGAAGAGGCACAGATAGAACATGCGTCCTTTAGCTGCTATAAATTACAGGGGAAAACTGAAGCTGCATTGCTGCTTTTCAGCTTTGGTAGCTTTCCATCAGTAGATTTTTAGCTCCATAACGCAGTCAAGTCAAAACTTCAGGACTCGCAGATCTTCAGAGTAAGAGGACTCTTGCCCTGTCTGTTACAGTAATGCTCTCTCCACATCTGTCGAGGAGCCCACTCAAAGCTGTGCTTCCACATGCCTTCACTCCGCAGCAGACCTGCACAAACAGACCCCCATCCTTTTTCTCCACTCAGTGCCACTTTATTCCCACCCCCGTGCTGTCTGGATGTTCATGTGGAACTGGATGGGAATCTTGTCCAATGAATCAACTATAACCACCTCCTACCAGATCCTAGCTAGAGCAGCTTCCGATCTATGCACAACAGCAAATGTAAGTGTGGGCCCATGCAGAGGACAGCGCAGGAGTGGAAATAATAAGCGTTGCTTGTCCTAGTAGCCTCCGCCTTTGCTTCATATTAGCTTTGAAAGTTATCAGCATTGCTGTGTACAGCAGTATTACCTGCACAGCTGCATCCTCATCATGAATATGCTCAAAGTTTCGAGATGAAACAGACTCTGTTTCTTCACTTGTTTGCTTGCTTTTATCATCATCTGAGTAATGAAGAAGAATAAATGCATCAGGCTTAAAAATGCAAGCTTAACCTTCAGAATCACAGCAATAACTAGAGTGTGCCAGACTACCTCTATTACACAAGGAATGCTCACAATAGTAGGGACCACAGGCTTTGGTAAGCTTTTAGACATCAGCAGTGTAAAAAAGAATAAAAGAGCTCCACTCCAAATAACCACCAAAATCACTAAAGCAAAGTGTCAAGCTGCTGTCTTTTTAGCGCCTGAACATATCAATAGTTCTGCCATTCCTTAAATCGTCACCTCCCTAATTTTACAGATATGTTCACAGTTTGTTTTTATATTTAAAAATAAAGCCTGAAAATAAGTTTTAACTAATAAACTCTTGAAATGTAGGTATCACTGCTGCAGAAAACACATCAGGCCAGGACAACCCTTGCAATTGAAAGCTCTAGTAACACAAGGAAGTCCAGTTTCTCAGCTGCAGGAGGAAGAATAAAAACTTCAGAAAACCCAGCACAACAGAATCCTTCACTCCTTTCTCTGAACTTTACCTTGGGAATTCCATCTAACCTACATTTACTGATAAGCATTCTTCATAGAGTAATGAGGTGGTTTTTTTTTTTAAAAAAAAAACAACCTCAAAGGTTTAAAATAATTTAGCTGAAAGTATTTTTGAAATTCTGTTATCTGAAAACCTGTTTCTGTGTTAGTAGAAAAGAATGCAGATGCAATATGCAGGGCAAGAAGAAACACAGGGGTTAGAAATCATGGTTTCTCCAGGGGTATCGCAGATGTGAGACTTCACAGAAATGATCAAATGTCGTCTTGATTAACCCAGCTACATATCTCATTATAAACAGCCTTGCAGGTGTCAGAAGTTAATTAATACAAGTCTCTTGTTGTCATGTAAATATTGATACGTTGTTTCTGACTTTATACTAAAATGAAATCCCTTAATGGCTCCACCATCCACTACTGTCAAATGTAGCTGCATCACTGTTTACATACATGCTGTACACAAGTGACTGGGAAGAACATAAATACTGTTGCACTAAATGAAGACAGACACAGGAACAAACAGAAAATTAAAATAATTCAGTGATTGCTGGGTTGTTAGCAGAGGTAACAGTCTGCAGGATCAAGAAGCCAGTTCACCATGAAGCCTGATGAAAAGCCCTTGAATCATTCCCACTGCATCATAATGTTTTCTGGCGACTAATTCGTGACACCATATAGAGTAACAACCAAATTACTGTAATTACTCTGAAACGTAAGTGGCATATCAATATTGTGTTAAAGACAGATTTTTGTATACTCTTTCATTATTATTCAGTATTACATTTCAAAAGGAAAAATAATATCAACCTGTGGTCCCTACTTACAAGCTAAAGAGCTTGAAAAAATATGCCTTTTTTTTTTTTAATGTGGGAACATAAAATTACTTGACAAAGGAATGCAGCTTGCACTCTAAATTCTCAGCCCTTGAATTCATCAAAAGAACATCCACATCCTCTATTGATGTAAGGTGTAATATGGCTATAAACAAAAAGTCCATAAGTCAAATATGTAACAATCCGTAAAAAGAAATGCTGATTATCAAATATCTATACTATAAAGCATATATGTTCAATATACCGTAACAACTTCTGTAATTTGTGACAACTTAATGCCTTATTGATCTGGTATTAAAAGTTAGAATAATTAATAATTTTATTATTAAAATTTTATTGATGCTTGATTAATTATTAATATTAATAATCAGTAAGAATAGTATACTCCCCCCCCCCTTTCTTTTTTCTTTCTCTGAAATTCAACTACTACAACCTTTAGTTCCATCTCTCTTTTTGGCCATACTGGGCAGGTATAAACAACAACTTTTAATGTTTCAGGACAATCAACACTTCTTAAAGTGTTGTAATTGTTTGTTTACATTTTAAAATGTGCAAAGCTACAACAATAATTTTAATTATTATTCAGTGATAACAGTATTATTCCTGAGCAGTGTATAACCATGACCTAACCCTGATTTTACTATTAAATTTCTAGTGGCTCATTCTCTCTAGGAATAGTATCAGAGTCAGGCTTGTAGCTTATGACACTCAAGTTCCTTCCCAGGTATCCGAGACCATCAGTGATTTGTGCTCAAGCTATATGAAAATGCCTACAAATAATTCTCTTTCCCCAGGCTGCCCTTGTCATTCCAAATAAAGCGATACTACTACTTTTAAAAATCTTACCTGAAGGAAACGCATGCGATTGCAAACTTGTATCAACTATCAAAACTAACATAGTTTTTAAATGGAGAGGAAAAAAGAGATTAACATGTGGGACTGCTAACCGCGTTGATTTATAAATTTCTGAAAAGCACTCAGATGTTAGATCAACAAGAGTCATACAAGAACCTGAATAGAACAGTTGTTTATGCTAAGTTCTCACATTTAGAATAAGTCTCATAGATTTCCAACGTGTTAAAAAAATGTGTAACAGCTGTATTGTTAAAACCTGTAACCACCTACTCATTAAAAGGCTCAGCGGCACAGAATTTGCCACAAAATATGGGCCTACAGCTTGCAATCCCTGGACAAGGAAAGCCGTGAAAGTGTCTAACAGTTTTACCAGAACCGGGTAACAGTCACAGAATGGTTAAGGTTGTAAGGGACCACTGGAAGTCATCTTGTCCAAGCCCTCTGCCCATGCAAGGTCACTTAGAGCAGACGGCCCAAGACTGTGTTCCAACTAGTTCTCAGAAGAGACTATCATGAGTGATCTTCCCCCCTCAGTCTCATTTATGTTTCTACATACGTCTGTCACCTATTTTAAAATAATACTTCTGAAGCTCCAGGAGCATAGAATGATACAGGAGGAGATAGCTGGCTTCCTTCATCTCTTATTTGCAAGAGGCTTCTTTGCAGGGGAGGGGAAGTCCACAGGAGCAGCCCTAAGATTTTTTTTTTTTTTTCTTTCCCTTTTCTGTTCCATGACTGTCAGCTCCAAGATACCAGCTGGTAACTGCTCTGTAGCTCCCTAGTTGACTTTTTCACCTGCTGTTTTGTGTTCAGACAAGCAGATACATAACAACCTAATAGTGTTTTTTAAAATTCCACTACTGATAGTTAGTGGATAGCAAAAGGTTGCCCTTCTGCACAAAAAGCCCTTTGACACTGAAAAATAAAGATGACAAGTGTCATGTCAATGATTTACAGTTATCTTCTACAAACAGGTGACATATTCATGTTACTGTTTTTTACCATTTGCAGTAAGGTGGCTTGTAGATGTGTTGTTGTATCATGCCCAATATAAAAATAAAGAGACAGTCCCTGATCTCCCAAAGTCTTGTAACCTAGAAGACCACAAAAAAAATAAGGAAAGAGAGCAGAAGTGGGACCACAAGGAAATAAGACAACACACGTCAATGGGACAACTTAATAGCCACAGTCAATCAGCTGCTTACCTACTGACAGACATTAGAACCAGATTTCAAAATTAAGTCTTCAATTAATAGTACAACTGTAGTTACCTGATAGAAAATATACCTGATGCTTTAGCTTTCCAAAACTTCAAACCTAGGTTTATCCCATACCTGGTATAGACCAGCTCCTCACAAGCAACAATCACTTCTGAGTCAGAGACCAGGGCTATCAAAATTCTCTCCTGAATTCAAAACCACCAGGCAACCATCTCCAAAATAGATACATTAATTTATGTTATCTTGCTAGTAAACCTATATCTTCTTCTGACCTTTTGCAAAACCTACTCATAAGCTAGGAAAAAAAAAAGCACCTTGGCTCTATCTAGCATTTTAAAATATAGATACCTTCTTGAACACTTGGCTTCTGTGGCATTTTGAGAATATCTTCAGGATGTGGTTTACATAGTCCATGGAAAGGACCTAAGTCAAAACACTCTTGAAACAAGGAAACATTTACTTGAGAACACAAGCTCATGAATCCTACTGCAGTGTCACCATCCTGAAATATAAAAGCAATGTCACACATATGTAAAAGTTGAGCATGTGATTTTAGGTCAGGACAAAAAAATGGAACAAAAAAAAAGTTTGAAACATTAAAGTTAGTGTTCTATCTCTGGCTGAGCATAATATTGTAATAAATACATTGTTATAAATATAATATAAAGGAACTATTTCAGCAAAAGTTAGAACCTTCTTTTTTTTTTTCCTTGTAATATGTGTATTAGGACCTCTATATTAGATGTTATAATTCTTTTGTTAGCTATTACGTTTATACATACGGACCAAATAATGACCTATTGTTTCAATAAAACATTTGTTACAGTAAATAAAAACCATATACCTTTTAACTACCTACCTCCAAAAAGGTACAATTTTTCTTTACCTTAAAGTGCAGCTAAAGTAAAGTCTGGATTTAGCCAGCCATAACAGTTGACTAATTACTAGACATTGCTTTGTAAATAAAATTGTGCTCAAACTGAAAAGTGTATTTTATTTTCCATAGAAAATTATTAATTCAAGAAAGCAATTATATAGTATATAAACAGTATCTAATACAGTATATGGTATGTATTATTTGCAGCAATTGAAGTGCTAAATATTTTAAAGTTCTGGAAAAAATCTAAGAACTAGTCTTAACAAAAAAAAAAAAAAACAACCAACAAAACACACACCTTCGCAGGCATAGAATGACAAGATCCCTGCAATGCTAAAATGGCACGTTACTCTGTATGTTTGACTATTACTGAAAGTTTCCAGAAAGTTGCTGTCTTCAGAAAGAATACACTCCGAAAAATAAGAATTGGCATACTAGAGGTTTTTTGGCTTTAAGCTAAAACAAGTCTAGAAGAAGGAAGGTCTTCAATTTTTAGTACTATATGTAACTTCCCGGTGAAACACACACAATCAAAAATTTTTTCCCCCCCTTAATACATTTAATGAAAGCCTCCTTTATAAACATAATGAAAACTCAACAGCTGGACTTGTATAGCTGTTTTATCAGGCCATCAGCACTCCAATAAAAATAAAATAAAAGTTTAATTTTTTTCCCCCCCTCAAACAACAAGTGATTGTTTGTTTGCCTTGTTTGCGTAACCGAACAAAAGCTGGGTCGCTGCAGTTGTCTGGCTGCTATGTAATTTTAGGCCCAAGGCTCAGCAGAGGCTGATTAACCAATCCATCTACCATATGTGCAAAAAGAGGTTGCCAGCTTCATTCTCTGCAGGGAAAATTGGCATCTATCTTGGGTTTCATGGAGGTGTCTTTCCAATCTGCAGCAGCAGCGGCAAGTATAAACTATGAGGGCCTGAAACACCTTTTGCTGGTATCATATTGAGCTATAAATGTACAACTGAAATGTATTATTTATAAAGATAGCCGTTTCTAATGTGCTATTACACTAATGGTTTATTGTTTCCCATTTGGCTTCCAATGGTCGTGATTACATGGTTAAGGTTTTATAAAATCATTTGCTATAAAAGGCAGACTTCAGGAATTAAGCAGGTTATGTTGCCTATCAGCTTACAATACCAGGCACAATTACTAACACATGAAAATCCTAACAGGAATTTTCAGCAGGATAACTATTACCAGCTCTTTCTTCTTTAAAATAATTCCTGGGTTTCTGTCTTCAATTCAGCAAAAATCTGACTGCCTGAGCCAGGAGATGGAAAAAATCCACAGCATTTTTAACTGTGAAAGTGTTATTGGCTAGTAGTTTTCACATACAGTATTCGTTTTCACTGGGAATAAAAACTGATCATCTATAATGCAAATGTCTAAAATGGCAACATGGTTTCTTCAGGATGGTCTGTTCCATGAAAAGAGCCTACACAGTTACTGGGAATTGCTGCTTCATTTACTTAACAGGAGATATTACTCCTGAAGAAAGCAAAAGACACAAAATACATGGTGGAGGGCACTGCGTGTGTGCAGATCATGAATTCTACCTTCCAAAAGTGAGCTTGTTCTTTTTATTCACTAAGCTGCAGTGTGAGCTGTCACTCACACATGACATCACTAAAGTTATGATTATAATTAGACAAACCCAGAGCTCATGGCAGACTGACCTCACAAACAGCAGCCTTATTTTCTTCATCTTGACATTCTATGAGATCAGCAAGGACATAGTCACTATAGGTTTCTTTCAGAGTCTCACTCTGACGTGTCCAAATTAGCATGAGATCATCATAATCTTCCAACCTACAAAAAAAGCTCTGCCATTAATAGGTCCTCATACTTCTGTTCTACTCCATTAGCATATGGACAAATATTACAAATACCTGATCCAAAGCCTCTACCCACAAATAAATAATTTCACCTAGGACATATCCCCAGCGCACACTAAACTGGGAGCCTCAGTACCAGAGGAGAGACAGAACCACTTCCAAAAGCCAGCACAACCCACCTAAGATCTGGATTGCCCAATAGAGATGCTTATCTTTCCCTAAAAAAATACCAAGGCAGCCCAGTTCAAAATTATCTTGCCTAAGGCATCTCAAGCCAGGTGGACCTGGGCTATAGGCCTTGTTTAAAATAATTATATTCAGTGAGCCCAATGATCAGTTGGTTAGAGTTGGCAGAGATCTCAAAAAGCAACACCAGTGCAATTTAGAAAATCAGTTCTTTAAAAAAAAAAAAGGAACATAGTGCCTTCCTGTATGGGAGAAACAGTGCTGAGTATTGGCTAGATTACTGTTATTAGAGACCACAGCGTGGGAGTCACCTGGCAGAAATCGAGCCATTATGCCTTTGTAAGGTCAAGTTAATGCTCCGCCATTGAAAAAGATACAAAGGCCAAAGTACAATTATTCTATCCCTCTGCCTCATGAAAGGCTTTCTGCATAGGTGGGAACCTGCCGCATCAAGACTTCAACTGCCTCTACTACTCCAGTCTGTTCTCCATGCTGCCAGTGAGAAAGCTTGGCTGCTTTCCAATCAGTCAAGTTTCAGTGTTAGACTCATACAGGTCCCATACTGCACAATTTTTATTTAAAAAGGCAACAGAGACTCTTTACCATTAAACCACTTCAAAAAAAATGTTACTTCTTAACCAGGATCAATGTATGTCTTAAAAAGAAGTTTCAGTGCTTTTACAAATGCAGTGAAGGAATTAATTAATCATATGAGCTGCGACCACGCCATAATGGCCAATGGCAAACCAGCTCCAACACAGAACTGCTTTCAATAAATGAGTGGTTTCATCTTCTTATCTGTCTGAAAAATGCAAGGATTAAGTGGTCCAACCAACAATTCTGCAACTAAAAGAGTAGTGAGAAGAGTGGGGCTGTGGTGGGCCCTCTCAAAGGAATGACTTTTACTACCAGACTGTGGAGTTAAGAAAACCCTTTCACCTCAGGACCATCAAGTAGACTGCTACTGAATGTCCTTTGGGTTATCTGTTACCACAGGCACAGACACACAAGGAGAACGACGAGCCCCACAGGATAAAGGAATTAAATCAAGAAGAGTAAACAATGCACTTCATCAAACATAGGAATACATTTATGCTGACTGAAAGAGAGACCACCGCAATGGGCTCCTTTGAAACAACAGGTTGGATCCCTCAAGTTACCGAGCGCTCAGGAGACTAACCTGTGGTGGACAACTGCCTTGGGAGAGTCACTGAACTACAGAATCATTTGACTTGGAAAAGACGCTTAAGATCATCGAGTCCAACCGTAAACATAACACTACCAAGCCACCACTAAATCACGTCCTTAAGCGCCTCGTCTACACATCTCTTAAATACATCCAAAGATGGGGACTCCATCACTTCCCTGGGCAGCCTGTTCCAACGCTTGACAACCCTTCCGGTGAAGAAATTTTTCACAATATCCAATCTAAACCTTCCCTGGCGCAACTTGAGGCCGTTGCCTCTTGTTACATGGGAGAAGAGATCGACGCCCACCTCGCTACAACCTCCTTTCAGGCAGTTGTGGAGAGTGACAAGGTCCCCCCTCAGCCTCCTCTTCTCCAGGCTAAACCTCCCCGAGGAGCTCCCTCAGCCGCTCCTCAGCACAACCCCATCACCTGCACCCTCCCCTTCGGAACACGCGTCACCTCGGTTACAGCGTTTGCAACGCTCCGAGGCTGGCCTGTTTTACGAGCCTTCCGAGACTCTCTCTCTCCTCACGAATAGCTGCGACCGGCAGTTTAAAGGCGGGAAGCGCTGCCGCTGCTTTCCCGGGCACCAGCCCCCTCGCGCCCCGCCGGCGGGCTTCTCCTGACCTCTAGCGGCCGCGGGCTGACAGGCCGCCGCCTCGCGCGCCGGGCTCGAATCGGTTGCCGGGCGGGGCTTCCGCCCCGCCGAGGCGTTCCCGCCCTCCGGCGGCCAGGTGACGAGCCTGGGGCCCGCAAGACGGGCGCCGTCCTCCGCCTCAGCGGCCCAGGGCCCGGCGCCGCCGTATGCCTGACCAGTCCTTCGGGTTTATGTGGCCGTTACTGCATGCCGGCAGCGATACCCTCTTCTCCAGTTCCCTCAAATACGGCCTCGAGAGAAAAATACTTTTAAATGGTTCTCTTCTCTTTAAAAGCGTTACATAGTGTAGAAACACATTTCTGAAGATAATTATCAAGGATGACTATTAACATTTCCCTCAGTTTTAGGAAAACACGTGGAGTTTTTTTAACGAGGAATGATTATTAACACTTCCCCCAGTTTCAGGAAAACTCATATTTAGCTTCAGGCTCCTATCGCTCCATTTTGTACCTGCTCGTACCTATAATTTGGAAATCTTCATTCTGCATATGCAGCAATTCAGAAAAAAACCAGAAATAAACTGATTCTCATTTCCACTCTTCACATGTTTCTGGATTTGGAAGAAGCCTTAAAGTTAACACAAGCGGGCCAAAAAAAATTACTTCTAGTTTTACCAAACATGGCCTGAGTTTCCAAGTACTGACCGACCATAGCCTAAGGCTGCAGGACAACCTGGGTGGTATCTAGGTGGTTTTTGCTGCTCCTACACACCAGGACGCCCATGACCTTTTGAGTAAGATTACCCTTCTACTAGGGGCAGGCGACCCATCTTATTTTGATGTTGTTTCTGCTTTTTTATTGTTCAAACACTCCCTTCTTACTCTTCTTGCTCCGACTGCCCCGTGCCGCCCGGAGCGAAGGCCCTGAAGACTGCTCCATCCCTGAGGTCCGTCCAGCGGGTTGGTGGGGCAGGACGGACAGTGAGGGACAGTAATGGAGTCAGTATCCTTTCCATACGCCTTACTAACAGCCTTTTTGGCAGGGTGAATAAATGCATAAACTTGTGACCTTTAGGATGTCCCAAGTCACAGTACTACTCCATCGACCGGGAGTTCCAAATCATTTAATTATTCTTCTGAAGGGTGGTCACCAGATTTTTTCATGCAGTTTTCAAGAAGGCCAACTGGAGACACCAGTAGGGATGAATATCATCACTGCCCACTCAAAACTGAAAACAGCTGCCAGTGGTGACAAATTTCCAAGCCCCATGCTTTTTCATTCTAAGTGAGAATCTTCATTGTAATAAATTATTTCCAAAAGGGAAGAGTACAGAAAATATAACACACCACCAATTACTTACCTGTAGAATTAATTCAAACGATGCAACTAAAATGAAGTTCCAAGAACAATGAAACCCTGTAAAAATGTATAGTAATTCACATTCTTTATATCTCAAACCAAAATAGTAGTCTTCCTCTTATTCACAGGCAGTATCTTCAAGGGAAAAACCACATTAAGGTTTTCTATTACCAGAACTTCACTACTTCAACACAATTAATTAGTAGAGCAAATCTGATAATGTGTTATGAAACCTTGAACAAACTAATTTAGGGGTAAAGAAATGAGACTGTAGCCTAATTGAAACCTGTTTTTTCACTGGGGTAGATAATATACACCCACCACCTCCAGACTGAATGTTTTGCTGATTGCTCCCAGTCCCTTACAGCGTTCTGCTCTGTAAAACACAACATGACACAAGGCCACACATCAAGATGCAGATGGCAATTCTGCCGGCTTGTGGTACACAGAGAGACTGACCTCCTGATAGCCAGTGGGGCTCCACATAACCCCATTCATCTCCCTGCACACTAGAAACTGTAGGAACAGAACTATTCTTGATTTCTGCAATCCTCCACTAGCACCATAGTAAAAAAAAGAAAGAAAGAAAACACAATAGATTTTTTAATATAAAAATACTACAAAATTCCTAGGATGAGAGAGCACAATAGAGGCATTCCACAGAGCCGCAAATTTGTGAGCTCTTACATATATGGCACAAAACCAAGGATGACAGGATCTAACAATGAGATACCAGCAAGAAGCTTAAAAGTAAAAGCTTAGCGGTCTGTGTTCTGGCACACTGCAGATTTAGGTCACATTATAAAGGTCAGATGGAGAGTAACTTCAAAATTAATGGTTAAGCAAAGTATCAGTTTACAGCTTCTTCCCCCTCCGCCTCTGTAAGTGAGGGAAGAGGGAACAGAGATTACCCTAATCTCCTATCATTGACCCAGAACATGTTGCTAGGCAGGTGGCTGGGGACAACTTTCATAGATAAATTTCTAAAGGGCTCCGCTGAACGTTACTATGGATGCCAGCAAAGTACAAAGGTGACTACAGAGGGAAAGGAAAGGCAAAGCATCTACTGCAAACATAATTTAGCTTACTCAGAGAATCTATTGATAGACAATATTAAAGCATGAACTTTATATTGCCAGATACTGTGTAATTTAAGAGGAAAAAACAAACAGTTACCTGTTTAGTTTTCTAATAATTAAAAAACCCCAAATTAAAGTAAATAATTTTCATTTTTCATAACAAACTACAGAAATCCCAGGCAAGTTGGTATCTCTTATGTGGAATATCGGTATGGCCTACGTGGAATTTCCAGTTGTGTCAAAAGTATTTCTATTTATAATATCCAATGGCCATCAAAAGAAAGACTATGATTCAAAGTAAATAAAAACCAAACATAATAGTTGGAATCAAGACATATGGAAAAACTTTAAATCCTCAGGAATTAATTCACCTACTGACGACTTCCCAGTATTAAGGTTCATTCACATGCCAATAGATGGTATACAACTGGAAGGAAATACTCATTAAAAGCCTAAAAAAATGTAGATCAGGTTAGTATGCAAATAATTTTGTAACGTATTGAAGTATCTAGATACTGCAGGATGGTGTGGAGTCGTCAAAGTCAGGCCTCTTTTTCTTAAAATGCTCAGAAATAAAGTGACAGGATATTGCAAACATTGACTACAATTACAGGATAAAGAGCACAATCTGCAGATTTGTTCCAGGCCTATTTGGTAAAATTAAATGTGTGTAAAACATCTCCCAGAGAGACAGGCTTCTGTCAGCATCCAGGCCGAGATGTCAGCATGAATTAACCCATAAACAAACAGGTGTGGATTTACCAGGGAGATACACCTAATGTGGTATTACCATCTGTTAGCACTAGTCGATACGGACCCACACACACACATCAGTATCGTATGATAGTGTGTCCCAAGGATGTGCTTGTCCCTAAACTTCAGTTTCCACTACAAGAACCAGAATTTAATCATATTCCTACTACATAACCACATAGCAACACATTTAGAATGAACAACAGCAACTCCAGAATGAATCAGAATCACATAAAATTATTACCTCATAAAACATTACCCTGCACGCACTCTTCCCACTGTGAAGAGGAAAACAAGTGAACCAAAATGCCATAGATAATAGTTACATTTCAACCACACTACAGGGAACCATCTACACAACTATAGCAGCATATATGGTCCAGCAATCTACACAGAAAAACATAAGGCTCCATTCGGTCAGAAACTGCACTTCGTTTACTGTAGACAACGCTGGCACAAGCACAGAAAGCTGGGATTTGGCATAGGCAGCAGAAGTCAAACGGCAGGGAAACACAGACTGGTAATAGTCAACATACAGGTAGACTTCAACAGGCAAGGCTGCTAGAGAAATTTGCATCTCTGCCTGCTATACACCACAGGCAGCTGAGCAGATAGGAAAGAAAATTCAGAGTCTAACTTTTTTAATTACATTGATGACTAGAATCCCAAAACAAAGGCTGTGTTAAAGGCATATTGAGTGAGCATATCATAAAAAGTCTGCTCCAAGCTTCATCCATGGAAACAGATGACCTGATGGGAGGAAAAAAGTGTTACCCCATTATTTTCTTAAGCTCTCTCAGCAACACTGAGGAGGCCCACTCTCCCGAAACACAGTGAGAGTGAATGTATGAAGTGCTTACACAGAAAAAAACATACAAAAGATGAAAGAGGATTACTGTCCGTGTCTGAAGGACTACTGGAACTAGGGATCCTCTGCTCTTATTTAAGTCTTTTAGACTCTTCCTATTCAGATTTTGCTCAACCGGTCAGAATATGACATAGCAAGAGAAAATTAAAAATATAAGTTGGAAGATGCTCCAAGACGCCTGCAAACTACGTGCATTCACTTAAACATGCAGAGATGCAATTCAGCCAGGAGAGTCACAGAATAAGCATCACCAACAACAAGAAAAGTATTCTTTCTAGATAGCAACCTAGTTTTACAAAAAATACAATTGATCTTGCGATGAAGTAGAATAGACCCAGCATAATCATAGAACTGCTCAATTAGGCTATCAAAGAAAATCAATTTAACTAAGATACTGATGCTGTAAACCAAAAAAGAAAATACTTCAAGTTAACTCAGACAAATCTGCTCATAGAAGAAGGGAGAAACTGCATTACCTTGCTTTGCGAACATGCAGCTGTGGGTGATACCAATGTCTAGGGCATACAAGCAAGGTAAAGTTTGTATCCACTACAGAACCTGGAGTGGCCATCATCTTTTCGAAGGCATTTCCTATGTCTGCCTCTGTAAATGACAAAAATCTGTTAGGAGCAACCGAGAAACTTCATTACATAAGCTTTTACATTATCAGCAAGACTGAGGAAAATGGAGTTTTGAACTTAACCCACAGATGGCATAATGCTCTAAGTCTTTTAAGTTAAGCAATGAAGCTGAAATGACTGTAATATAAATATGTGAAACAATTGTTACTTGGATTAATTTGCCAATTAATCCAGCACCCCATACATGAGTAGGTTTCAAAGCAATTGGAAGCTGGTAGGATCAAATCCCTATAGAAATACTAGTTTTATAACCAGTACTATATGCCACTGGAGAATCTCTTTGTCAGGACTTATTACACTGAAGAAAAGTTGACATTTGTTGCTAGGATAGGTTTGACAAATGCCTTTATTCAGGTACTGTTTTCTGTAGTTGACACACCACTACAGAGTTTTTTAGCATGACTTGGAACCGAGATCTCCAGAAATTGGCATATCACAAAAGGTTCCAGTTCACTTCAAGGGAAGCTTCAAGAAAAAAAAAATAATTAAAAAAAAAAAATCAGTCATTAAGTAGATGCTTTGTTTATTAGTCTCAATTCAGGACTGAAATTCCAAGTCAGGTGCTGTTCTCCAAGATGTGCATTCTCCATCTTTGTACCTCTGCTCTAAAAGAAATAATCCTAGTTTCCTTCCATGTCTCTAGCACCCCTTCTAACCCTCACCAAAGTGTCCTCTCCCCATCTTGTACTCTCTTGGCTAAATAAGAGAAAGTACCTGATGTGACTGGTTCTGATATATGGGCACAATGCCTGACTGACATGTATGAATTTATGTATGTATGTGCATGTGAATATATACCTATACATGCCAAGTGGCCTATTAGTCATTGTCTCTCAAAGTACAAGCACTGATTGCAATCTCTTGATTCTATTCAGCCAGAAATCTTCACAAAACTTGTAGGAATTTATTTCCGAGATCTTTACTTCTGTTTGAAGTCCTGTCTGTTTCTGGAAAATTTAGACTGCAGGAAATGGATAGACTGCTGGACCGAACCTGTAACCACATAAGCCTCTTTTACAAGGTATGTCCATTAGAGGATGCTTTAAGATTGTGTTTTCTGCATGTTTAGAAAATGGTAACTGTTCTCAATATTAAAAAAAAACACACACACACAAAAGCCCACCAACACAGTGCATATTAATGATAATGAGATTTGAGATTGTTCTCATAATTTTTATTAAAAAAAATAGTATTAAATTCTTACCTAAATTCTCATCAGCTGGTATGAAGAGAAGTATAAACTGCAGTTCTGGTACTGTGATAAAAGCTCTCCTGGACAAATAACATAACTATATTCAGTCTTTCATCATTACACCCATCAATCAGATACAGCAGTTAGTCTTTTTATATATAAATTTTTTTCTCCATTGTCTCTAATCTTCCTTCATGAGTCCACATGGCTCAAAAATTAAAACATTTTATTTATGATAAATAAGATCATATGAAATTCATCTAAGCATTTTTTTAAACTTTTTTTTTTTCCCCCTACCTTATTTCTCTTAATTTCTTAATCCTTAGATTTCAAACATCCTCCTTTTTATAACAGTTCCCCAGTGGTGAAAAAATTAAAGATGCCAGAGATCTGACCTGGCATCTGGATAAGCTGCCTTGACATGACAAGGTAACTGTAAATTCAATAGCAACAGCACCAAGTGCAATTCACTCTGTTTATGGAAGCAGATTCTGAACCATACCAAATAACCTGAGCAAGGGTTATATTTGAGTGCTGAGCTAACACAGTAACATATTGTGCTGTTCGCATTGTATCGTTTGCAGCCTTACCATATAATTTGTAGCTAACAAGCTATCAATACATTACCCAGGAACAAGCATACTCCGTAGACATCGAACAGCTTTTTAAGCTTTCTGCTCAGTCATGTGCTTTGATTTTCACAAGAGGAAATTTAGGAAAAAGAAAAATCAATCTGCCTTGCAACTGCAGTACTGTTTCTGTGGAAAATTACAGCAAAGACACAGCTAAACCTTAACACTGTTTGGGAAGCATACTTGGAACCGTAACAGCTTTGTTTCAAAGCCAACAGTGCACATTTGATTAACACAAGGTTATGTTTTATTACCTTCCGAGGCTGTTTAGAAAGACATTTAATTTTGACCCACTGATCACCTTAAGGCATTTTTAAATTCCATAGCCTCTCCAAATGATGGCAGGAGAGTGCACATGCTTCACTACAGAAAGTCACATATGAACTCACCTAACAATTTCTTGGCAACATCCAGCTGCATAGCCTTCTTTTGCCACAAAAAGATGCATGAACAATGTGTTCAAAGGCTACAAAACAAGGAATGAAAATCTAAACACTATGCAGCTAGTACTTATTAAGTCAACTCAAGTATTAATATGCACATTTATTTCCAATATGTATGATCTGCACTCAAAATTAGTAGCTTCACGTATATAAGTAACTTCAAAGCACATGTGGATAAAGTTATATGATTAAAGGACTTTTTTTTCCTATCACTATTTGTGCTTCTGTAATATTTTTGATTTACACTCAAGCTTACTATTGTTTGACTACTATATACATACATCATTTCATATTCAACAGTATTAATTCCAGACTAACAACATTTTAATTTAACTACAACAGTTAACCACTAAATCTTAACAACGTTTAATGTAACATTTGTCTGATAAAGACATTCTTTCTAGGTTTAAAAAAAAAAACACCCAAAAGCTCACATATTTCTCATACTCCTAAAATGGTTTTTCTTTAAAATAAGTAAGAAAAAAATACAAAGTCTTAAGATTACATCATTAGACACATTTAAATATTCAGGCAAAAACAGGTAGACTAAAAGACATCTTTATCCTATATGCCTCCAGTTAACCTGGAAAACACTCGCAAAGGAAAACCCTTGTGCTAGAATGTAAAGTGCTATTAATTCAGATGTTTTCTCTTGCCTATTAATTTGGAGTGCTGAGTCAATGAAGGTCTACTTGTAGATAAAATATTTCTACCAAAAATATTTCAAATGGGAAAACTTGAGGTCTTCTGAATAGTTTAATATTCAACTAAATGTCATGGCTAGAGTCATCAATAAATTTCAGCAACTTTAGAGCAAGAATGCTTTTAATAGAGGTTGCAGCATATGGACCAGCACAAAGACAACAGGCTATTTTAATGAATAAACATCAAAAGCCATTTCTAAAAAAAAAAAATAAAAAAATCAGACTTTTCTTTTTTGATTGATTGTTTTCTTAAATTCAAAAGGAAAAAAAAGAATGTTTTGTCCAAGAGGAGGCCCAGGAGGCGAGATTTGGCCTGTAACTGTCTCTGAATAGTGATGGTAACCAGGAAATCCTGTAAAGCATCTTCACTAATTACATTCTGCACAAGTCAATTTGTAATTTAGACCTTTAAGCTATCTTCAATTTTCTGTGCTCTAGGAAAAGACTTGTCAACTAGACATTTAAGAAACTCTATTTTCCGAAGATCTCAATTTTCTAAAGCACATCTGCATGGATTTAACCTGCAGTTAACCAATGATATCTCATCTAGTTATAACTCGGAATACGTTCAGTTGTTTTGTCAGTGCAGAAGCATAAAAGATGTACTGAATCTTCTGCACATAATTTAGAAAATAATCTCCTTTCTAGAAAAAGAAGCATTCTTCTGCTCCCTGTCTACGTTCCAAAGGACTTTTCACTCCTGTTTCTGAGTAGCAATTCCCAACATGCTCAAGCTCTTTTTTTTTTTTTTGTCTTTTCTCTTTGTATGCCCCTGCATTCTGAAGTCAGCTGCAGCTTTGCTGCAAGAGATATTGTCAAGCAGGCCGCCTGAGGAAGAGCTTGCAGAACTGACAACACAGCATAACCCATCAGGAGCAGCTGCAGCTGCACAGTGAATGAAGCGGTTGTGCCTGCAATATGCCTGTACACAAAGTACTGTTCAAGCGACAAAGAAAACAGATTACAAGAAAATTACATGTTTTTTTCCTATACTCCCTTTGGCTGTAATAATTTTGTTTCTTTTAACAGCACACATTTTCAAATACAATTGCTGTGTTTGTCAGTTTTTCTGCAAGCCACTGCTTAACGCCACCCAGAACAGCATTGGAAAACTGATGAACAAACTGTCTAGAGATAATTTCAGTACTACCAATACCTTATTCTGGCATGTGTCACCTAGCTTTTGAGTGTTTATGATTAACATTTTCCATCTTTTCTCAACAATCACAGGATCTAGTTCCTAACTGGACTGAATGATGGGCAGCATTTGAATCCTGAAGTTCTAAATGCCTATTTCTAGTCCTTAATTCCTAAGAGTAGGAGCCTGTATGAAAATTGCCACCACACAGAACAGAGTGCAGCAATCTCCACATCAGCACCAAATAAGCTTATTCCAGAACCAAGACACTCATGTCAGTGTGGCCCTCTACCTCCATCCTTCAAGCAGGTGTATACTCCCTGTCCCTTATTCTCTCTCTGAAGCCATTAAAGTTGCATTCAGTCCTATAAAATAGCAAAATTGTACTCCAAAAGATGAGAATTGAGGATTCCAGCTCCCTTACAGTGAGAAGGACCCTAGAGCAAGGGCTCAACCTCCCAGGTAAATGTTCCATTAGATAACACCAGACCTGGACAGGTTTTTGAATGAAAAATATTGGTGACAGCTATGATTCACATTGCTCTCAGTGCTAGCAAAATGCATCAGACATGTTCTGCACATGCCAGGCAAAGAAAGGACTTACGTTGCCTAGCTGCCACCCTTACAGTTACCTTCAGTTACTATAGTGGCAAAAGCACAGGTACTCATGAACTTCTGAGCACCCAAGGGTTTAGTAAGGAATCCAATAATCACCTTCTTCAGCCTGAATGCGTCAAATCTACCTAAAATAGATTTTAGATGCCTATGCATATTTTTCATACCTGAGCCTTAAATGCAAATTAAAAAAACCACAAAAACAAAAACACACACAATTTACTTACAGTGCATTTATTGTTAATGTAGTTTTCATGTAAGAATGATTCCCAATCAGACTGATCAGTGATATTCCAATTTGGGTAGTCCAGAAAGACAGCATGGGCTATAACCTCATTCTTCTCATTGCAAAGTGTCAAAGCAAGATTTGATTTTTCTCTGTGAAAACAATTTAATATTGCAGAAATTGAAGAAACTATACAAAGAGAAGTGACTGACTCTTAATTCAGCCTGTTAGAACAGCAAAATTAACCATGTTTAAAAGTGCTCCCAGGATCAGACCTCGATAAATCTTCATTGCCCACATCCTGACTTAACATTATTGCTTCAATTTTAAATATTTATTTAGTGTATTCTGGCATTATAACAATTCATATGATTTTTCAAACCCTCAATTGCTATGAATTTGATATGCATGACTTAAAATGCTCTCTCTTCTTTGCATGTTTCTTCATAGATCTATTTTTTCCCCAAATATGGCAAATTAATCTGATACCAGCTGAGCCAAGTGGAAAAAAAAAATTAGGGACCCATCAGCATTACACACAGTCTGTCTCTGCTGTTCATCACGGCATAGAAAGATGAAGCACAGAAGGTTCATCACCATCTCCAGTGATGAAGATATGGTAAGAGAAGACTTCTACAGCCACCCATTTCTGCTAAGGGCACTGCCATGCAAGCAGCTAGCATACAGATGTCAAAACATGCAGGATATTAGGTTTCTTCAGGGTATGAAAAAAGGCGTCACACTGAAACATACTTTATGCCAGATAGAAGCAGTCTCCCAATGTAGAACATAGAGAGGCAAAAAATAACCAATTCCTTTTGTTAAGGAGAAACTGTAAGAGAAGGAAAAGATTTACAGAAACACAGAACAGAGCAGTCACGGCCACAGAGTGACTGAAGACCCAAGTTCCTGCCCTTCTACTTCTATCACTCTCCAACAGGTAAAAGGATTCTGTTAGATGGAGCAGTCAGCAGACACTGAAATCTGATGATTTCATCAGGTGTTACACAAAAGGATTTCTTCTGAACTTTTGTAAAAAGGAAGCTAGTATAGAGTGAAATCTTGTCCACCATGCTGGCAGCAGTGATCTGAGTTTGCACAAAGTCATGCATGTGTGACGCACAGAAGAGATGGAAGCAGATTTTCTTTCCCGTTTTGTGAAAAGTCATTATGCCACACCATGTAAAGGGTCATAATGTTTTCTGCCATTTTTAGTGTAACATAATTTCTTGACATTTCCTGCAAGAAGGGTAATATAATGTCCCTAAAATACTGTTACTTACAAAAGGTACATGACATCAATCCTTCCAAAAAGTACTTCTGTAAAATGGTTGAAGAGGCCAATAATATCTGAAACATCATGTGATTCTGTTCTTCTGGCACTGACCACTTCTGTATTTCCTCTTGAAGAGGTTATTGTAGTCATCATACAGACTGCAACAAGAAAGAAAGAAAACACTGCTTTTCTGGCAGATCCCACTGCAATCCACTGTTTGATGTAGTTACTTGAAATGGATTTTTATATGAACTGTAAAGAAGCGCAATTCAGATGGATTTAAGTGCCTGTTTTGTGTAGGCCTCTACAAAAATACATACTGCTTGCATATACATACAGCATGGAAACTGCACAAGTAGAAATACAGCAGGCAATACATACCAATTGTATGTATTCTACATGCTACACAGGAAATAAATGTTTTTAATAGGCTACAAATTACTTTTACAATTATGCATTTACAGGCATTTGCATGCTATCTATCCGAACAGTGCACATCATTAATAATTTCAAACTTAACAGCCTTAAATCTACAGGGTTGGGAGGATCAGCTGCAAACAACCAGGATAGGAATGGCCTGGTAATGTCAAACAGCAATTTCAGGTGAGTTAAGTGTATTTTGCCCAAAACAGCTCCTCAAATATCTTTAAGTCAACAGTGATGCTTAAATTTAAGAAGGAATTGAAAGCTCCATAGCTTCCCTGCCCAGAAGAACTTTTTTGTGGTTTCACACTCACAGAATTTGTCAGGTGCAAGTGATTTATTGACACGCCTAGCAATTTCAGAACATAGAGGGGCAGCAGGCTTTCAGACCATCTGTGACTATCAACTAACAGTTCATTTATTTCAGCTGTGTTACCACTCAATATTGTAGCCTGTTGCAATATAATCAAGAATTAGGCATATAAAACATAAATTGACCAAGCACAACAACTTTCTGCAATTTCTTAAATATACCTGTGCGAAATATAGCATTACTAACTCAAAAAAGGTCTAAATAACCAACATACCTAGACGAGTAGAACACTTTTACCAACCTACCAAACACAACAGCCATTTCTAACATTGGCTCCAAACACAGATGTGATGCCACTTTCCCAATTAGGCCCCACAGATCCCAGCTGAAAATGGGATAACAAAGGAAACCCTGAATACATATACCTTTTAAATACAGAGAAAGTCATGTGTACAGCTACATCTTTCACACACAGCCAAGACACTGTTATAGGTGACACCACAGGTCTCGGTCATGCAAAACATACATTTGCAAAGAGGTCCCAGAACCAACCTGAGGCAAAATGTCCTCTGCAGGCTTTAATGCATGCACTTAGTAAACAGAATTGTGGCTATATAGAAAGAACCAGCTAGGATAGAATGTACTCACTACTGAGTACGACAGTAACATCTACAAGTAAAAAAATTATACTAGCTTGGGCAAGAAACTTCTCCATCATCTTAAGTTGTAAGATATCTATATTCTTTCTAGTGGAGCGGAAGACAACTATACCAAGGGCTAAATGACACCATTCTTAAAAAGAGCAAAGAAAATGGCCACATAATTCACTTACACATTTCATTAAGTAACTGCAAACTGTGAGACTACTAAAAATAGTTGGTTATTTTTTATTAATGTCAACTCTATGTACCAAAATAAACAGGAATTCTAAGATGTCATTAATGAACTTAAGTCTAGCATTAAGATCACTTCAACCAAAGAAAACAGTTTGCCACATTTCCATATTCAGTTGTTTAATTTAATGTCTTTAAAAAATATCACCCCGCTTCTCCACTGGCTCCCGTTAAAGGCCCTAAACACCCATGCAACCATGACTGACAGAAAGCAGCATTTACACATTAAACAACATACCATTTTCACAACAAAACGCGCTGTTCCTACAGCAACTCCTATATTTCTACTATGAGACCAGCATACTACAAATGAGAGACTTGGCAAAACAAGCAGATAAAAGAAACAATCCTCTGCCGAACTAGCGCTTAGAGTAATTTCTTCTCTGACTCCTTAAAGAAACGCTTTCTTTTTAAGCACAAGTGAGATTTCCGTGTGGTACTTTTTTCTATTTATGACTGAAAACACAGCAAAACATGCACGTACCATAGGCGTCCATCTCAGCAGACTGCTGCGGGAGACCCGACTGCTCGGGGAGCTGGCCGGCGGCACCAGCGCACCCCGTGCCCAACCAGGCCGAGAATTAACGGCTCACCTCAGCGGCCAGCATGGAGCGCATCGACCATTCCCACCCCCGAAAGGCGCAGGGGAAGGAGGCCAGACCCAAGTTTTAAAGCTTGGGCGGCCCGAAGGAAGGTTACTGGGTCTAAGGAGCGGGCGGAGCCTCGCCTGACTAGGACCGAAAGCGGCACAAGGCAGTTAGGGCGGGAAAGCAGCTTAGCGCCCACGCTGTTAACACCTCTGGGGCCACGCGTGGGCAGCCCAGCCCCTGCTACACCGTAACAGACACTCTAACAGCTCGTACGGCCTCGCTCCCCGCGACCTGGGCGCCCGGCGTCGGCGCTCGCTTGCCGGTCCGCAGCCCCCACAGACAGGCGAAGCCTGCCCCGCCGGGGGTCCTGTCCGCCGAGCCGCCAGGGGGCGCCGTCCGCGGGCACGGGGAACCGTTCGGGTTGCAGGCTCTCCGGCTGGGCTGGGCACTCACCTTCCTCCCGCCGCGGCGGGAGCCCCTTTCCTCGGCGCTGCCGGCGCAGCCAGAGACCGACGGACCAACCGCCGAAGGCAGCCAGACCGCGCTCCGCTCCCCGCCTGGCTGCCGGCGTTGGGACGCGCCGCCGTTACTTCGGCAACGACGCACGCCGGCGCTGCGCGCGAGGTCAGAGGCGACGGGGCGGGGCCGGCGTGGAGAGGCGGCAAGATGGCGTCTACGGCGGCCGGGAAGCAGCGGATCCCCAAAGTGGCCAAGGTGCTCGGGAGGCGGCGGTGGCCCCGCGGCCAGGGAGGGTGCTCGGGGCGGAGGGCGCCCGCCCTCACGGGAGCCCGGTCCCCGGAGCAGCGCCGGGCGCCCTGGCCCCACAGCTCCCCGCCGGGACAGGGTCGCGGCCCTCCCCGCGGCCTTCGGGAAGCGGGGCAAGCGCCCGGTAATCTTTACGGTAGCGCAAAGATGCTGAAACGCGAGCTGCTGCCGGGGCCCGCTCCGGCCCCCGGCTCCTCCGCTTGTGCGGCCGCCGCTCCCCGCGGTTTCCGGAGGTATTGCCGCTCCGCATGGCCTGGGCTAGTGCTCACCCTAAGGTCCCTGTCGGTCTCGGGGCGGCTCCTCCTATAAATACTGAACACAGTAAGCCACCGGCGTGAGTTGGTCCTGGGGGGATTTTTTCAGTTTTGCATTAGAAGGAGACAATGTGAATCAAGCCCCCTTACTCTACAGGTGAAAAATAAAGCACCTGCAGAAGTTCAGATCACAGCAGAACAGCTGTTAAGAGAAGCAAAAGAGAGAGAACTTGAACTTCTTCCACCACCTCCACAACAGAAGATCACAGATGTTGAAGAGCTAAATGACTATAAACTCCGAAAAAGAAAGGTAAAGGAAAAAAAAATCCTAATCTTCATGCTCATGGAAAGCACTATCATTTTACTATGTTTTAACTTAAGGCGTTAAATGTTAAATGTGGGCTTTCCAGATGAATAGCAATTCTTAAAAACACGTAACATTTTCATAGCAAATGTTACTTTTATGCAAAAAAAAAAAAGTAAAGCATGTTTAACATAAAATTTGGTAGTATACAATATCTCACGTGTACATATTCAGTATGTTCATTGCAAGGGTAATTACATACATGGTTTATATGCAGTTTCTTCATTACCAGTCAGCATGAAAGAACATTAGCAAACTTTACAGTAATGTTGCTGGGTTTTTTTCCACCTCAACTGTTTAAAAAACACAGCATGTTTGCAAGTGATATTTCTGCTCTGTATAATTATGGTATTACTTATGTAGTGGGTTGACCCTGACTGGAGCCAGGTGCCCACCAAAGCTGCTTTATCCCTCCCCTCCTCAGCTGGGCAGGGGAGAGAAAATGTAACAAAAGGCTCCTGGGTCAAGATAAGGACAGGGAGAGATCAGTCGCCAATTACCATCATGGGCAAACCAACTCAACTTGGGGAAATTAGTTTAATTTATTAGCAATCAAATCAGAGTAGGGTAATGAGAACTAAAACCAAATCTTCAAACACCTTCCCCCCACCCTTCCCTTCTCAGGCTCAACTTCACTCCCCATTTTCTCCACCTCCACCCTTGCCAAGCAGTGCTGGGGAATGGGGGTTGTGGTCAGTCCATCACACCTTGTCTCTGCTGCTCCTTCCTCCTCACACTCCTCCCCTCCTCCAGCCTGGGGTCCCTCCCACAGGAGACAGTTCTCTATGGACTTCTCCAACATGAGTCCTTCCCACAGGCTCTTCACGAGCTGCTCCAGCCTGGGTCCCCTCACGGGTGCCATCCTTCAGGAACAGGCTGCTCCAGTCCAGGTCCCCCCATGGGTGCTGTCCTTCAGGAACAGGCTGCTCCAGCCTGGGTCCCCCCATGGGTGCCATCCTTCAGGAACAGGCTGCTCCAGCCCAGGTCCCCCATGGGTGCTGTCCTTCAGGAACAGCCTGCTCCAGCCTGGGCCCCCGGGGGGTCACAAGTCCTGCCAGCAAACCTGCTCCAGCTGGGGCTCCTCTCTCTCCCCATGGAGCCATGGGCCCTGCCAGGAGCCAGCTCCAGCATGGGCTGCCCGCGGGGTCACGGCCTCCTTCGGGCATCCCCTTGCTCCGGTATGGGGCCTTCCCTGGGTGCGGGTAGAGATTCGCTCCCCCATGGAGCTCCATGGCCGCAGGGACACAGCCAGCCTCCCCGTGGGCTTCCCCAGGGGCTACCAGGGAACCTCTGCTCCAGCACCTGGAGCCCGTCCTGCCCCTCCTGCTCTGAGCTGGGGTCTGCAAGGCTGTTCCTCTCACATTCTCACTCCTCTCTCTGGCTGCAGTTGCCATTGTACAGGTTTTTTCCCCTCCTTAACTCTGTTATCCCAGAGGTGCTACCACCATTGCTGATGGACTCGGCCTTGGTCAGCGGTGGGTCCGTCTGGGAGCCGGCTGGCACTGGCTCTGTCGGACGTGGAGGAAGCTTCTAGCAGCTTTCCACAGAAGCCACCCCTGCAGCCCCTCGCTACCAAAACCTTGTCACACAAACCTAATACAACTTAGCACTCTTTGGAACACAACTTTCTGCACTAATTATGGTTATGTTTGGTGATTGTCCCGCAACTTGACCATTTTGCATGTGAGATTTCAGGTATAATTTTTCCTTCTGTATTTAAAAGAACTGCTTTGCTTGTGCAAACTTATCTATGGTTTTGTTCTGCTTTTTCCTTTGACAATTGCTGTTCTGGATCAAAGCAGAGCAAGCATATCCCTAACAGGGAACTTTACATGTTTTCAGCACTCAGCAATGTTTTTAGATACAGACAGCATAAGCTAGATAGCTAAACTATCATTCCCTGAAGCATAGATGCGTATGTTCAGAACTGGTGACTTAACTGGTGACTGTTATAGCACAGCATCCCTGAGTGTTCATTTCCCTCCTTACCATAGTAGCTAGGACTCCTCGTGAAGACTACAGGCCTTACTGTTCTGGATGCTGGTGTACCTCGCTCGGGCGCATACAGAGCAACTGGAGTCAGATGATCAACACCAGAGCACTGCAAAACCAATGTTTGATGTTGCCTTTTTTTCATCTCATAAATGGCAGTAATGAGCTACCACGTTAACTGTGTTAAACCACGTTTAGCCACATGTTAAATACTGATAGCATTGATCCTGACAATAGCCAAAGACAAGACTAAAGATGCCCTCACCATTGCACTGAGCAGTGAAATTTGTCTAGCACATTTGATGCGAGCATATTAAATGCAGGGAATAAGAATAAGGCGTCTTGCTTTAAAGAAAAATTTAGATCAATGACACATACAGGTCAAAGTGAATAAATTTGTGCTGGTGCATCCAAGTATATTCAGCGTTGTCTGCAGTCAGTGGATTCTGTCTGTCCAGGTAATGCTGCTATTGAAACATTAAGCAGGAGATTAAAAAAAGATAAAGATTTTAATGCTGTCAGTTATTATTCCATCAGTATTTCAGGTGTCAGGTTGCAGGAACTTGAAGTTAGTCCCATTCTATACGATGAGCTACGCTTCTAGCTTCTCTGTTATGCAATTTTTATAAAGTGTTGTACTGAGTGTGATTTGTTACTACATCTGCACAGGTGTAAGACATCTGGAATTCATAATGATAATAATCCATAAGCCATTTAAAACAAGATTGGTCTGCACAGAGGTATTTCTTATTTACAGAAATAATTTTCTCCTCAGACTTTTGAAGATAACATAAGAAAAAACAGGACTGTTATCAGTAACTGGATAAAGTACGCACAATGGGAGGAAAGTCTAAAAGAAATACAGAGGTAATTATGCAGCTGCAGACATATCTTATAAACCTTTTAAGAAACATTTTGGCAAACACCATCAATATCTTGGAGGCACATTATATATGCAACTTCTCTTTGCTTTCCAGAGCCCGTTCCATTTACGAGCGAGCTTTAGACGTCGACTACAGAAATGTCACACTCTGGCTGAAATATGCAGAAATGGAAATGAAGAACCGCCAGGTTAATCATGCCCGAAACATTTGGGATCGAGCCATTACCACTCTCCCCAGGGTGAACCAGTTCTGGTACGTTTGCAGGGACTGGAGCATTGCTTCTACCCCCAAAGACTACAGATCATTTTTCTATTTTGGTATCATGGAAACCTGCATTGTTTTCTGTTTATCCAAGTCTGAAAAAAAGGCGGCTGCTTAAGTTTTGGAAAGTTTTGTACTTTTCAAGTGGTAAGAGCATTGGGAGAGAAGGATGTGTGCCTGCATGCTGCCAATCACAACAGTATCTCTAGGCATTTCTGGGGTGCAGGTGGGGAATAGGTGAAGAAATGTTAGTAATGTTCTTATTAAGCACTCCAAAAATCCTTGCAATTTATGTGTTTACTATGTGATTGTAAAAACTTGCATCTTGTTTTCTAAGGTATAAGTATACTTATATGGAAGAGATGTTGGGGAATGTTGCTGGATCACGCCAGGTGTTTGAACGTTGGATGGAGTGGCAACCAGAGGAGCAAGCTTGGCATTCCTACATTAACTTCGAGCTGAGATACAAGGAGGTGGACAGGGCGCGTACCATTTATGAGAGATATATCCTTTTTACTGCATTGTGACAAGTTTAGGCCTGCATTCTTCATTTCTTAATTATCTACTCTAGCTCCTGCTATGTCCCTGTGCTCCTTGTCACTGTGGTGTGTTGGGAGTAAGCCACCATGCTGAGAGCCAGCAGTAGGTATTAAAAGCATGTTTCGTATACGCCTCCAAATTCAGCTAAGAGAATGTACATCCTGCCACAACAGCATATATGCAAAATATGTACTCATGCTTCCAGCTTTTTTGCAGTCATCATTTCAGATTCCTCCTCCGTAAACTTCTCCCTGACCTTTGCCTTAATTTTATCCCTTTTAAAATTTTCTCTGTAAGGCACAAAGCCTTTGCATGCTTAGAGCTGTCTTAGGTCTTCTTCCCAGTTGCATTTTTTGCATATGATATCCTTGGGAGTTGTTTCATACAGTCCATGTCCCTATAGTCACTGGGAAGAATGCAATTTGAAATTCAACCACCACTGTTTCTTTAACATAGCTCTACTTGTTATTGTTCATCCTGACGTTAAGAACTGGATCAAGTATGCTCGCTTTGAAGAGAAGCACAGTTATTTTGCGCACGCAAGGAAAGTATACGAGAGGGCAGTAGAGTTCTTTGGAGAAGAGCATATGGATGAGCACTTGTATGTGGCTTTCGCAAAATTTGAGGAGAACCAGAAAGAAGTAAGACCACTTTGATAACACATCAGACTTATACTAACCACCCCCACAAGATTTCTTCCTTAGTATCAAACTCAAGGGCACTTAACACTCACTGCAATACTTGTGTTTTTCAGCACCATAGGAGAGATTGTTATTGTAGTCAGTTAAGGAGACGGTTTTTTGCTTAGCTTCTATTTGCCTTTTGGTGACATCAAGGAAATATGTTCTAAGAAAGGTGGGCACCAAATCTGCCAAGCCTGAGAATAGTGTCATCGGATCAAATACGTATCCTCAGATATGTAAGTTTGAGAGGTTGTAGGCCTGCATGATAAAAAAACCAACCTGAATTAGCCATGTTTTTCTCAGATGGTCTCTTTAAAGTGTCCAGGCCATTAAGGGATTGAAAACATTCTGTGAACCCAAACCCACAACCTCTTAAAAGTATTTTAAATATTCCAAACCAGTAAATGAATAAGAGATGGTCGGTTTTCATATTTACAGATTTCCCCCCCACCCCAAGTTTCCTCTTCAGGGAGATCTGTGTTAGTCCTGTCCTAAATCAATCACTTACATTGAGGTATTTTATGATTCTGTTTTCTATTAAATATTGTCAGAAGCCTCTTTGTAAATATTATACAAATAATATTTTCAGTTTGAAAGGGTAAGGGTGATCTACAAGTACGCCTTGGATAGAATTCCAAAACAGGAGGCCCAAAATCTCTTCAAGAATTACACCATCTTTGAGAAGAAGTTTGGAGACAGAAGGGGAATTGAAGACATCATCGTCAGCAAGAGGAGATTCCAGTATGAAGAGGAAGTGAAGGTGTGTATTACAAATACCCTCTGGGCTCATCGTACATCCAGCTGCTGCTTAAGGTACACGAGTGTCTCATGATATGGAGACTGATGAGTTTCACATTACCCTTGGTACTCGGTGCAAGAAAGTACCAAGAGAACGCTTTCTTTCTGGAGGCACAATTCTATCTATGGAGGAGGGAATGATGCTTACATTCACTGCTTTTTTGTTTCTGCATTCTATTGTAGATTGTGGAGCCAGACTTTTGGATTGTGTTCAGAGCTTGGTCCCCTGCAGTGTCATCTCAAGGGATAATGCAGTTTAGCTTGTAACTTATTCACTTCTGTTATGCAGTAACTGTTACAGGACAGCTCACCTCTGTGTAAATACCTTTTTGTAAAAAAACCAGGAGTGCCACACCTATCTGCTATTCACTGAATACTTCATATTTCATCATTTCCTCCTCCCTTCTCTCAGTTCAGTTTGACTTAAAGAATGCTTGTAGAGAAAATAAAAATAAATAAATGCACTTTAACCCAAAAGCTCTATCTTAAGCATACCTGAGACTGACAGTGTTAATTAATACTCCAATGATCTATTTTAAAGGATAAATTCTGAATAAAAACTAAGTAATGGAACAGGATCTGTTATTTGTAGTTACTGAAGTTTCTTTCCCATTTCCCTGCTCCCATCTTTCTGGAAGGCAAATCCACATAATTATGATGCATGGTTTGACTACCTGAGGTTAGTTGAAAGCGATGCAGATGCCGAGACTGTCCGAGAAGTGTATGAAAGAGCCATTGCCAACATTCCCCCAATCCAGGAGAAAAGACACTGGAAAAGATACATCTATCTGTGGATTAACTATGCATTATATGAAGAGCTGGAGGCAAAGGCAAGTAGCAAGAACTCAGGTTTGTTTTTCCTTTCCTTCCCAAGTACTTTCCTTATATGAAACAGCTATAGGTATTTTAATAAGAAAACTGAGAACTAAAAATACTATGTTTTACTTGTTTTGTGTAACTAGCTACAGGATTTGCTATTTAAGCATGTTTTTTTCCCCTTCCATGCACAGGGTAAAAAAAAATTTCAGTTTTAGCCCAATTCATCCAGAAGCACACTGATAATGAAAGCAGAAGTAGGTCTTTCTAGCCCCATCTGAATTGCCTGTTCCAGGTTGTTACTTGAACTTGTGAAATAGTTTTATATTTAACAAAACTTTTTGTGAAGTTGGTTCTGTGAAGCAGCTGTATTCTTGCTATAGTGGCCTTTTTGAGGTTGTTAAGTATTTCTTCTGTTATCAGTCATATAACATTACAGCTGCTCTTTATTTCATAAAATTGTAGTGCAGTATACCTATTCAGTGTCTGTTAAAGGAAACAAAGACTCTTCCCCAAAACAGAGACAGCCCTGGTTTTATTGTCTAATTCTCAGTGTTGAATCTTGTTCTGAAAAGATGACTCCTACTGACTCTCAGAAGTTACCATCTTTGAATTGTGCGTGCTAGGTAGATAAGTACATTCATATGTCTTAAGTATACAGACTTCTAAATAACTTTACTTAAAAAGACTGTTCTTCCGGTTTGCAGTCATTGCACAATTGAAAATAGTGTAATCTTAGCAGTGAACAAAGTATTTAATTGTGCCCATTCTTACAGGATGCAGAGCGAACCAGACAAGTGTATCAGGCATGTATCGAGCTCATTCCCCACAAGAAGGTATGGCTCTTCCAGCAGTTTGTATTGAGTCTTGGCTTAAAATTGCCAAGATAAGGTCCTTTAGTGTGTTTTCCTTGCAGTGTTGAGGTGTGTAAGCAGCTCCAGATGGCTATTAGCACATTTGTGAAGACTCTTCTCAGGACTTTAAATATCCCTTCTGGTTTCTCATAATATCCATCTTCCAAAATTGACATTTTTTCAAGCTAGGGTGTTAGATAGCTGCGCTGTAGCTTGCATCATCCATGGGAAATAGCAGCCCGCACACTGATGTCAGATTTCCTCATACAGGTGTGATACAAGGGTTTCTTCAGATTACTAAGTATGCTTTAAGCAGCTGAAATAACACATAGTCAGGTGATATTCTAGTACTATTAAGCAGCAGGGAAGAACTCTTCTCCATTTACTTACTTGTTTTACTTCCTTCAGCTGGTCCTGTTAGAACTGCTCTCAGCCTAGTTGCTTGTAGTCCCTGCAGAATACTTATTGCTCTATTTTTTGTGGGGTTACTGCCTTTTATAGCAACTGTATGTAATTGTCTGCATGGTCCCAGCTGAGGGAGGTGCATTTGATAAACCAACTTTCATGTGTATTCCCCATTACAGTCACTCTTCAAGACTAATTTTTTGGTTTTGTGGGTTTTTTTGCTGGTGATCTTTAACTAAATTATCCACATGGCCAAACCCTTAAAACAATTAATCAGCGTTGCCTTGGAATGTCAAGAAATCTTAGTTCATGTCCTTCCTTTTCTAGTTTGTAATTAATCATGTCCTCTGAGTATTGATTAGGATTAATCTGTAATTATGAAGAGTTGATTAGCTGTTAATTGACTCGGTGATAGCTGGTATTTTACCGATCAATTGACTGGTTAAGGAACCATTTTCTTTGTTTGAGAAGACTTTTATCCTGGCTATTTTTGCTTTCCTCCATGGGGGAGTGTATTTTCCTGCCGTAGAAAGATTGTTTTGGGTTATGAACCTTCAACTTTTCAGCAGGAAAACATGGAGGTCAAATGCAACTAATTGTAGTAACAGTCACATCTTGTATAGACAGAGTGATTTTTCTATTTTGAAAGAGTATGTGCAGTATTATTTACTAAGCTTCTAGCCTAAGCATCACATTGGTTTTTTTTTCTTTCAGTTTACATTTGCCAAAATTTGGCTGTTGTATGCACAATTTGAAATACGCCAGAAAAATCTTCCACTTGCAAGAAGAGCTTTGGTAAGCTTTTGTTAATTCCATAATTGACTTTGCTAACTAATAGTAACAAGGGAATGGCATTAAAAGATCTGAAATTGTCCCTTATAAATTGCTGGTTTAATCCACTTAAATAAAACATCTGAGAAGTCTGCGGGGACCGCTATTTACTGTCATGTGTGATTTAAAAAGAAGTGTAGCTTGATACGATGAATTAGCCACGGGCAGAAATGAATGCAGCTTTCTCATTTCAGCTGACAAATCACACGTCTGAATGCAAGAGTACCCAAATCAGCTTAGTGCACTTGGAAATTTTTAAACTGCTGCTGATTTGTTTAAATAATGCTTGTACTAACAATAGCGTTTTAAGAAGCATTTTACATAAATAGGAGTTTTTGACTCTCAGAAATGAAGACCTGCTGAATAGAGTGTTTGAGTTCCAGCTACCAGGTTGATAATAGAAGCAATCATGGGGACTTTGGGCAGGCTCAAGAGCTCCTATGCGAATTCACTATGTGAATGTCAGCACGTCAGGGAGCAATGGAGTACGTTTTGGCAGCAAAACCTTTTGAAATGAAAATCTTTCTTTCCCTTTAGTTCAGATATTCTAAATAAGATCAGTGTTAGCGTTAGGAATTTTGAGAGAAAGTTGATGTTGGTAACAGTGGAGGTGGTTTGACTGTAAGGAGGAAACTGATGGGAGTTTCCGCCAAACCCATGGCACAGCAGCGATAACAGCATAAATCGTGAATGGCCATCGGTAGCTGACACCAAACCAAGTCTGCCCCCAGTGTGTAAGTAAAGCTTTGTCACTTGAGCTGGACTCCTGCCCATGACCAGGAAAAAAAATGAGGTGGAGGGGTTAAGTCCTCTGTGAGACTGTTATTGTCTCCCTGCAGGAGAAGACAACCATCTGTCCTGAAGCATGCTGCTGTTCTGGCTTGGCTTAAGATACCATCACTCAACATTACTGTAGTCGCCAGTCAGCATCCTGCTTCTGGCTGCCTTTTTCTTAGGGGTAGATGTTACGGTAGCTTCTGGAAAGGGCGCTTTGGCCCATCTAGAAGTATAAATTTTCCTCGGTTTCTTTTAGGCTTCTCTTTTTCCCTGTTGTTTGATTTCTCTGACAGACTGTTTTTAGTAGGTCACCTTTTTCTTATTTTGGAAAGCAGATTTTGCTGCTGCAGCCGTAATGCTTTTCTGGAATGGACCCAGATTTGGCAAGCAGTTTCTTTCTTTCTTTTGCAATGAATTGAATTTGAACCACCTCTTTGGCAAGAAGCCTTGCTCCTATCCTGAGGTGAGGGTCCTGCACTGTCACCATGCATAAGAGAAGGTCCAGCTCCGGACGCTGAAGCTGTCATCAGCATGCAGACAGCACCTTGCTCTGCCTTATTTTCACTGGCTGCAGCTGGTGTGTGGATTCTTTGTTTTCCCAGGGGCTGAGAGATCCTGGGACCTGGAGACAGGAGATCAGCTGGAGCCTATGCTGCTTAACAAAATAGTAATGGGGGATGCGTGGGGAAGAACTGAACATATTTTGAAATAGAAAAGGCATTTGTAGAGCTGGAGGGCCATAATGGTGACCAAATTGATATTCCCAAGTGGTGGTTTCCTCCATTTTTAATAAGTACCAAGATAATCAATGTGTAGGAAGGTTGTGCAGGAGAATTGTAATAAGGGGATTTTATCTCAAATTACTTAATTCACATTTGCTTGAGGGAACAGAGGCTGCAGTGCTTAATATATAATACTTGTCTACACAAGTGATTCAAAAGAATGATGCTGGCTACATACCTGTCTCAGATATGCCCATTCTTAACTCTTGTTTTAAAAGATTCTCAAATTAAGAATCAAAAACTGCTGGCACCATGACAGACCATTTTCTTCAGTTGCTGAAGCGTATCAAAAAGGAAGTATTTTTTTAAAACTTTATTCTCCGTCTATCCGTTACCGTAAGTCAGCAGACAGGGAGCGTGGGCTATTCTCTATGGGATGATGAATAGATACAATTTGTTTTATAAGATACTTGGGAACTGCTTACCTGGAAGACTGGTACAGACTGGTCCTATGCTTTCTTCAGCTTTTGATGCAAGATGAAGTGCTCATTTGATGAGCCAGGGTGAGTTTCAACTAATACTTCATGGGGAATCCATGTTATGTAAAAGTAACAAGTTGGAAGGGTTTCTGCTTTCAGAGTTTTTGCCGACATTTATGGATGCGCGCTCATTTTGGAAACAATGGTTGGATTTCATACTGGCCCTGACCAGGGTCTTAAAAAACAAACTCTGCTCAAAAATGAATTTTAGTTCAAATACCGGAGACTAAACAGATGTTTAGAAAATAGAATTTTTTTTTTTTTTTCTTGCAAGATCTTTAAGTTGGTTTTGGGTTGGTTTGTCTTTTTTTTTTTTTTTTTTGCTCAACAGGGGACATCCATAGGTAAATGCCCAAAAAACAAACTGTTTAAAGGTTATATTGAACTGGAGTTACAATTGCGAGAATTTGATCGCTGCCGAAAGCTGTATGAAAAATTCCTGGAGTTTGCACCGGAAAACTGCACATCATGGATTAAATTTGCTGAACTAGAGACCATTCTTGGCGATATTGATAGAGCCCGTGCAATATATGAGTTGGCTATTGGCCAGCCCCGGCTAGACATGCCAGAGGTAAGGGGGCAGATGAACTTTACAGTTGGCCCAATTTTAAGGTATTTATTACACAGTGTGGCTAATTAAAATGTAAATTATCTACCAGCTTGAACAGAACCGCTTACCGTAGTGACTTAGGCTGTGTCTCATTAATTTAGCATCTGTTTCTTAGCAGGGTACACAGGGCTTTAAAACCCATGATAAGACATGAAGGGAGAAACATGCTTACAGGAGTAAGCTAAATGGGTTATGGGCACAAGATTTGATATTGCTCAGTCATAATCCTAGTTCGTACAGTCAATAAATACTCAGATCTCTGAAACTTTTTCCAGAGAAACTTCACATTTATCCATGCTCCACCTCTTTCCCCCCCCCACCATCCCCATTAATCTCAGCATGCTATGAACATAATGAGAGACTTCTCTTTTGCAGGTTCTTTGGAAATCCTACATTGACTTTGAAATTGAGCAAGATGAGTATGAGAAAACAAGAAATCTTTACCGCAGATTACTTCAGCGGACACAGCATGTTAAGGTATGTATGGGTGCCCGGAACACAGAATTGGTCTTGAATCTGGTCCATGATGGATGGAAACCCTTAACTGCTTTGATTGTGTGGCTTTTTCAAATCAAGAGTGAACCGAAGTTCAGTACCGTGTCTGTGCCATGAAAAGGAAAGAAATTTCTGAATTACATATAACAGGCATATCTTACATATGAAAGAAGGCTTTGCAGAAGGTTTCCAAGCAGCCCTCTTCCTGCTGAGTAGCTTTGGAATTTTAGTTGCAAAAACATTGCAAGGAAAAAATAGTTGTGATTTTTTTCCAATGTAGTTTGGTGCTGTCATTGGACTAAATTCAGACGGATTTATCATGACCCGAAACAGCCACCAGAAATCTGTCAATGTGGCTTACATGAATACTCTGTCTTGCCAAAATGAGGAAAATCTCACACATGAGACAAGCATGAATTTTCTAGGTATCTGCGTATGAAAAAGTACTTGAGACTTGCATTGACATTTGCTTTTTTGACCGCTTTGTTTTTTTAAACTATCATTTAGCTATTAGATGTCAGAATGGAGGTTTCAGCTTGGTTTTGATTTGCTTTCGCTACAGGTATGGATCAGCTTTGCACAGTTTGAGCTATCTGCAGGAAGGGAGGAGAGTTTGTCAAGATGCCGGCAGATTTATGAAGAGGCTAATAAGGCAATGCGAAACTGCGAGGAGAAAGAGGAGAGAGTCATGCTCCTGGAATCCTGGAGAAACTTTGAAGAGGAGTTTGGAACAGATACCACTAAAGAGAGGATAGATAAACTTATGCCTGAAAAAATAAAGAAGAGGAGAAAACTGCAGGCTGAAGATGGGGTAAGAGGAAAAATTATGCAAGTAATTGAATTGAATCCTTGGTGGCTTTATGCTGGGGTCTGGTACACAGGACGAAGTCGGCTGCGATGGATGCTATAACTGCATACCAATTTTACTGCAGGAATTGAAAAAAAGCATTGGCCTGAAACATGTGCTGCTGAGCTCCTTGCTCTTCAGCAGGCTAGGTGGGCAACTGATTCAGAGTGAAATACTCATACCAAATGCTCAAGCTGCCTTTTACTTGAAATTCCTACCGGGGACAAATCAACACAGCCTTGGGTCATACTTGTGCAGATAGTGTTTGTTTCTTAACTTTGGGAAACTATAGCCAGGTGATTCACCCCATCTGCCTGCTTATTATGCACAAGCAGAATACTGTCTTGCAGCCATTCAGCTCCTTGGTTCCAGCTGCTATGGATGGCCCAACAATCATTGATTTTTATTTTATCTCACTGTTATGCTTATTAGAAGCACCTCCTAATAGCTAACATTAACATGCAAATTAAACTTGCTTTGCGGTATGTGGTTTTTTTTCCCCCTAGTCTGACGCTGGCTGGGAGGAATACTATGATTATATTTTCCCAGAAGATACTGCCAATCAGCCTAATCTCAAACTACTTGCTATGGCTAAACTCTGGAAGAAACAGCAACAGGAGAGCGAAGCTGCAGAAGTGGATCCAGACAAAGATGTTGATGAAAGCCAGTCTTAACACATTCCTTTTCCCCGCTCCTTTTCTTGGGTATTGTACAGTATTTTCGTTGGTGACAAATAAATGTTATTTGAAGAGTTTTACTATTATTGACTTGAGACATGTTTTGTTTGAATAAAAAGTACCAGATTGGAGTCGATTCCCTTTTATAGTCTGATTTGCAGCGATTAAAAGGAAAGTTCACAGGGCAAGTGGGGGAGTCTGCAGCTATTACCTGTGGTCTGAGAACTGGAAGAACTGGACAGCAGCTTTGTTTTTAGACCAAAACCCACTCTTCTAAGGCTCCTACAAACTATCACAGTGCTGCTTAAACATATTAACATGCCAAGACAGCAGATCTACTTTAATGAGAGAGATGTCTCTAACCATTCCTGATTAATTTTTCCAGTAATTCTGTAAAATGTGTTGATCATGAGGGTAGTTGAAAACAATAAATTCTCTTGACTGCAACCTGATCAACTTGCCATCCAAGTAAGCTTTTATCCCAGAAAACGGTTTAGGAGGGACAATAATAGAAGTTAGGGAAGTGATTGTGCCCCTGTACTCGGCACTGGCGAGGTTGCACCTCGAATCCTGCGTTCAGTGTGGGGCCCCTCACTACAAGAAGGACGTTGAGGTGTGAGTCCAGAGAAGAGCAACAAAGCTGGAGAAGAGGAGGCTGAGGGGAGACCTCATAGCTCTCTACAGCTGCCTGAAAGGGGGTTGTGGTGAGGTGGGTGTTGGTCTCTTCTCCCAACTAATTAGTGATAGGACAAGAGGAAGTGGCCTCAAGTTATGCCAGGGGAGGTTTAAACTGGATATTAGGAACAATTTCTTTACTGAGAGAGTGGCCAAGCATTGGAACAGGCTGTTCAGAGAGGTGGTGGAGTCACCATCACTGGAAGTGTTCAAAAAACAGGTAGATGTGGCACTTCAGGACATGGTTTAGGGGGTATGGTGGTGTTGGCTTGATGGTTGGACTTGATGATCTTAAAAGTCTTTTCCAACCTTGATGATTCTGTGAAATATACCAAAACTAGCCCCTAGAAGACAAATCTGTAGAAAATAGTACCGCACAGTCTGTGTTTCAATATACCTTTGCAGCATATTTTGTAGTAAATAATCTATTGGGAAGTAAAGTAGAAGCAGTAAGCAGGCTTCTCAAATGGTTTTTGTCTTTCATGGGGGGGAAAAACATTGAGCCTAAGTTTCTCATCTGTCAGTTCTTGGGAGGAAGGAGCCTTTCTGTCTGCCTGCCTGGGCTGGTTCCCCGGTCCGGGGGAAGTGGGGCAGCCTGCCCTTGCAGTGGGGAGGGCAGGGATCGCGGCCCCGGGGCTCGGTCCTGTGGCTAGGGACCTCGCCTGCCAAGAAGAATGATGACTTTAAAATAAAAAAAAAGGGAAAGTGTGCCACAATAACCACCAGAGCTATGAGTCAGGCCTTAAACAAAGCTGCTGTTGACTAAAGACTGGGCAGTTACCACCGCTCTGGCCACATCTGGCCTGTCCAGCTGTGGTCAGAGCAGCTGGTCAGCCCTGGGGCTGTCCCTTGCTCTGGCCAGATCTGCCTGCAGCTGGAAACGCTTCCTCTGTGCACCCTGTGGTCAGAAACCAGATCCTCAGCCCTTCACCCTCTCCCATCGCCGTTGTCATCCTCCCCGGGCTGACGCTTTCGAGCTTCTCCCTTCTGCCTTGGGTGGGGAAGGGCGGCTGTGCAGCGGATGCACCACAGCCCTGCCAGGGGAGACCCGGAAAGGTCAAGTGGGACTATTGTGGCCCTGAGGGGAGGTCAAGGGCATGGGGCCCAGGTGGTTTTCCCCTTGATCCTGCCAGTGAGGGAAAGGGCTTGAGAAGGAGTGGAGGGGACCACAGGTCGGAGCCTGCTCGCCCAGCTGGTGTCAATGAGGGCGACGGGGATCTTACACCAGAGCCCTCTTGGGCAGGAGAGATGGGATCCACCTGGCCAAGGAGAGCACCGGGGAGCCGGCCAAGGGACCGGCCAGTCTGGCCAGAAGGTTTAAATTGGGAAGGAGAGGGCAGCTGAAGGAGGGAGCTGTGGGCTGGGGTGGCAGGATGGGCTGTTATGTGCTGTGGAGAGGGGACCGCAATGCCAGGGTGGGAGGGTGCCTATGCCGAGGGTGCGCCTGTGGGCAGGGGAGTTATGAGGATGCTCTCACTCTTTTCTCGCGAAATCTGCTGGAGTGGGTGCCTGTCTGGAGTGCCCGTGAACAACTCCTGTGTGTGCAGCACTCTGCTTGAGCTGGTGAGTCCTTCCTGCCCTCTTTTGTCCCCTGCTCATCTGTCTTGTTAACTTGGCTGGCTGAGGGGCAAGAAAAAATTACTTTACTGGTGGGGACTGCCCTTGATCACTTGCTAACCATTGCTCTTCTGAGTTAGAAAACCAGCTGTTTGGGGTTTCAAGCCAGCTATGTAAGTTTAGACCTTCTATTTTAAAGCTTGATTGTTGTGTGGCGTTTTTTTCATAGCAGCCATGCAGCTGGTGGCCGTGATACAGCTGTATGCTTGCACCAATTACTCTTTCTCCCTAAATTTTCCTAAAATCCTGCATGCCAAAGCAATGCTGTTTCACCATGACAGCTGAGAGGAGGTTATTGACATGATAAAAATCTACCTTTTTTTAAGTTCGTAGTGGCTCTTATGCCTTATGGACTTTAATTTTGGCAGCATCTTTGTGGTTTGGGGAGGGGGTTTTGTGGTGCTTTTTTTGTGGGTGGTTTGTTTTGGTTTTCTTTTTTTTGTAATGGGAGGCCACAGTTGTGGTCCCGGCGTGTCCTACCGAGGGTGCGCTGAGCTCCTTCCCCACTGGGCGCCAGGCGATGGCAAAGTCGCTCCTGCCCGCGCCTCGGTCTTAGTCTGCCCAGGGGCTGGAGTAAATACGGGCATCTTGTGCGTCCCGGGGCTCCTGCACATCTTGGAGCATCCCACAAAGCGCATCTGCAGTCTAATGGGAACCGCAGTTTTTCCTTAAAATTGTGAATTGCTGTGTGCCAGCGGAAGAATGCAGGCGTGTATGCTAAAAGGGAGACCAGAGGAGACAGGGTCACCAGGGCGGCGGCAGACAAAAATTGAATTACGGCAGTGCTGTGGTGACAGCAGGTTTATCTTGAGCTGCCTTTGCTGAAAGTTGGGGTGACGTTTGCCTTGATCCTAAAGACAAAAGTAGAAGCTGAATGAAGAATGTCTGATTAAAAATAGGAGCGAGCTGATCCTCACACTAATGTAACAGATAAAGCATTGGGTATTTCTAATCCTTTGGACTTGTATGCAATTTCCCTTTGGTCCTCAATGTCTGAAAAAAATCCTGGAAGAAGGCTGGTAGGTTAAGTAGAAATTTCCTTCTGCTGGAGAAGGCATCAGGGAAAAGCAGCTGAGAAGAATGTTGGGGGTGGGGTGGGGGGTGTGAGTGTCACGGGACTGTTTTTTAGCGCGGGAATCTGAACTTGTCTTCCTGGGAATTCTTGTCTCTCCCTTGGATTTCCAAGGTTAAAGATGAGTTTCCATGAAGTACGGGACCAGGGTCCGCTGGTGCCCACTGCACAGCACGAGTCCCTAGTTACGGTCCTCGGCTCCATCTGCCTAGCGCTGATGTTGCCAAAACAGCGAGACTTGTCCGAGCCTGCTCCCTGCTACCCATCCCCGTGTCCCCCCTGGGACGGCAAACCCTTCAACATCTCAGTCTTCTCGCTCTGGGTTTTCCAGGACTATTCTACATTTAGCTGCTCCGAATTTGGATCTTTTAGATCTGGTTGTGTCTACTTAAGCCCTGAAACATCTGCAATGGGCAATCTGGACTGACACGCTGAACGCTACATCTCTAGTAGTAAAAGTGTCCCACCCTTCAGAGCACTAATGAGACGCACAGGTTTAATTGATTTCTCAGGTCACAGCCATGTTTCCGCCTCATTTCTCTCCCTCCTCCCCCGTTACAACTTTATCTCAGAAAAGGCAAACAGGAGGTTCTTATTCCATAACAAGCTAAGCAAAATTTATCTGCTAATGTGGCTTTTGTGCAGCCAAATGCTGCCATGGTCAAGATGTGTACTTCTGTCTCTCTGTGACATCGTGCACAAGCTGAGGAATGACTGTCTACGTGTCGAACGTAACGCCTCGCAAGTCTTGGTAGAAGTTGCTTTAAGACGTTCTCTATGCCTGAACTCCGTGTTTGTACAGAAGGCTGGGTCGCAGCAGGTTTTGACACCTCTCGAGGTTTGATCACATCCAAGGTGGTGGACAGTTGCGGAACGCGTGGGCTGCTACGCCAAGCTCGCAGCATCGCCAACGCGCAGCTGCAGCGGGCTGCCCGTGGCGCCGGCGTTTGCCGTTTCAGGCTCTTTCCTGTTAAGTCCCCTGAAGCTTTGGGGCGGGTTCCCGCGGGTTTCGTCCTACGGGTCTGACACAGCGCTGGTCCCGCTGGGAGGTGTGGCTGCGGTGGTGGCCCCGTGCTCACAGCTCCGAGCCGCCCTCGCGGAGGCGATGGGAACGCCCTGAGCTGGGACGCGCCCGCGCGCCTCGCCGTAGCCGTGCCTGCGTCCGGGTCTCCTGCTGCCCAGCTGGCACCCCTGGCCTCCCTCCTGGCAGCCTGCTGTAGGAACGAAGGCCCGGAGCCCCCGGGAGGGGCAAGGGGCTCTCTTACTTCTGGAGAGGTACATGGACACATCTTTCTGTCCGGTTTTCCCTTGGAAAACGTGGGGCACCTGCAAAGCAGATGCTTCGTGCCAGAGATCCTACGCTCTCCAAGAGTACTTGCCCACACTTACCCTTCTGTTACACCAAACACAAAACTTTATCATTTTTTTCAACAATTTCAGTATTACTCTTTTGCGTACTTCAAAAATGGGGGTGCCGGGCTGGGCACTGATCGCTTGCTTTTACTTGCTGCCGCAGTGAGGAAGGTGCCTGTGCCTCCGGCGCTCTCCGGGCAGGCGGTGGGCTCTGCGTCGAGCCCGTTGGCAGCGGTGCCAAACCCGTGCCTCCCCTTTAAGCGGCTCCCTGTTTGAGGGTGGCAGGATGGCCGCCCAGACAGGGCAAACCTCCAGCACGTGGCTGCAGCTTCCCTGTCTCCTCTGCACTCCTGAAAACGCTGTGGAGTGCTTGCACGGCCTGGCTCCCCTCCCCAACTTTTGGCAGAGGCTAGAAGCCGCACCCAACCTAAATCGGGGGGCTCTGCCACCGCCCTCGGGGCTGCCGAGGAGGCAGCCGGGCTTCTGCTTCGAGGCAGCAGCAGGCGACCGTCTGCGAGGGTGGTGCTCGTCAGCTGGCGATGCTGCGCTCATGATGCCAAGATGATGGCAGTCGCAGTGATCCGAAAGTGTGTTGTGGGAGTGAGTACGCACCTTTCAAAGCCTGGATGGTTCTGAGCGGACACTCCACTTCCAGCCCGAGATACCACGGTGTTTCGGAGGCTGCAGAGTTCCCGTGCCTTTACCCCTTATCCTGCGAAGGAAAAGCAAAACCTGCAGCGCTCCTGGATCTAATAGCAACTCTTCAGTTTTATCACTGCCCGCCTTATAAGGCCACCTGATACGTTTAAACAAAATTTGTATGCTAGCTATGAGGAGGAAGGCAAAAATTCACTCGCTTGTGGAGCAGTCAGGATTTGCTGATGAAGTACGTTGATGATGCAGTGGTTGGTTTTATTCAGGGTCCTTTATTTTAATCTGTCCATCTGATATATTACGTGTCCTAATTCCACCCTTACAAACTGAAGTCCTTGAAGTTCTTGATGAAGCCATAGCGCTGGTAAGAGCGACGTACGGTCGCAGGGATTATGCTTTTTGTTACATGTAAATAGCACAAGGAAAGAAGCTGGCTGTACCTGTTTAATCAGGCACGTGCTCAGTTAGCTCGAGAGAGAACCAACATTTCAGCTGCACCAAATGGAAGATAATTCAAATGAGACAGATGCTGTCTTCGCAGTTTCCTAAACTCCAGTGTATGTCGACTCCAGAAGTGGAAAAACTGACATGCATGTGTGATTTCAGCTTTGTTTTGTGAAGTTCTATATATTTTTTTGCTTCCATGGGCCGCCCCCCCCCCAGTAAGAGCAGGTGGTTGATTTGGGGCAGAATATTAAAAACTACAAACCTTTGAGTTGAACTAGTACCAAAAAAGCACTGCAGATGAGTCGGGCTGCAGTGACCAGCAAGGGTAACAAGGGTAATGTAAGTCTGGGATCTCGGTCAGGGCAGTAACTGGGAAGATCCTTGTGGGGCCAGGTCCCCTGGGTGTGGGGTGCCTCTTCTGGAGGGACACAGCAGGCTCAGATCTGGCCAGTGCTCAGCTGGTGTGTTAGAGGGAAGGCCTTACTCGTCAGTTAGTGATGCTGCTCCTTCTTATGGGTTGTAAATCTCCTTTTTTTTGTTTTTTTTTTTTTCTTTAAGCAGCATAAAAGTCAGCTTTGCCAGCAGGTGCTGCTTGCAGCAGTGTTTGTGCTGGCTGCCGTGGATGCTGCTGTGCTTCTGCCCCTGTCCTGGGCTCCCTGACTTCTGCAGGGTTTTTTGAGGCACGATGAACAAAAGCAAATGCGCTATTCCGGGTTTTACGTACGCTTGGCACCGGCTTTTTTGGTTCTTTCCCTGCCAGAGGAGCACCTCTGACCCCAGCTGGCTGCTCTGCTTCGCTGTGCTCTGAAGGACGAGGCTGAGATGAACTGTTAACGTGAGTGTCAGAAAGTGGCGTTCGAATTAAACAAGAGCGCATGTCGAGAAACCGAGGAGCTGGTTCCCATAGGGGCTAAATGTCACCCGCCTCCTCCCCGGCGGAGGACTGCGCTGTCAGCAGCGTCGTTTCACGTTCTTCTGGAGCATCCCTGTCTGCCGCAACGCTCCCGAGCGCTGGCCCCAGCGCAGACGCTTCCCCGCGCGCATGCATCTGCCCCTCCGCGCAGCGCGGTGCAGCCGCGGCGGGCTCCCGGCGGGCTCCGGGGCTGTTGGGGCCTGACTGAAAGAGGACGTGCTTCAGCAGATGCCTCCTGGTACGGCTTCCCGGCGCCCTGGGCGCCCTTTACTCGGCACGCTGCTGTCCTGTGTTTGGCCGGGGAAGTTCTACGTGGTCCTTAATGCTGCGGTACAAGCGAGCGGTTTGATTTCTCTTCTTTCCTCTCCCTCCAGGGCAGAAGTCGAGGAAACCTGTTGATTTTACATACCTGAATTTGGGGCAGGCTTCCGTCAGTAGCCGCTTCTTGACACAACTTCTCACAGAGGCTTTCGTGTCGCTGTTGGGCGATATCTCCCACGCATCTCAAAGACCATTTAAAAACGGATTGGCTGTGATTATTTTCTGACTTCAGTTTTAAGCTTTGCAGACCTGCTAGGGTGCAATTTGGTGACGCTGAATCCTGAAGAGAAGGACTGTCGTCTGAAAAACAGCTGAACAGGGGGCTGAAGAACTACCCCAAGCCCACTGACGATTTTATTAAGCAGCACTTCATAGCCGTGTTCTGGATATTGAGTAGGATTAAACCGCTGCTAGATTGTCAGAACAGATGCATAAGTGGTGTTTATGAGGATATGACACATCCAATCTCTAAAAGCAGTCAGATTGGCAGAGAAAAGCTTTTCATTCAAGTTCTGGCATTTTATGATAAAATTGGCTGTTATGTTTTCCCAGGCCATGCTAAGCACAGCTGAAGCAGCACCAGCAAATGTGCTGCAGAAGGTGACTTTGGAGGAACAAGTTCATAAAGGTCCATGTTCATTTAAAAATGACTTCAAATACTGCATTTTTTTTTTTAAACTAATGCAAACTAATGTTTTCTGTCAGCTCTGTGGACAATCAAGGAGCCAAACTGGCCAACTATTCTGTTGCCAGAGCAAAAAAATTGGGAAGGAATGCCTCTCTGGGTAGGTTTTATTCCTTGCTCCTCGCACTAATTTGAAAATAAAACTCTGAGCCGAGCTGCCATGGTGGGCAGGTTTTACCCTAGTCTGCAGCCTGTGCTTGGATTCTCTGATGTCTAAGGAGTGAACTCCTCTGGTACCGTTTCCTTTGGGGGAAGGTATCTTTTCTTGTTCTCGTGGGAAGTGTGGTAGCCAGACATCCCTGGTAGAGCTTTCTTCAGCTGAAGTGGCCAGTGGAAAACTGCTGGGGGGGGCAAGACGGGCGCGGAAGCGCCTCGGCTGCCTGAGTTCTCCTTCCCGCATGGCATGGGCTGGAAATATGCTCTCAAAGGGAAAGGCTTTTGAAAGCAAGGCCATGTGTTTAACGCTGATATGGAAAATATGTGAAGGGGGGGGAAGGAGAGTCGCACAAGATCTGTGGCTTTTTAAGCAGAGGTGGAGCAGCGTGGTATCTCTGTACGGACAGGCTCTTCTCTGAGCGAATGGTGACGGGCTGTTGCAGTGCAGTCCCGGCAGCCTGAGGACAGCGGATAGGCAGAGATCAAGTCGTTTCTGGTATTTTTAGCACCGTCTTAATTTGGCTCTGTAATCGCCCTTCCCTTGGCTCCCGCAGGGCGCTGCGCCAGCTGGTGCTCGCCGCGCTTTGTCTTTGTACCGTGGCGCTGGGGGCACCAGGACCTGCACCCCAGCCCTTGCGCCGTCCTCCACCGCCAAGGAAGGGACCTGCTGGGAAGGACCTCGGGAGCCAGGGCAGCTCTGTGTGGAATCCGTCCTCGGCGAAGCTGAGGCAGTCGAGCGTGTAGCGAGCCGTGCCTGCGGCTCAGGCTCTTCCCATCCCAAACGTGCAGCCTGTGCTGGCCAGCTTTTATTTGGGGGTGCTGGGTCAGATACCTTTTTTTTTTTTCTAAGCATTGGGGTGTTTTCCTGGTTCTGTCAAAGTTGCTATAAAAGCTAACCCTTGCTTGCTGGGCAGGACATGGAGCAGGTTGTGGTTTAAGCAGTTTGAGCGGGGCGATAGCCTGGGTAAGGCTGGAGCAGCCTGCAGAGATTTAGGAGCCGGAGGGTGTAACGCTTGCAGAATTCCTGATGTACCGGCCACAAGCACCAGCCAGTGCTTGTTTTGGTTCTTTATCTAATGAAAAATGATATTTAGAATATGCAGAACTGTTTCCCTCTTTGCAGGGTGCATTTTCAGAGTAAGTACGGAAGCTTGGGGGTATCATGTATATACTTCTATAGCTGTGTATTATATAAACATATCATTAATACTAATATATGATATCATATAATTAATATACTTAAAAGAACATAATGTCCAGACCAGTTGTAGCATATGCTTTTGGCAAGCAAACTACAGCTCTGGAGACATATTGTGTTATGTATCGCTGCCTTGATGTGCCAACTCTCAGCCATTTCCTTACCCGAAGGCCACTGTGGCATCTGAGTTCCTCCTAGGTATTTTAAGAAAAGGAATTGTTGTGTTCTTCCTCCTTTCTTTCTCGGTTTATAGGAAGAATAATTTGGTTGTTTTTATCAGGATTTTTTTCATTTGTTGCTCTCATTGGTTCTATGGGTGCAGTGTGGTTTGGTTTTGGGGTTTGTTTGTGTTTGTGGTTTGCTTCGTGTTTGGAAGGCGTGTGCTTGAGGTCGCTTCAGGCAAATAAATGGGTTTTGCAGTTGGCACGGAGAGCTGGAAGCTCCTCAGGTGGCAGTTCCCCTTGGTGCGGGATGAGTTTGGCGGGGACCCTGCCTCCTCCGTCGGGCTCTCCTGCCTTGGACCCGGTGCCCCTTCCCCACCGCCGTGCCGCAGCGGGACGCTAAGGCTGCGCGCGGAGCTGGCTTCCGGCGCTTACGGGCGGCCTCGTGGAGATGGCGGCTGTGGAGTATTAGCACAACGGCCACCACCTGCATTTCACACGCTGGCATGGCAAGGACGGAGGGCAGGGCAGCAACATGGCTTCTTTGCGGGAGTGTCCGAGATCTGCTTCAAAATGTCAGGTTGGCGTGTGGGAATGGAAAGGTATTTATTGCTTTTTTAAATCAAACCCTGCCTAAAATCTGCTACCTCTGTTGGGCTCTGAGGACTGAAATGTAATACTGCGTTCTTAATATATTTTTTCTTTGTATGAGAAGACTCACTAGGTGCGCTCCGCGTACCTGGCGCGAGCTTGCTTTCAGGGAGCTGAGGGTTGCCCGGCTCGGCTGGCAGCTCGTTCTTGTGGAAGAAGCCCGTAACGGCCTCGTCCTCGTGCCTGCGGCCGCCCCGTGCGCGGCAAGGGCGAGCGGCGGCAGGCCCCCAGCGAGGTCTCCTGAGCTGTCGTGACGCCGGCTGGGGTGCCCCCTCGGGCCGCAGCAGGAGCCCTGGGAAGGGGCTGGGTGACCTATATAGGGCCGCGGTTTCCATGGCAACCGCAGGGCGTGCGAGACGCCCTGTTTTGGGCGGACGCTGTCGCCGAAGCATGGCTCCTTGTGGCGTTTCGGCCCTCGGCTGTGAGGGCGAGGTGGCCTTCCGCCATCCTTACGCAAGCGCCTCGCGCTCTGCCGCTTGAGTCTCGGTCGCCTCCGTCACCTCTGGGCCCCTGTGCTTCGGCATGGCTGCTGGGCCATTTGTGACCGTTCGTTTTAAGTCTGGTTTACTTCGCGTCCGCGGAGCTGCAGGACATAAAGCTGAAGTTACGGAAGCCCAGCACCCTCCCGGCTCGCACCCGGCCCGCCCGGATTTACCACCAGGCTGTACGGGATAGAAACCCTCCCCGCCTCAGCCTGCGAGGCCGCGGGGCTTCTGCCGTCGTCTGTCCCCGCTCTTGCAGCCCCTCCGAGGTCTCCAGGCCCGTTCCAGCCGGGTGTGGTGGGCTAGGGGCCTTTGGGCTACGAAATGCCTCTGAAGCTGGCGAAAATGAGGTTCTCGGGTAGAAGAGGGAATACCCAGCGGTGGGTTCGGGTAGCGGGAAGAGAACCAGCTCGCCTCGTGTCTGGCGGAGGAGGATCCGCAAGGAGGGCGACGGAAAGGCTTGGGGAATTGGGATGCGTTCATTCTGGAGCAGCTATTTAAGGTCTTGTTCATGGAACTGCTTGTTTAAAGGAGGGCTGACTCCATGAAGTCAGGGGTAAACATGTTTTACGCTCCGGAGCTGGTTGTGTGGCACAACTTAAACGTCCTGTTGCTGCCTTGAAAGGCCCGCCAATTTAGCAAGAGTTGCTATTATATCCGGATCTGAAAATGATTGAAGTTTGCAGGCTACAGCCTGCTTTTTGGTTTGTTTAGACAACATTTTTTTTATTCCCTGATCCTTAATTCTTCATGTTATCTTTCTTGAAGTTGCCTGCTTTTACAAAAATATCCCTCTTCATGAGGGATTTATGATATTTGTGCTTTCATTCCACTTCTGTAGATACAATCAGTCAATAAAACACTGCTTTTGAAAGAAGATAAACATTTGTCTCTGCTTGTAAGTTGTGTTTATTAACGGATACTTCATCTGCTGCTACAGGAGCTCAAAAGCAAGATAAAACCATGGATCACATACTGAAAATGTTCTTCCTCGGTCCCAGCTGAGCGTTGAACGCACGGGAAGACGAGGGGCCGCCAGCCATAAGGGTTTCATGGCTGTAGAGCAGTGTTTTGGCGGAGAGGAGGCAATTCAATACTCTTCTCCGTGGATGCGGCAGGTGGGCTTTTCCGAGACCTGCTGTCATCCCCACGAGGGCCCGGGAAAGCTCGGGAGCGTGCCGGCCATGGTGGGCAGCTCCTCCCGCGCCGCCGGGGCGTGCGGGCTCCTCCGGTGTGGCCCTCAGACCAGCTTTGTGTGACCTGGAGTGGGTAGGGTTTGACTCGGTGTCTTGGCAGGGCTGCGTTTGGACACCGGGCTGCCGGCCTCTCACCCGTCCCTCCGCCGCATGGCTGGGAAAGCTGCCCGGGGAGCGCTTCTGTTGCGGTTGCTCTGTTTTGGGGAGAAGTGGCTTTTTAGTAGGGCAGGGTAAAAGCGATTTTGCTGGGTTTTCTGACCTTGCGGATGAGCTAGAGACCTGCCTGCGCTGAAGGCTCGCTGCTCCCTCAGCAGCACGGCGCACAGCAAGGGGCCGTGCCTAAAAACTCTGTTTTCTTCTGCGCTCCCTGCGTGGATCCCAGCAGGTGACCGGGATTCATAACTGTAACCCTGAGTAACACTGTCATGAACTCCTTTCCCCAGTGGAAATGGCAATAAAATAAGATCTGTTTTTTCAAACTTTTATCAGAATTGTCTTCAACGCCCCCCTCCCCAAAATGTTATTGGTGCAGTTTAAAAAAACAAAAAACAAAACCACCACCAACACAGAAGCCTGATGCTTATCTGCAGGCAGACTAACCTCACTAACAGGGAGCGTATGACTAAAGCATCTGATGTTAGAACACGTTGGAATTAAAACTGTATAAACTAACGAGCTATAAACTGTGTGGCTGGTATTTCTGTTGCCTTAAATAGGAAAGGTATTTTGTTTTGGAGCTGGTTTCCCTTTACCTCCAACTTCTGTTCTGTATCCTTTGGTGATGTCTCACCCCTCTGACAGCATGGCACCCATTGGGCACGCTCCTGTTCTTCCTCTCCCTGCCCTCGTCGCTTTAGCACGGAGCCCCCGGCCCAAATGGTGCGTAACCGGCCGCAGCGGTAGCCCTGTGCTGGAGGCACGGAGGGTCTGCAGGTCCGAGCAGTCGCATCCCCGCCGGGGTGGAACCAGGCAGGTGCCCAGTTTGCCCAGCAAACCGTGCCCGGGGAGCGCGGGGTGGCGGCGGAAGGGAGCGCTCTGCTCTCCCCTCTGAGCTTTGCGTCAACCCTCAGAAGGGCCATGAGGGCCGCCTTCGGGTGCCGCCTCGCTGGGATGGTGTGGCCGAGGCTGCGGTGCTTGTGACAGGACTGGCCCTCTGCGCTCGCCTCTCCCGCTCCGGTGGGACGGGTAAGCCCAGGATCCTCCACGCCAACTAGCCGGCTTCCCTTCCCAGGTCCTCCTCGAGGTTCTCCGTGCCCTTTGCCTGGCTCTGCTGCAGGAGAGGGTGGCTGTGTCCCCTGAACGGTGGCACTTGTGGCACGATGGGCCAGCCCCAGGATGATGGCTGCATCTCTCTTGCTGCTCGAGGCTACAGGAAGGAGCTCGGTGGTGTCTGGGTCTTGGGCAAATCTGAGACTTCTGTTTCGCTGAAGTAGTCTGGTGGGAGCCACTGACACGAGGGTGGGTAAATCACTGGAGGATGGCGAGGAGCCAGTTTGAAATGCAGAGCAGAGAGAGCTTTTATCCCTGCCCTCCTCGGGTGGATGTGAACATCCCACAGGTCAGCAGGGCCATCAGCTCTTCTGACGACACCTTGCTGGTGGCTGTGGTGTGGGCAGGAGACTGGGGAAGATGCAGGTTTTCGGCCTTTCCCTTGCTTGACTTTCCTGTTTATTGCAAGTGTTTCAGTCTCCCTTTCCTCTCTAAACCTCATCCTCCACCAGCAAGGATGGGGCTTCATGTGTAGTGTTTGCCTAGAGCCCTGTCCTCCCTCCTAAGGTGAGCTCACACCAGGTATCTTCTGGTGGGGTGTGTGCCTGGGGCCTTAGGGACCAGATGGAGAAGCTGCCTGAGCATGTTTCAGGCCAACCACGTACGGGAACGGCAGAAGCGAAGGCTTACTTGCCTGCCTTCTGAAGCGCGTCGTCCACGCAATTCTCTTATGTCGTTGAATGTGACATTGAGATGTCCTGTTTTATTGCGGTTATGTGCAGTCGGAATTGGTAATCTGATCTTTATAATTCCTCGGTAATGGTGTCATTAGCGCAATGTCTAAATAACCCAAATGTAATTTTATATATTCATTGAGCTATAGAGTTGTAAATAAACTGTGTTCAAAAATAAGCCGGAACATAGCTGTCCTCATGCAATCAAACTGTAGGGAGAGAGAATACCCCAGCGACCTGTAAAGCCTTAGTAAACAGCAGTAGCTACTACAGTCTCATTTGTAAACTGGCTTGGTCTTATTTACTAGTAAGTAAACAATTTGGAATTATGAAGTACAGTAATATTTTTACACCAGCAGTACCTGCTGATTGCTGGGCCCTTTCTGAAGGAAAGGCTTGCAAATGTGATAGAATGTTTTTGAGACACGAACGGAATAACAGGAAAAGGAGCAGCCAACATTTCACTGAACTCTCAAAGCACCTTTTTGGTAAGTCTGTTGCACAGAGTTTTGCTTGAAAGGCAAAATAAAGCTATGAATTTGAAACAGTATAAGAAACAGGAAAAATATGAAGGTGTAAAATGGCAAAGGGCCAGTATAAAGATGTTGCGACTCCGATCGCAGTTGATAATAGCGATTACATTTCTCTAGGGAAATAATAGGGGCTTGGCAGCAAGGCTTCCGGATTCATAGTGATGATAATTTTCTCTTTAATAGAAACCAGAAAAAAAATCTGGGTCATTTCATGGGAACATGAGCAAATTGGCTGAATGTGTAACATCTGTATAGACAAATTCAGTGTAATACGGGTTAGAGTTGTCTTTCAGGGAGCGGCTAGGTCAGGCTTTTCTTTTCCCTGTTGGTTAAGATACAGACAACAAAAGGATTTTTGTAAATGGTCTAGAGCAGCACCGCAGTTTCCAGCCTTAATCTGCGAGAAGTGGGTTTAGGTAACGCCTTTTTTGGAGTTAGGCGTATCCATTTGGATAATATGGGAAAACACTGATTTTCATGGAGAAAGAAAGGACCCATGGAAGTCACGCTGACAGTTACATCCCCGGTGATGTAACATCCAACCGAGTCGGGCAGGGAAGAAATGTTGTTCACCCTGCACACACCTACCTTGTAATTTGGAGAAGAGAGGAAGGTTTGTCTGGTGTTCTTGAGCAACGAGCCTTGTATAGTTACACACGCCTGCGTGTGCCCCCATCTTCTCCTGGTAATGCCTGGACTGGCAGGCTGCTCTCAGCCAAATTCTGTGAAAGGTCAAGGCCTCCAGGGACTGAAGTTCCTACAAGCTCCATGAAATCAGGTGCCCCCTTGCACCCCTCAAGGGACGAGGGCGTTGATGCAGGGGAATGATGCTGGAAATGAGGCCACACTTGTTCTGCTATGTGGAGAAGGACTTGGGGGTAATTCCTTGGCTGCTGGTAGAGATGCTCTGCTTGGTCATGGGTATGAGAAGGACACTTAACCCTGGGCAAGAGGTAAATGTCCTCTTATTCCTTCCTTTTTTTTTTTTTCCTCCTTTCTTGTTTTGTGGAGTTTTTTTCCCCTTCCTTATTTTATTTTGTTTTTTTTCCCCCTTACTTTGTGTGTGGTTTTGTGTTTGTGGTTTTTTTTCCTTCATACACGAAGTTAAGGCAGACTGCTTCTGGTATTCCTTGTCCTTGGCCCTGACGCAGGGAGTGCGGAGGAACTGTAAGGGCCCCCTCTGGGCTAAGGGAGAAAAGCGGCTTTCCCCAGTACGCCAAGCACCGCACTGCGACTCGAGCAGGCTACCGAGCCCACGGGTGACACCCTATTTTCGACAAGCAGCCCTCCGCCAGGGAAACAGGCGTGAATCTTGCCGGCAGCGCCGTCCGAGAGCTGCCACTCGGCTTGAGCCTTGGTCTGCAGCTGGCCACCACCGACGTCCCGAGCGAGCCGGGGCAGCGGCTACAGGAAATCAGGAGGTAGAGGCCAACGCGAAGATGGAAGCAAAATTCTCCGTTGTCTCCACGAAGCTTGATGTAGCGCTGAGATACGGCTGGCTATGCCCAGAATGCTTCCCCCCGCCCCGCGTTTTGGGGAAGCCTGGGAGGCCGGAATTTGTCTGTTTTGCGAGGAATTTGCATGGTGGTGTTGGGTCGATGGTTGGACTTGATGATCTTGAAGGTCTTTTCCAACCTTAATGATTCTGTGATGTTGTACCAAGTAAGAAGCAACAGGGACAGAAATGGAGGAGGGAGAGGTTTAAGAAGCTGCTTGGGGAAACGACGTGGTGACATCTGAAAAAATAAAAACCTTTGAGAGCCTTACGGGTAATTATGGAATTCAAATTGGAAATGTTCTGTGCATTTTTAATACCTCTGCTCGGAGAAGGAGCATAGCTGTTTTAATGTTTAATGCCTGTACAGTAATAGAAGGCTGAACTGATCCCCGTGCGCCCGTTTGTTCCATTACTGTCCAGAAGGAAATAAATTAAATTCTATTTTAGACCGTATTTTTGGATCCGGATGCTGCGGAGGGAGAGATGGGAAGAACAAAAGCATAGGGAGAGCTCTGTCCCCGAACCTGTCCCTGCCTGTCCTGGGAAGCCGGCGGAGGTGTGCACACGCTTGGCACAATACAAGGAGTAAGTGACAACGCGATGGCCCTTGGAAGGGTCACTGTTCTGGAGGAGAGAGGATCCTCCCAAGCCAGAGATTCAACCGACTTATATTTTAAGTGTCAGGAGGATTTTGATTATAGAAAATTAACTTCATTTCAGATACCTACCACGCTTCAAAAAAATTCTCGTAACACTGCAACCAAGACTGCCTTCTCTCCTGAATATAAAGAAACCCCAAATCCAGTATTTTAACACTTCTAACACTTTTCAGTTAAAACCTTTTAATATAATGTAGCTGAAGGCATTTCAGCTGCCCAGAAATACACTCGCGTTAGGGCGGCGTGGGGACTGTCTTGGTGTTGCGTGATCGGGAGCGCATCGCTGGTGCTGTAGTTGCATTTTTAGACTAGTTCAGTGTTTAAAATTATTTTACCTTGATTATTTGCCTTCTGGTATTTCGTATACACGGTAGCTTGGAAGTGAGAAGCGTACTTATCATACTTGAAGCTTTATTAATAAAGGATGGGAGTGGGGGGGAGAACTGGCTGCCTCCAGATGTGAAATGACCCCGATCCCGGCGCATCGCTGACGCCTGAGACGCCCTCAACGCTGCAGCTGCGCCGTCGCCGCCTCAGCTGCATAGTGCTCTCATACGCTCTTAACTGTACTTTCGTTACGCTTATTTTATGCGTATTGCGCAAAAATAACATGCTTGCATCTACTTATCACCCGTAAAACAATATACTTATTTTATACTTCTTAATAACAAGTTTTCCCGGCGCCGTCCAGCGTGCTGCTTTGATGCTTCCAAAGGGTCTGTGGTTTTCTGTGGGCCTCCCGCGGGTCTTCCTGAGGCCGGCTTTGTGGGTGAGGAACTCGGCGGTGGCTGGAACAGGGCTGTTTGGCTAGCTTGTTAACGCGGCTACCGAGTACGGCGTCCCCAGGCCCCTCAGCAGCCCCTGCGGTGGGGTAGTTGCTGCCGTGCCTCACGCCCTGATCTCGGCAATTACTCCTCGCTGTTCCTCGGAGCTGGAGCTTCTCTCATCTTTCCCGGTGTGGTTTAGTCATTTGGCATCCTGCAGCTTTTCACGTTAGGCTAGGAGAAGTTTGCCTTGTTTAAGTCAATTCTGCTCAAGAAAATAAACCTGCAAGCCACATCAGGAGCCGGGAGGTGCTCTGTTATCGACCTCCTCCTCCATCCTAGAGGAGAAAAAGATAGGTTTTTTTTAATTTGCCTAGCTGAATTGTCCGCTGGTGTGTTTAAATGCTTGTCTTAATGGGACGTGTTTGGGCAGCTACGGTAACATAACGCACTCAAGATGTAGCTCGGTTAAAAACAACCGGCCAAACCCACAAAACGTGGTCGATACAGATGAACGCCGCTCTTCAGCAGGAGCGCAGAGGTTTCATTCAAAAAAATATTTAGGTTCAACTAATACTCAAATTTTAAAGGTTTTTGAGAGGAGACGTTTTATTCGTAAGATGATTTTATACCTGATTGAAATAAACGTGCAGGGGACCCATCATTTCAGTGTCCCAGACCCTGGCTGATGGCTGGTTTTCTAAAGAAATGCTTATGTGTGTAAAGGAAAAAAAAAAAAATCTAGCCAGCAGGCTAACCCCCATTTTAAAAACAAACCAACCCCACCGCACCAAAACGGACCCAAACAAACAAAACTTCCCAGCTTTTAGTACCCTCTTTAATGCTTTGTTATGGCTACTTATTGGTCATAAACTTTTGTGGTGTTTGTTTTTTTTTGGTTCTCCCGATTCTTTCCAAAACTTTGAACTTTTGTTTTATAAACTTTTGCTATTAGAAAAACAATCGTACTCATCTTTTGTAAAGTCCTACAGAACTTTCTCTTGCAAGAGGGGATTGCTGGGGGGCTGAGCAGGACACCACGCTGACCGCTGAGGAGGTCAGAGCACCGGAAAAGGAGCGTGTTTGGCTATGCAGTGATCTGACTTTTAATTGCTCTGGGTTGGAGGATGGAAAAGCCGGGTTGGAACTATCAGGGTGGTTAGCAGTACTTTGCTCACTTTCTGCACTGTTGGGTGTCGTGTCCCCCCCCCTCCCCTTATTTCATAATATATTTCTTTAGGAGAAAATAATAAATATCTTGCACAATTGCTCAAATTTGTTATTTTTTTTAAAGAAAAAGCCATTAGGCAATCAGCGTGGAAATGTTAAGTAGATGTAATAATTTTCTTTTGGATGGTGGGAACATTTTGGAGAGATACCATTATGCTGCCCGTTCTGCAGAGCTTGAGACGGGAGGTTGGACTGGGAAACTTCTCCGACGTCCTGCGGACTCCAGCATGTAACTTCGTACAGAAGCACACCACAGCGTTGCCGGCCCTCGCTGTCGCTCCCTTCGGCGCAAGGGTAACGGTCAGCAAAAGGCACGTCTGCAACCGCAGCCTTCTGCTTCCCAAGGTGGCTCCAGATGCTACAGCCCCTCTGGCCGCTCCCGTGGCGGCATGGCCCTGTTCTTTCCATCAGTGATGCTTCCTCTTTTGTTTTCGGAGTTTTACTTGCTCAACTGGCATTAAAACAAAAATTTGAAAGGATTTCAGTAGGAAAACTCCCATTTGAGTTCAGCTGGTGTAGTATTTACAGTAGCGTTCTAGATGGGAAACATGATTTTTGTTGTTTTGTTGGGAGAATATCCCATCTCTTAAAACGAAATCTGCTTCAACAAAGCAAACAGCCTTGGCAGAAATGGGACAACTGCTGGTCTCCTCTAAGAGCGACACGCGAACCGTCCCTCTTGAGTATGTTCTGCTGAAGCGCACGTTGCCGAACGGTCTTGAGAGAAGAGCAGCACCCCATGGAAAAATAATTTGTAGTCGATACCGTAACCCTCTGTGCAGTATGTAATACCGCTCCGATTTTGAGTGCTTAAGCGTTATTTCTGCTTAGGCGGTACGCCTTTCATTTGGTGTCGCTTGTGCCTGCAGAGTCAGCTCGGCGCCTGGGTGGGAAGCGGACTAACCGTTACGGTTTTTTAGCCGTCGAATGAGGTTTTGAGAAACGCCTTGCTAGCACCTTCCGAGGAGGTCGCGCGCTCCCCGGGCTGTCGCAACCCGGCGCGCTTGGGCCGGCTGGAGCCCGTGTCTACAGGGAGAGTAGACTCGGCCGTTGGCTCAGGGAAGGCTGAAGCTAGCAGAGGATTTAGGGAAAACATCAGATGTCCTGGTGTATGCCAGGCTGGATGCGGCCGTAACGTGGCTTGGGGACTGGGCAACTTGACTTAACTGTGGTGTTAGCTGAGGGAACATGAGCTTTGTGGGGTTTTTCCTTCTCAAACTCCTCTCTTCACGGGGATCCCTCAGCTGAGTTAACCGCAGGACGTCCATGAAAGACGCTGTTTCCGAGTTGGTTTGCTCACCTGCAGCCGTGACTGTCTATAAAAGACTTTGTTTTAAAACACTTAAGTTGAAATCCTAGTTTCTTACCGGAGAAGCGAAACGGTCCCGCGTGCCCGCGCTAGTCGGGGATCCTCCTGCCGCCATGGAAGAGGCCGGGGGGAAGCGTCCCCCTCTTGCTGACAGCCGCCAGACAGGGCTTCGAAATGGGAGCAGCTGGGTGAGGCGGGGATTCCTGGTAAGAGCTGAACGAAACGGGGTTTGCTTCAGCGCGCTCTTGCTCGCTTTGTCATTCTTCGAGATTATTTTGTCGTTTCTCGGTAGAGCACGGGCCGATGGCTTGCGTCTTTCCCAAATGCTTGGCTGCCTCTCCTGGGGCTCGCCCGCGTTTCTGAGCGTTGCCCTCCCTTTTCTAGGAGGAACAGCTTGGCACGTTTAGGTGAACGACGCGTGCCGTTACCCAAGCAGTGCGTTTGCTGGTGCTCTTGTGCCCCGGGGGTCTAGTACGCGAAGCCCTCAGCAAATACGGGGAAGAAAGACTCTTCAAAGTGAATCCCATGACTCCACAGCCCCAGCTCGCATCCGCCTTCTCTGCCTCCCGCCTTTCGCTCGCTCCCGGGTCGGTTATCGGGTCTATGAATCTGCCCTTACGCTCGCCGGCGAGGCTGCGGGGAGCTGGGCTCGTGCCGGCGGCGCGGCTGCCTGTGGGCTGGACCACCCTTGCTACTCGATGGCACCTCTGAAACGCGCCTGAAAGACGGCGTGGGCATTTGCCCAGGTGGTTTGTAGCCCTCCTCCCTCTTCGGGTGTCATCGGGGACGCCGGGAAAGCTGTCTCCTTCCCCAGGTCTGACCGGGCCGCGGCTCGGCTCAGCCCACCGGGGAGCGTCCCGGCCCTCGCCCCGCCGCGTGGCCGAAGGAGGCTTGGTTACCCGCGTGACCGACCCCCAGCAAGAGAAAGGGACTCTTTATTCGGAGAAAGCTGCCCGGCGGCTGCGCCGGGTTGCGTGGCTCTCTCCTAGAAATAACGTTATTGGGGCAAAAAAGCTGCCTGTATCTATCTATCCATTAAAAACCCCTGACTCCTTTGCAGATGAGTTGGGCAAGGAACTGAACGGCCATGCTCAGTGACATTAGATGATTTGGTTTTCAATGCTGCTGGCCCTTGCAGCAGAGCTTTCCGGTTTCTACCTGTTTACAAATTCACCTGCCTTCGGGTTGTAGATATACAGGATGGATTTGAATCGATACAACTTCACCCCCAATAATCCCCTCAGCCCGTTGTTCTGCTGCCTAGGGTGCCTTGTACTCTGCACTTCTCCTGATTTTTACAACAGCAAGCAAAAGAAGCTTTAAATTACTGGAAGCCTGGGTCTTCTGCCCTTCCAGTTGCTTTTGGGAGCACAGTTACTTTAAGGTTTGTGGAACAAACTTGGGTTTCCTTGCTCCGTGTTGCAGGCTTTAAGCGGAGGCTCTCGAGAAGAGCTTGCAGAAAACAGCCACGGAAGTCTGACCTAAGAACGTGTGTTGACTTGCAAGAGTATGAGAAACCCGAAGAGATTTCGCATAGCTTGGAGTATTTTGAAACGCCAGCTTCCGTGCCAGTCTTTCTGGCTAGAAAGAGTGTCTTTAAGACAAGAAAATCGCCCTTTTACGCACATTTGCCTGTTCAAGTTTTTAATCTTTCTTTTCCAGTGATGCAAATAGCGCAGGAAGAACATTAACTGTGTACCACTAGTAAGCTGATTCGCTTGCTCCAAGTTATCAGACACAAAAGCGCCGCAGGGCTGGTTTGCAAATCAAGTTGGATTTTATTTTTTACATCTGTGTTATTCTGAGCTCTTATGTAAACACTTGGAATGCAATTTCTGTATGTACTCGGCTTGTTATGCAACTACCCTGGGCAGTGATGTCAGAGGGATTTAATTTTCTTATCGGTGGCTTTTAGAAGAGGTGATCAAGCATTCTTTCTGCAGAAAGCGCAGAGAATGATAAAGTGAAAAACAATAATATAAATGACAGAAAACGAGGACAGCCACAAATCTAAAAAGGGGAAAAAGAAAAAATTAAAACATTCCCAAGTTACAAAACTATTTATGGTGGCTTTCACTGAACGCGTGAGTACTGCTTCAGTGCTACTTGACTACGTTTGTTCTTTATGGAAATTATTGAGCGGTTCAACATACACATCTGTTGTGCAACCCGCGCTGAACGCGCTCTTTATGTGTTATCGCTGGAAGATGCTTGTTCATAGCAGACGCTGCGGAGCAGGATAGCGACGGCAAGCATCGCTGGAAAAGCGCTCCGTCAGATCTCTGGGCCGGAGGGAGCCGTTCGAAGCGACGGCCAGCGCGTGCCGCCGGCAGTCGCGGCGACGTGCCGCCGCCGCCGCCCCGGCGCGGGCCCAATCGCGGCGCGCTCCGCAGGAGCGGCTCTCCAGCCGCGGCGCTCGGAGCTAGCCGCTTCCCTCCCGACAGCCTCTGGGAAATGGGGAGGCTCCCTCCTTCAGATACAAACGGGTTTTTAATTAAAATGGGATTGATTTGTAGTTAACGTGCTATGTGCTACAAAGAAAATGCCGAAGGCAAGACTAAGGCCGTGAGGCCAGACGCCGGGACTGCCGAAGCTGCTGTAGCAAAGCTCGTGTGAGGCTCAGCGGGCTTTTCGGTACGTGCTCTCGGTAAAGCCAGGGGCGAAAGCCCCTGCTCCCGGGGCCAGGCGGGCTCCCCCGCCGCAAGCCGCCGCGCTCCCTTCTTGCCTCCCCCCGCCACCTGCGGCTCGCGTGCCGCTCCCGTGCAGCAAACCGAGCCCCAGGGCAGCCGCCGGCGCTGCCCGTCCCGCCTGGCGGAGCCGGATGAGAAGCACCCGCGCAACGTAACCCGGCGTGCCGGCTGCCGGCGGGTTGACTTGGGAACGCGGAGCCCTTCGGCTGCCGGGGGCGCAGCCGCAACCGGAGGGCTCCCCGCTCCCCGCCTGCGGAGTCTCGGCCGAAGCGGAAAAGCAAAGGTTGAAAATAGCGGAGATTTTAAAACAACCAAGCAGCCTGGGGAATATCCTTCTGCATTTGGTATTTCCCCCCGAAATATTTCTTAAAATTTTTTTTTTTTTTTTTAACCCGTCAGCAAAGTTCTGGCTTTTTCAGTTTGGGACTTTTTTGGTTTGCTGTTTTGTATCTTATAAGAGCAATAGAGCTCGAATGCAAAGGCTTTTTGGTATTAATCATGAAGATTATCTGAGAGCCGTTTTATCTTTGTGCAGCTTCGCATCACTGTTCGGAATAATACCGTAATACCACATCATCCAATTATACTTCCCCTCTCCGCCCCCCACTTTTCATTAGGAATGTGCCTTATCTAAATGCCTTTGTATAAAGCCGGGGGTTTTCACTTCAGGACTCTGCAGAGAGAAACTAGCTTATTTTCTGGTTTGCATAATGTTTTCAGAGTCCAAATATCATCTCCGCAAGCTTGGACGTTTAAGTTGCCATAGGCTATGGGCCAGAAATAGATTTAGTTTTTTGTTTGTTTGTTCCTTCTCCTAGCTGTTCTGAATGCAGAAAATTGTGAATTCCGTTTCAAGGGCAACTAAAATGGTTTCTTTTTACCTTCGTTACTCATATAAACTTCTACAGTCGAAGACGACTTACGCTACCCTTCTATCACTTAAAAGATGCCGCTCTTTCTGCGTTTTGTCCTGTTTTAGTCATGCACATAGCTGCGTTGATTTAATTTTGTATTAAATTTCTCATGCATGTAGTAAAACCCGGTTCCTTTGCTAATCCAGCAATCCAGGCAAACGCACTACAGGAGCATTACAGGAGAGCACTTGGTGCCCCCACTTGTTTCTCTCCAACGCGTTTTTGGCTCCGTTTAAGCGAGCGACGAGGGCCTTTCTGCACAGACAAGGTCAGCTATTGCCTTTCCGCCCTCCGTACCCGACCCAAGCTAGTAACGCCTCGCTGCCGCGCCTCCAGGTTTTGGTGCGTCTCTGTCGACGCGCCTTCTGCCTCCGAGCTCCGGGGGAGCGTCGCCGCAGGGGAAGCCCTCCGCCCCACGGCGTTTTGCGGGACGCTGCGGCCCTCACCTTGGCGCCGGGGCTTTTCCCGGCGCTGCGCCGCCGGCCGGGGCGCTTCCCTCGGCTGCTGCGCGGCGCTCGGCTGAGACCGGAGCCCCTCGGAGAAACGAGGGGCGGCGGCGAGGCCGGCGCGTTCCTTCCCTCGCCCTCCAAGCCGTGGCGGCGGGTTTGGCGGCGTGACTCAAAAGGCCAGTCAGAAGGGTTTCAGCCGTGCTTAGTCCCCGTGACTCTCTGGAAAGGGAAACCTTACGAACCGGGGCCTCGGCTCACGTGCTGGTGGGCTTGTCTTCACAGCAAACGCACGGGTCACCTCCACGGTGGAAATCCCCGCCCGCGCCCCTCCCCGGGAAAGCGTCGGGCACGCTTCTGTATTGGGGAAACCCAGGGGGGTCGGCACAAGAGAGTTTCAGACTGGGGGAAACCGAACTGCACCAAAGCCCATTGACTGTGGAAGTGCTGTGACATCTCCGCCTGGCAGCGTTCGGTCTCCGGGGCTTCCTGCCTGTCGCGTACCGGTAAACGGTGTCGGGCGAAAATCTGGCACAGGAGCCGTCAGGCCCGCGTAAACCCCGACCTCTTCCGAAATGGCCGTGGCTCTCTACCTCTGCCGCCCCGCGGGGGAGCGAGCGGCGCGCGTCCCCCCGTCTTCAGGCTTCGTCGCTCCCGCTACGCCTGTACCTGCGGCGGCCGGGAAGGTTTGAGGGGCGCCGACTCTGACATAACTCCGCTCCCGGCGGCGCGTCGTAGCTCGGCATACGGGATGTCCGGTCTGGCAGGCGCGGGCTGCAAGCCCAGAGCTCGAGTCCCCCGCGCAGACGTGGCTGGGCTGCGCGCCGCCGAGCAGCCCCGCGTCTCGCCGCGCAGGCGGGGTGCCTGTGCCCTGGGACAGCGCTGCTCCGAGCACCGCGCTCCGAAACCTCGCACCCCTCCGAAACGCCTCAAAGAACCGATTTCAGATCCCGGGTAGGAAGCTGGGATTTTTTTTTTTTTTTTTTTAAAACATCGTTTTAGATTACTTAGGCACTTTGAAAGAAAAGAAAGGAAAAAAAGTTGGGAAGTTTAATTCCTGTGTAATACAGGTGAGTTTCATTTTGAGCACGAAGAAATGCGAATTCAATCACATCCTTTACGACTGAACTTTCGTTCACGGACTGGCGCGCGCACAGGCTGGAAGGCACGCGCGTATGCACGCACGCGCAAATCCTCATTTAGTAGCCAAGTGTTGGGTGGACGAAGCTCTTCCTTTATTAAGCTCGCCTTTAACTTGGTGTGATCTTAAAGCAAAACCTAAATCCTGTTCCTGCCGAAACACCAGGTAAGACAGCTTTTCCAGTTAGCCCCTGCCCTCACCAAAACTACTCGTGCCGTTTCCCTTCGGGGCGTGAGGGTTTGGCTGTTGGAAACCGGTCAGTACAGGCGTACTTGCGACGGCCGTGTGGCATGGCATCGCGTACTGAGCCATTTCCGCCGCTTGGCACATTACGTGTGAACAAATACGTGTTACGAAGGTGGATTCTGTATCCCAGAGCGCAAATTTCACAGTCCAAATACATAACTGCTCCCCGAATCTGGGAAATCCAGAGCTCGTCCTCTCAGGTTAGCTCGCAGCCTTCTCCAAGGAAAACGAAGCCCAGTTTGGGTTGCTCCTGCCGTGTGTTACAGGCTCTTCTTTTCCTTAAGTCATAAGGCAGAGGGAAAAGCGGGTTTCATGCCGTTCTGAAACCAGCGGCGAAGGGTCCCTGCTGCTGCGGGAAAAGGTACAGGTGGCAAGAGGAAAAAAATAAGTTAGATATATACTGTAAATTTATAATGTTAAATGGACGTAGCTGTTTGCAGGCGTTGGCAGCCGGTTTGGCTGGTGACACCCCTGTGTTGGGAGGTGCTCTGTAGTTGCTGGCTGAGAGTCATTAGCAAATCTTCGCCTTGAACACGCGGTGCCTCTAGTATAGCTATTTAAACGCATACAGATCTACTTTTTGAAACCCGGGAGCCGTGCTGTCTGTTTTCTGAAGCTGGCACCTAAGGTAACGTGCCTTTTCGTCTCCGAAATGTCGTTGTGCTGTGGAGATCAATGAAACCCTGACTCCAACTTCAGCACTTGCGCGATCCCAGCGGCATTTACATACATAAGAACCAAGCACGCAGAGACTCTGGGAGTTGCGTCAACTAAGGTAGAATTAACGCTCTGCAGCGCTGGTTTCCCTTCCTGCAAGGGCACTGGCTTCCTCAGCCACCGCCGCCGCCCCGGACTGCATCCCTAGGCTGGCCAGCAGGAGCGTAACGCGTGCGTTGGACGCGTGGGTTGAAACGAGCCGGCTTTACGCCTCTGCAGCAGCCAGGTGGGAGCAAGCGAGGTGTGATCAGGAGTCGCCTGCCCAGGACCTTGTCCCCGCAGCAGCGGGCGCACGGGAGCGGGATGGGGCTCGGCGCTGCTGGGTGCCCTCCCAAAGCTCCGCGCCTGCGCCCGAGGCTCTCGCCCACCCGCAGGTCCCGGCAGCAGCTCCGCGTGCGCCTTCCACAACCTCCCTCAACGCTGCGGCAGCTTGTTTGATTCCGTGAAGGCTTCACCCCTGAAGTCATCTCTTGGCCCTGAAATGATTCATGACCAGCGTGCTTTAGCTGGGGCAACTGGGGTGGAGAAATGCAGCCGATCGCAGAAACTGGCCAAGCCGATCAGCTGCCTGAGTGGAGCGTCCGTGGCCGCTTAAGAAGCTTTTGACCCGTGGAGTCCCCAAAGCTTGCTGCAGCCCGCTCCTCTGCGAAACGGGGGAGAGGCGACGGCGACGGTGGCGTGCCCAGTCTCTCGGGCATGTGGAAAGCGTCTCTGCCGCAGGGCGGCCAGGCAGCGCTGGCGGGAGGGTTTTCTCCAGTCTGACCCAAAATGGTGGTTCTAAGCTCTAGGTGATGCTGTGGAACACGCAGCTCGCTCCGGAGAAATTAGATTTATTCTTGTTGAAGGTCTCACGCGCTGAATTGCTGATCTTAGGATATGAGGGTTGACTGAAAACCTTGAAATGACAAAGCTGCTTCTGAAATGGCAAAACAGAATGAGAGTTTGGCAGAATTCAGCTCCCCCCTTTTGGTCCTGGTATTTCTGCTTTGCCATACTGGCAGGTTGTGTTGGATGGAGAAGCAGCTCTGAAAAGTGGAGGGTGGTCCTCCTCTGAATATACGCACTTTTCACACTCAGGGGATGATCATGTCTAGGATAATACAGCGTCTTCTCCAAATATCTGAAAATGACAGGTATCTTTTCTCTGTTATTGATTGTGAGTCTGAGTTGCCAGTTTTATACAAATGCTAAAATTTATAATTTAAAAAAATACCTTCTGCGATTGATTTTTTTACTTCATTAAACATTTTCTCCCTCTCTTCACTTTGTGAATAGCTGATGAAAGGGTTTATAGCTCAAGGGGTTGCGGTCAGTGGCGCAGAGTCCAGCTGGAGGCCTAGTGGTGTTCCCCAGGGATCGGTGCTGGGTCCGGTCTTACTCAACATCTTCATCAATGACCTAGATGAAGGGTTGGAATGGACCCTCAGCAAGTTTGCAGACGATACAAAACTGGGAGGAGCGGCTGATACCCCAGGAGGGTGTGCTGCCATTTATCGGGATCTGGACAGACTGGAGAGTTGGGCGGAGGGGAACCTCATGAAATTTAACAAGGACAAGTGTAGAGTTCTGCACCTGGGGAGGAACAACCCCATGCACCAGCACAGGTTAGGGGTTGACCTGCTGGAAAGGAGCTCCATGGAGAAGGACCTTGGAGTCCTGGTAGACAATAAGTTCTCCATGGGACAGCAATGTGCCCTGGTGGCCAAGAGGGCCAACGGTATCCTGGGGTGCATTAAGAAGAGTGTGACCAGCAGGTCGGGAGAGGTTCTCCTCCCCCTCTACTCGGCACTGGTGTGGCCTCATCTGGAGTATTGTGTCCGGTTCTGGGCTTCACAGTTCGAGAGAGACAGGGGACTTTCGGAGCGAGTCCAACGGAGGGCTACGAGGATGATTAAGGGCCTGGAACATCTCTTGTATGAGGAAAGGCTGAGAGACCTGGGGCTGTTCAGTCTGGAGAAGAGAAGGCAGAGAGGGGACCTTATCAATGTCTATAAATACCTGCAGGGTGGCTGTCAGGAGGACGGAGCCAGTCTCTTTTCAGTAGCACCCAGTGACAGGACGAGGGGCAACAGGCACAAACTGCAGCACAGGAAGTTCCACCTCAACATGAGGAAAAACTTCTTCACTGAGAGGGTGACGGAGCACTGGAACAGGCTGCCCAGAGAGGTTGTGGAGTCTCCTTCTCTGGAGACCTTCCAAACCCGTCTGGACTCGTTCCTGTGCAACCTGCCCTGGGTGATCCTGCCTTGGCAGGGGGGTCGGACCAGACAATCTTCAGAGGTGCCTTCCAACCCCCAGCATTCTGTGATTCTGTGAGACCTGAGCAGTGGTAACAGAGGAGGGAGGATCAGAAGGAAGGTTCCCTCTGGCGCAAAGGGAGGAAGGAATGTCCCCGTGACAAGGATGACCTCAGCCGCACAGAAGTAGATGTGACGTGGGAAGGAAACGCCCGGATCGGGCGCTCCCGCGCGTGGCGGGAGCAGCACCTGGAGCCCGCGGAGGATTGCCTGGGAAGCGCCGGAGGGAGAAAACGTGCTAATCCTGTTGGTTCTGGGCGGCCGGTGGGGCTGGGGGCAGGTCACCTCCTCTGCCTGCGGGGCTGCCTGCAGTTTGCTCTGAGTAACCTGCTGCAGAAGATTACAGCTTTTGGTTTTCGGGCAGAAATGTATCTGTACCTACATCATATTTCAAGGGCCACGAATAATGAGTTGTGTAGATCCGAGCCCTTTTCTCAAACCAGAACATCTAAATCTGGGCACTCAAAATGTCATTTAAACTTGAAATTTCAAAGAGCATCCATAATACTACCTAATTTTAGATGTTAAATTTGCTCCTACTGGCTTCTCATAATCAGTGGAGATTACCGGGTGTACTCACCTCTGACCAGAGAGCAAGCCTCAGGGTACGCTGCTCCTAACACCCCTCCGAAAACAGGTAGCATGAACCTAGGCAGAAAAGGAGAGATGTGTATTTCAACCTTTTAAAAAATTTTCTTAGCTCCCTGAAGTTGATGAAGGTAGTTTCTTTTTTCCTTAATTTTTGCTCACGACACTTGTGTCTTTTTACTCCTGGTTTCCCTTATTTCGCTTCAATTCTGTCAGACAATTCATGTCAAAAACTCATAAAAACTGGCAGTAAACAAACTACTGTTCATCAGAGCAACTCAGTAACTTCTCCGGGGAATAAATTTCAGATTGTTTACCCAATTGTGTATCCAATTGCTTATATTCCAGCCCCAGGGATGTTCCAGTCCTGCTGCTTTCAAAAATATTGGAAATCCTTGGGTGCTCTCTGTTTTTGTTCTTCAGGTGTCTAAACATGAGGTTTGGACAGGAACAATGACACCCTTTTCCTTTTTAAAGCAAATCTCGCCTCCTGTACCTGCTATCGTTCCGCCTCAAGCAGCTCACGCTCCCCGAGGTAGGTGTCCATGCCGGTGTGCACAAAAACGAACAGGCGAGTTCAGCATCTTGTCCGTTTGGGGGTTTCTTAGTTAATCTCGCCTCACCCAACGTCCCCAGCTCGGTGACCGTCGGAAAGTTACGGCACCCGACTACACTCGGGCACGGCCACCACCGCCAGCGAGCGCTGAGAAGCCCCAGGACGGCCAGCGCCTAAGTGGGCCGATTAAAACTCAATCGTCGTCATCACCCGAGACTAATCGAGCAGAGGTCTGTGCGTTTGTGGGCGCAAGGAGGTGTATTGCGGCTCCGCGACGCCTCCTCCGCAGCGAGAACGCAAAACCGAGCCGGCGCCTTGCGCGCAGCCGTGTCGCCTTTACACCGTGCTGCCAGCAGCCCGACCCTGGGAGTGGGTGAAAACCTCTTCCCCCTGCCTGGAGGTGTGTGTCTGTCAGCCTGGCCCTGCCGCTGCCGTCTTCGCTTCGGCCCAGGAGAAGTTAAATGTTGGTCTCATCGTGCGGTGGGGACTTAACTGGGAGCCCTGCCTCGTGCCCTGCGGAGCTGGCGGGGGGACGGCTGCGTCTCTTCCCGCCGTTCACGAACAGGCAGGTCACGCCGGAGCCGCCGCGGGCATTGCAATACCCAAATAGCACATAATCCCCACGAACTGGCGTGGAAAACGTCATTGGAGTTGGAGAGGGACCGGAACCGTGGCTTCCCAACAGTGGTCCCTGCACCTCCACGCCGCGCCACGTGCGGATGCTCCCCGGTCCCTTCAACCCCCTCGCCCTTTTTTAAATTAGTTCTGATTTTGAACTGCCACACATACCCACGTGCCCAAATGGAAATAGTGCCCTGGTGCTAGAAGAGTAAAATTTCTCTAATCTGGATAATTAAGAACAGTTAGAACTGCACCAGGCTGTTAATCAAACCCTTCCTTCGTGTTCCTATTCATGCAGCCCAGTCTGGTTTGCCATTTAGGCAGCCCAAGCTCAAATACTGCTCAGAGAGCTGCTGGGATTTTTTTTCTTTATTTCTTTTTAAATCCACAAGCCTCCCTGGTGGCCACAGATGGGGTCATATCATCTGTGTGACGCTAATTTAAATGAATTTGCATAAGGCGTTGAGTAGATTTCTGGGAAGAAGGTAATTTGTTTAGGATGGACATTCAAACGGAATCGCAGAAGCTTCCAAGCCCACGTTTCCGCTTTCCCTGGGCTCAGGGAGCGCAGTCTTGGACGCGTGTGAAACGGTGCTGTCGGTTAACTGGCCTGCGGCCAAAATTAGGTGGTTGTGGACTACAGCAGCTGGGCTCAGACGGGTTCCTGCTCCCCCAGGCGTCGTGCTCCGCAGCAAGCAAAGCTCATCAGTGCACCTTTCTGGTTCGGCGCTGGACGCCCGTAGGTGCATTGGAAAGGAGAAGATGGCCTCGGAAAATACAGCAAAAACGCGCTGCCGCTCAGCAGCTGCTGGCCTTGCTGCTGAAACGCGAGGGGTGGGCTTTTTCCCCGCCGTTTCTGGGGCGTGTGCAGAAAAAAAGAAAATTTTGATCAGTCCCGTCTTTTCAATGGCATTAAAAAGTATGGAAGCTGAACGCTTTAGGAATGTTAAGTAATAATCCAGCACTGATTTTCATGCCGTGTCAATAAGACACTTTTCTTTCCGCCAGCTGGAAGAATCCTGTGTTTTCCTCTGACTCCAGTAACGTTTCTGTTTGCCTTCGGTGGTTTCCCACGCAAAAGCCCCAGCAGACCCTTGAAGGGTTCACAGGAGACCCAGAAACCGTTCCCCCCGGCGCCACTCCCCTAGTGCTTTGGAAAAGGATGGATAAACGGGTAAAGAGAAGCAAGAGATGAGACGCCCACACAGCTGGATGCTGAAACGACCCAGGTTACCCAAAGTTACCCAAGCACGCTCGTGTTCAGAGTCTCGCTCGACGGTGTTGTACGCTGCCGGTTTCCACGGCTGCCCGTGAATAGTGCGGTTTATTGTCCGACCTCTACGTCACCCCGCGCCGGGCAGCCTGCTCTTTCCACGCGAATGAAGTTATTAGCAGAGGAGGTCAGCTGCCGGGCGCTTATCACGGGGAAAACGTCCCTTTTGTAAACTTCTCTGAAAACACAGAGAAGGCTCTACTTAACCAGCGGGCGGTGGGCGAGGGCCGGCTGCGCGTTGCACGTGGCTGCTCGGCGCTTGGGACGCGGCGGCGGGGCGGGTGCGGAGCAGCAGGGTCCTGGGAGCCAGGGCAGCCCTGGCAGACCACAGCTGGCCCGTAAAAGCGAGTTGTGAGTAGCCAGCTCAGGGTGAAGGGTTTCGTTTCGTCTTCCCTTTTAGAATTTACGTAACTTTAAATCTGGCCTCTGCGTGCGACTTAGCTTGGACGACGCCAGGTCCCCGTTGCGGCGGATGGTTTTTCACCTGCGGGTACAAGCGGTGTCTGTTGGGAGAGAAGGGAGCAGGGAGTTGCCCCCTCCTCGTCCCCAGCTGGGAGCGCAGCCCCGGCTGTCGAATTTGTGCTTAGCAGGTTGCAGAACGCAAACGTCCCCGGGAAGGCAGCGGCGTGCCCGCCGGCCGGGTGCTGAGGACGCGGCTCTCGGGCTCGTCTCGTTTGGCCGCGCTCTCCTGCTTGCTCCGGCTCGTTTGACATCTCGCCGGCCGCTCTGCAGCGTGTTCCTGAGAGTGCAGCGGCCCGAAGAAGGTCCAGCAGCCTCTTTGCCTCCCGAAAGGCAGGCTGGCAGAGGCCAAACAGAACCAGAATAATAATTTTAAAAGCAAAAAAAAGAAAAGTAAACAGTGATGCTTTTGGGGGCAGGCTAAGAAAGGCGGTTTCTGTCCTGTGGCTCTTCTTGCCTGTAGTGGGCTGCAGGCAAAACCGGGAACGCTTTAACACCCACCTCTGCTTCCCTGCCCGGTGTGTTTTAGGCTGGACTTGTTCCCAGTGCCCTGGCGAGGTCTTGTAGGCTCTCCATGGAACAGGCCGAGGTTTAAGTCAGAGGAACGTTTCCTACTCTTTCCCCACGCTGCAAATGGCCTTACCGAGTGAAGCGGCGCGGTTGTGGGTTTTCTCGCGCGGCTGTAAACGTTGAGGGGTGAGATCCAGGAGGGCTGAGCGAGTTGCTGGTCGCTTCGCCCCTTTCCTACCCCGAGCCAGGCTTCCTCGCTGCTGCCGCTCCGTTTTCCTGCCCCGACTCACGGAGCAGGGAGCTTCGCCGCTGCCGCCTCTGCGACTCGTGGCTGCGGCCAGAAGATGAGCGGCAAAGGGAGCCGCCGGCGGCTTTCACGAGCCGTAAGACTGAACATCCCCTCTTCCAGAGGCCCTGCGGCGTCTCATCTCCAGGCACGCGGTGGCAACCCTCGGGCTGCAGCGCCGCGGGCAGGGCCCGTGGGGCGGTGGCTCGGGCCCTGCCTCGGCGTCGACTGACCTGCCGTCACGCCGTGGGGCGCCGCCCCAACTTCCCAACGCCCGCTTGGGTCGGTGCCCTGGTCCGGAGCCCGCCTCTGCGTGCTCCGTGCGCCGCCGGGGTCTTCCGGAGTCACTGCCTTCGGGTGTGGGTGCTGTGGGAAGAATAAACATGCCAAGTAAGGATGAGCGTTAGAGCCCTCAAGCAAAGAAACCTCGTCAGTCTGTGGGTTTGGTTATGGCTTTGGTTATTAGGCATTCAACAGATTTTTAGGCGGTCTCTCCACACCTCCAGCGTAGCTGCGCACAATGGCGGCTGCGCGCTTACAGTGAACGCGCTCGTAAGATTACAGCCAGCGCGTCTCCGTAGAGTGTCTGCCCGCAGCCCGCCGCGCTCACGTGTAACAGACGGGCCTGCCGGAAAGGCACGCGGAGTTCGCCCCCTCGAAACGCCCAGCAGGTATCAACGCAATGTAAATCTGAATGCAAGTATTTTCCATAACTCCTGTTTAAAGTGCTGGCAAACAACAGAGCGGCTGCAAATTATTAGGTATTGAAATTCACACTTGTGCTTGAGCAATTTACTGCAGGTCTTATTTTTCTTTAAAATTTATTTTTATTTTCTCAATAGAAAATTGCCCAAGGAAATCTCCTTGGTAACCAGAAATTATGTGAGGGGTCCTATGAAAACGTGCTGCTAGTTTTCATTGACTTCTAGAAAAGGCAATAATTTTAACAGTAGAAAATCCTAATCAGTAGCTATCTTGCAAATGTCTCCATTCAGATGCTGAATTGAAGGGCTGCGTTGCTCTGAAAAGCAGAATGTTAAGGGTGGAACAGCATGAAGGAATGATGCTAATGCGATGGCCCAAAGGTATTTGGAAAAACGGTTGGAAGGTTTTAATTTTATCTGTAAACACTAATGGATTAAAAGTGAAATAACTTATGACTGTTGACGTAAGTGCTCAGAAAGAAAAATCTCCGAGTGTCAAAATTAAGGCTGAATGGATGAGCTCGCAGCTCCCAATCTTAGAGGGCAGCGTGCGTGATGAATTAAAAATGGTCTGATTATTTATAGAGACTGCAGTTCTCGCTGGATCCCCGTTTGAAGCGTTGGCTGTAGCTCCCGGTTCCGCCTCAGCGGCTGCACGATGGCAGGTTTCGGTCTCAAAATCATTTACTGCTCTTCACTAAAATCCACCTCCACGTGGTTTTCCCATAAACCAGTGTGGCTTTTAGTCCGTTTTAAAGTAGGCTTTAATATCGTGCTAAAATGAAGTTTTTCAAGGGTGGACGGGGGCGCGGAGAAGAACTCCGGTGCACGTGAGGGCGTGCGATTGAAACGGCAAAGGGCAGCCGGAGCCATCCCCTCTCCCTCGCCAGCGCTGCCTCCCCTCCAGTCTTCTGTCTGCGAGGCTCGATAAGCCCATTTCTTCTAATCCTTCCTTTAAAACTGGCCTCCTGTCCTCTCGCTCATCCAGAGAGGAGGTTGGGGTGGGGTTTTTTTTTTTGTTTTTGTGCGGTGGGTTTAGTTGGGGGTTTTTTTGCATCTTCCCTGCTGGGAATACGGAGCTGGCGGCGACGTTTCTGTCAAAGCTGCTTCCATCGGCGATGGCTCTCAGCCGCACGGGAGCCGTTACCCGGGGACGTCGGGCTCGCGGAAATCCAGCCCCCGCTGAGGGTGAAACAAAAGTGCTTTTTTGCGCTGGCAAAATGCACTTCCCGTTCCGATGGCAGGCGACTTTCCACCTCCAGACTGCTGTGTGTTGGTCAAAAAAGGGTATCAAACCCAGGTCCCGGGACAGCCGCTTGTCCCAAAACGCCTCGTAGGGGAACCGTCCCATTCCTGGCAACGCACGGGCGTTCGGGTTTGCTGCAGCTTGCCGCCTGAAGGCCGACCCCGGGCGCGCCGCAGCACGGCTCCTGCCGCCGCTGCCCGCGCCGCGCTCCCCTGCCGGCGCCAGTCGCTGGACGCGGTGCCCTCGCGCCGCTGCCCGGGCGGGAGCCGGCGGCGTTCCCTCTGCCCGCCTGGCATGCTGCGCCTTCTCGAGGGACGGTGGAACGCGGAGGCTTTAGGGCTCCGTCTAATAGCGCCCGCGGCTCGGAGCAGCGCGGGGCTCTGCTCCGGACCGATGCAGCTGGGGATCTGAATGCGGCTTTGGGAAGCAAAGAGAGGCCACTTCAGAGGAAAGATTTAGGACAGAGAAAGGTGGGTTCTCCAGCGTCGCCTCCACGGATCTCTGCTGTGCCTCCTTGCCCGCTAACGGCAGTCGCACGGCGTGCTGCCAGAACAAAAACACCTAAACCCGGCAGCGAGGGAGAGCCTTCTGGAAGGACGGAGCTGTCGGGGGCTGGACAATGCCGGAGCAAACGAATACAATCTGGCCACGAGGCGTCCAGGCTGGAAGACAGAAAGCGGCGTTGTAAGTTTTGAGGCTCCGGGGCAGCCCCCGAAGGGGAAGCATGGCAAGATGCCCGCTGGCGCGGCAGCGGGGTAAAAGAACAAGTCGCGTTAACGCCCGCAAGCTCGCGGTGCAGGGTGGCATCGGCTCACCGCCCGGCGCAGACCCTCCGGAGGGGCCGTATCGCTCCAGCCCAGCCGTGTCCCGTGTGGTTTCAGAGCTGGGGCGGGAGGCTGAGGTGTCTGGAGAAGCCCTCCGGGACCGCGGCGCTCGGGTCAAACGGGAAGGCGCCGGCGCTGCCGGCTGTAGCTTCTCCTTGATTGATTCATTGATCAATCTGGATGATGCCCTCATCATTTCACATCGTAGAAGGCACGAGACGACGTGAAGGCTAAAACGGGAAGCTGATGGTACGCATCAAGGACATCCTGGGTTTCTGGAGAGAACATCTTGGGTTTCTGGAGAGAAGAGCTCCGGATCCGTCCCACGGAGCCGCCGGCAGCCTGGCTGCGGCTCAGGTTCTTTTGCCTTTGCTCCCAGCGTTCTGCCCCGCCTGGCACTGCAGCCAGCGAGAGCGCGCTGCGCAGAGGGGATTGTCGGGATCAGGTTTGTGCGGTGAAGCCATGGCCGTGCTCCGAGCAGTGCGCCGGTGTCAGCAACTGTCACGGCCATCTCTCGGCTATGCCACCTTGCTCGCTTTTCCATCTTTTTGCCCAGATCGCTGTTGGAGGTAAATGTCACTAACGAGAGCCTGCTCCTCTCCAGCACCCTCTGGAGTCACTTGTTAGCAAATTCTTCTTTCCCCACTGCTGCCTCAGGACTGGGGGAAGCTTTTAATGTTCATTCCCATCATCTCTGCTCTTTTGGGCTCAAGGTACTTGTGAGGCAGAGCCTGTGCAGTGCGTCGATCCCACGGCCAGTGGGGCTAAGGGGTGCAATATTTACTTCAGGTGTTGGACCTAACTTATGGCCTCAAGTTGCGTCAAGAGAGGTTTAGACTAGATATTAGGAAAAATTCCATTACCCAAGAGAGCGGTCAGACATTGGCACAGGCTGCCCAGGGAGGTGGTGGAGTCACCATCACTGGAGGCGTTCAAAAAACGTGTGGACGTGGCACTTCAGGACATGGTTTAGTGGGCAGGGGGGTGTTGGGTTGACGGTTGGACTTGATCACAGAATCATGAGGGTTGGAAAAGATCTTTAAGATCATCACACTTCAGTACATGGGTTAGTGGGCACAGTGGTGTTGGGTTAACTGTTGGACTTGATGATCTTAAAGGTCTTTTCCAACCTTCATGATTCTGTAGAAACCCTGGACAAGCAGTACCGCTGCTTGTTTTGGAGATCTCTGCTCGAGAATAAAATGCTCTTTCCTTCAAAGGTGGGCAGGTGGACGTGGTCTGGCCCAACAGGGTAGGGGAGACTGTTCCCAAATCACACCGTCTGCCTCCCCCGCATCCTTTCCTGTGGCTTTCCCCCCCGTCGTTTCTAATGCTTCTGGCTGAAATCAAGTCAGCTCGTGTCAAAGCACAAGGTGTTTGCAGAGGCAGGAATCCAAATCTCCGTAACAGTTGATAACAAAGTCACAGACCAACAGGCGTAAAGGGACTTTTGGAGGACTCTGGCCCAACACCTACTCAAAACAGGGTCAGCTGAGTTTAATGACAATTATTTTTACAAGCTGAATTTAATGACAAGCCGCAAGCTTTTTACCTAGGTGGGGGCTGCACGGGAACATTCAGCGTGCTGTTCCTGGCCACCTCTTGGGCACTGCCCGGCATTGCCCTCGCCATCTGTGGGAAGTGCTGGGGACGACCCATAAGTGCCGTATTTTCCTCTTGCTTGCAAATGAAACGAGTCAGTTGTCATCATTTGCTTAACTGAGGACGAGCTGGGTATGTTCTCAGTCCTTTCCTCACTCCCCGTGCTGTGACTGGGAACGTTCCCCCCATGTTGGGGCATTCACCTAAGCTGCTGGGGGGACCTGGCCTCAGCAGGAAGGTGGGGTAGGGAGGCCAAAATATTTAGTCTTTGAAATGTATGGACAAAATGCCTTGATGTGGGGGGCTTTTTTTATTGTTGTTGCCTTTTTCTTTATTTTTTTTCCATTTTTTTCATCCAAAGAGCCACTCTGCTTCTCTCCTTGTATCTTTGCTCTCTTGTTCTGAGCTGGTGAAACAGGTTTTTATCTTTGCTGTCTGCGTGGGTGTTGTGAGTATTTGTGTACTTCAGCTGAAAAGCTTCACCGCTAAAGATAAGAGTGTCCTTAACTGGCAATGATGGAATATAATTTTCCTGCCGCAGTCCTCGTCGGGAAGCCTGACGGTGGTTTCTGGGCCCAGCGCCGTATTCTGTGGGGCGGAACTACAGCCTGCGTGGCTGCCTGAGGCTCAGCTCGTCCCCGGGCTCGGCGCCGAGGGGCGGACGGAGAGGACCGTGGCCGTGCGGGACGGTGGTTGCTGGGAAGCTGGATAGGCAGTAAACCCCTTCTTGAAACGCTTGTGCCGCTTCCAGACCCCTAAACGAAGGCCCCAGACCCTGGCAGACAGACTGCTTGCCTGAGGAACAGGGTGCTGGGGAGCGTGGCGAGGCGCCTCGCGGGCCGTATAGAGGCTGTGACGTATGGGTGGGCAGCGCGGCTCTCTCGAATACCGTCTTCCCAAGGGAGAGTTTTGGGCGAAGCTTCGGGGGAGGAGGGGAGTGGGGCGTTTCGGTGCCAATGTTCGGTGTTTGATTCTCCTGAAGCCGAGGGCACCAGCCAGTGCCTCTCAAAAACCCAACAGGGGAAGGAATCTGAGCAGGACCCTCCAAAACAAGTGCTGCCGCAGGGTTAGCCCGGGCCGAGACGTTGCTCTTCCGAGGGCCGCGGGGCTGACTTGTAGAAACGCGTGTTTGCATGGCTGTCGTCCTACCGCCCGTTGTTCGAAGGTACCATTTTAACAGATGGGGCTACGCATCCCGCCGGGATTATTTCCCAAATAATCTTCCTCGTCCCTTAAAAACAGCCTGCACAGCAGCTTTTTTTTCATCGTTTGGGATGGGAAAGCGAGGCCCAGCTTTTTCATTCGGCGGCAGCGGGGCAAGCTGCTTCTGTAACACGCGGCTTCCCGGCCAGCAGCCGCCTGCCCGCGCGCAGCCTCCGCCGCTCGCCTCCGCTGCCGTGAGTGGGCGGGCTGGCGACCCCGGGAGCTGGGGGGTGCTCTGGGGGTGCTGGCCGCGGTGAGCCGCGGCGCTCGGGAGGGCGGTTACGGGCCGGGGCCGAGGGGCTGCGACGCTGCGTTGTGGGAGGCTGGGGTCTGTCGTCCCCGGGGCGCGCGCGACGGCTGGTGGGGTGCAGCCAGGAGCACAGGGAAGCCCCGAAAGGGTGCGGGCTGAACTGGGATAAAGACTGAGCAAAAGAAAAAGAAAAAAAAAAAAAAAGAACCGGTTTCTTTTTCAGCAAAAGAGAAGTGCCCTCCGCCACAAGGCAGAGCGTTTTGAACCTCTGTGTTTAAATATGTATGAAATGAAAATGCCTAGCTCGCATGTTTTCTCGGTGAAACGAGCAATTAAATCTGTTTGAAGATGTTGTGACAATACGGCTTCACTTCTCAAATATTGCTAGGGCCTTTTTTTTTTTTTTTTTTTGTCATGATTGGGTTTTTTGGCTTCCCCCACGTTATCTTATTGAACGGTTGTATGAAATCAATGGTGTCACTGAAACTTTTTTAGTTGGTCAAAGCAGCTTTGGCTCGCAGGATCTTTCCAAGCAGACTTGCGCAGATGTGGCTGGGAAGCGGGACACTTCTGGTAGCACGATAAATGCTGCCAGAAAATGGCTTTTATCCCCGCTCTCCGCAACCCTCTGGGGATGCTCCCGCCAGCCCACGGTGCTTGCGGGAAGCAGCCACCTCCGGATCCACGGGGTCATCCTCGACCCACGGGGGTACACATTGAACCGCAGACTCCGTTAACCTTGCCCGGACCGGAGGCAGCGCGGAAGCCGCGCCGGGCCGGCGGGGACGCTTCCTCGTGCAGCAGGGCCAGCCCTGGACGGACGGGACGTGCCTGCTGCTCGCTGCCCCCATGCGGCATCACCCCAAGGGCATCCAAATTTAGGGCCGGCAGCAGAGGGCAGAAGCAGAAACTTCGGGGTTTGTAGAGCGTTTCCGAGCCTAGGACCTGGCGGTTTCCCATCCGAGGAGGAAGGAGCCTAATCCTGCCCTCCCTTTCAGGCAGATCCTCGGGTAGGAAAAGCAGCAAAGTCTTCTCTTCCTCCTCATTTTTTAGGCTGGTTCTTGCATGAGACAGAGCTCATTAGCACACGTGCGTTACGAGATACGGACCTGTGCCTCCAAGGCTCCTGCATTTCACTGCTGGATGGGCTGTACATCATGCCCTGTATAAAAATAAATAAAAAATAAATAAAAAAGCAACCTCGCTGAACTTGATGGCTTGCCCTAGCCTGACCTTGGGGCAAGGGAGTGGAGAGAGAAGAGTTCGCCCGGCCATGAAATCCTGCAGCAATCACAGCGGGGACCTCCGAAGAGCAGCTGTTGCAGTTTTCAGACGCGGTGCTCCCGTTGACATTCCTTTGCTTGGCTTCCAGGCCTGAACAAACCTCTCAGTAGGCACTTTGGAAGTGAACAAACAAAAATCTCCGGTTGGATCACCTGTTGCATCCGTGAGCGTATTGGCACTCTGCCAGGAGACAGCGAGGCCATCTTCCTGCCCGCTGGTTCTCCCCACAAGTTCCTCCGGCCCCTTGAGGCGCGTGGTTTGTCGTAGGTAAATAGTACAAGCTCTCCAGAGCGTACCCTGCCTTTCTCCCGACTCAGTAAAGAAACCGGCGCTCCCGGCGCCCCGAGGGTTCAGCCTTGGCAGACTCCGGAGAGGCCCAGCTTGCCCCCTCGCCAAACCCAAGACCAGCTGCCGTGGGGAAGCCTCCCCGGGCTGGAGCAAGGCTCTGGGCGCTCAGCAGGGCAGCGCTGGGTGGGGGAGGCTCGTGGGGAGGGGGCAGGCCCCCCGGAGCGAGCGTAGCCCGCAGAGATGGCCCGGGGCCGCGAGCCGGCACCGTTCCGCGCTTCCCCACTCCTCGACGCCTTATTCTTAAGGCTGCTCAGCGTCGCTGCTGTCTTGGGTTCTCCCGCGCTCGCCATAACCGCTGGTACACGCAGTCAGAGCGGGTACGGATGGCGGTGGTTTGGAAGGGAAAGGCTTTGGGATGTTCACTTCGGGTCTTTTGTGCACGAGGAGGGGAAAAAGCCCCGCCGACGGAACACGGCGCTGGCAGAGCTCGGTGCAGGCAGCCCCGGAGAGCAATCCCTTCAGTGGGATCCCGTTGCTTTTCGCGTTCAGTTTAACGGGCAGCGCTGGAGCCGTGACTCACTGGCCCACCACCCCGTCGCCTAAAAATACCTCGAAGAAAGCACGTCCGATTGACGTTTCAGCGAGTCACCCTTTGCAAAAAAAGGGCTTAAGGGAAACTTTGTGCATCGGTGGAAATAACTCTCCTCTCCTCAAGCGCAGCAGTGAGCGGAGAGAGGAGGAGCGAGCTTTTCTTCTCGTGCGCAGGACAGCGGTTTTTAGCGAGCAGCGGGGAGCCAGCGGGACTTGGTCGTCCCATCGCCTCCGTCCCCGCTGCCTGTTACCCCGGGGCCTCTGTCCCCGCTGCGGCCCCTGCCATCAACAGCCGGGCTTTCTCACCGGGTGCCGCCCCGAGGCTTCGGCTTCCCTGGGCGGTGGGGGCTCTAGACCCTTCTCAAGCTGTTCCCAAATTTCGGGGCGGGGGGGAAAAGTGGTACGTAGGGCAGGATGCTGCGAGGCACGATGCTAAAACCCTCATCTGGAGCCGCGGTAGGTTAAACGCTGACCGTCTCCCCCGGCGTCGGGATGTGAGTCACTGCTCGGGTTCACGCGAGGTCCCAGCGCTGCCTTGGGGGACTGCGCTTGTAAAGATGCGTATATACGGCTATTCGTATTCATTCTCGGAGCAGGGAGGCAAACACACACGCCCAGTCCAGCAGAAACAACGCCCACCACCGTCACGGCCTCTCCTGTAGGTTTTGGGGGCTTTTTGGTGGAGGGTTTTGGGTGCAGATGATGCCCCCCTGAGCGCGAGCAGCATGGAGATCATGCGGTCCTCCAGGCAGGGAAGCTCCTGGGATGGCCTGTCCCAGCCCCGGAGCAAGGCTCCTCTTGCTGCCTGGTGGATGGGCCTCCTCCACAGCAAACGGGGATTTAAAGCAGAGGATTAAACCCTGTTTATGCTGATGAAAAAAAATAATGCTGCTTTCCTGTGCCAAAGAGGCTGTGACTACGCTCCTCATTTTCCTAAGGCTCTCCCACGGACCATAGGGGCTCAAGTTGCACCAGAGGAGGTTTAGACTGGATATTAGGAATAATTTCTTTGCTGAGAGAGTGGTCAAGCATTGGCACAGGCTGCCCAGGGAGGTGGTGGAGTCACCATCGCTGGAAATATTCAAAAAATGTGTGGATGTGGTGCTTCAGGACACAGTTTAGTGGGCATGGTGGTGTTGGGTTAACGGTTGGACTTGATGATCTTGAAGGTCCTTTCCAACCACAGTGATTCTGTGATTCTGTGAACAGCTCTGGGGACAGGCAGGGTAATGCCTGCTGAATTCAGGTGACCCCATTTCCTCCCATTTTGTTGGTGTGCCTCCCACCCAGGCATCCACGGCCTGAAAAATCTGCTGTTTGAGTGTTCAAAATACCTTTGGGAACTGTAATTTTTCAGTATCGCTTCCAGCTTCTCTCCAGGTCTGTTTTTAAGCCTGGTAACCTTGATACCATGCTCAACCTCTGCCCAGCAGAAGCAGTGCTGGCTTAGAAAGCGGCATCTTCCCGCGGTTCAGTTTTGGTCTGGCATCAGCAGGCAGCGAGAGAGATACAGTCTAAGGGATGCAGATGCCGAAAAGGGTATCCATCTGCGCCTGCAGAGCTGTGCGTGCTCCCCGCCATGAAGGAAAGCGGAGGACATCCTCCTGGGGGTTCGGCCATCGCCTCCTGTCACCTTTCCTTTGGCTTGAGCTGCAGGGGTTGTCCTCGGCAGCGGCTCCCCCAACCAGAGATGTTGAGCTGTATGGCACAAGTAAACAGAGCTGCAATTCTTCAGATTTATGTGCGTGTTCTTTCCGTGTGCCTGCGGTGCAAAACACCCTAGGCAGCTTTGAAATTAAAAGTATACTTTGTTGTGCTGTTCAGGTCGCTTTCTGACATGACTTTGGTTCCTTGGAGTTTAATAGGGGTTACGTTCCTTTTCAAAATTGTTCCAAAATGAAACACTGCTGTTTTCTACGAATTTTTATTCTGGGTAGGAGAAGAATGGGATGGGTTGGGATCTTGCTTGAGGCAGTTTGTTAGGCGCAAGGAGAAGATTTATAAAGGAAAGGACGGTGAGGTGCTGGAATAAAGCATGTGGCAGATTTTAAGAGCAAATTAAGTAATTCTTTGCAAAGATTAGCATGTAGTTGCCCGTGCCTTCAGGCAAGAGGATGGATGGGTCCCACCTCATCCGCTCCTCTGCGACAGCAGCGAGGTGTAGAAAATCCCCGATTGCGTTCGTAACTGTGCTAGCCAGAAGCCATAACGGCCAACCTTTTAATTTACATGCAGAGGTCTGGAAAATTGTGCATCAGCTGATGAGATGGTACAGGGCACGCAGAGATGCCTACCCTCAAATGAAAACACAAGAGCTGATAAATCTTTTCCTGGTCTATCTGCCTGAAGAGAAGGGAAACGGCAGGCCCTGCTTTCGCACGTGGATTTATCCTCCGTGCTGACTCTGTCAGCTGTTCCAGATAGAGCGCCGGCATCCCAGCGTGGGCACCAGCATCCCCAGCAAGCCCAGGGTTTCTAGTGCCTGTCTCCACCGTCTCTTCTACGGAGCAACTACCTGAAAGGGGGTTGTGGTGAGGTGGGTGTTGGTCTCTTCTCCCAAGTAACCAGCGACAGGACGAAAGGAAACGGCCTCAAGTTGCACCAGGGGAGGTTTAGATTGGATATTAGGAACAATTTCTTTACGGAGAGAGTGGTCAGACATTGGCACAGGCTCCCCAGGGAGGTGGTGGAGTCACCATCACTGGAGGTGTTCAAAAAATGTGTGGACGGGGCGCTTTAGGACATGGTTTAGTGGGCACGGTGGTGTTGGGTTGATGGTTGGACTTGATGATCTTAAAGGTCTTCTCCAACCTTAATGATTCTGTGATTCTGAGCCAGCGGGAAGGGAAACTTGTTGCGTTGTCCAAAGTACGGAGAGGTCCCTCTGTACCCTCGAGGGTCCCGCAAAGGAATTCCTCCACCCCCTTGGAAGTGCCGTCTGCTGAACGGAGACCTGGGCTTGAAGCGTTTGGGCTTCCCGGAGCGCCCGGGGAGCAAACCTGTGAGCATGGGCGCTGGCAGGGGCTGGGGCCGTGGTGCTCCGCCAGCGCCGCGGGGCTCCGGAGGACACGGTGACAGCCGCAGCGTGCCCACACCCCGGCAGGCAGAACGGGCGAGGGGTCGGAGCCATGCCGTGGCCGCAGGGCGAGAAAAACACATCTCCCTGCCTCGGGAAAACGTCAGCGGACAAGCAAGCGACACAGGGAGATGAGCCGTTCGTGGGCATGGAATGACTGTCGGGTGAAAGGCGGCTGTGGGAGCGTTGGGGGAAACATGGAGAAAGAACAGAGGTTTTGTCCCTAATGAGAGAGGAGGTGGGCACCTGGGAGCAGCCGTGGGGGGTGACGGCTCCTCGGCGGTGACGAGGCCGGGCTCTCACTGTTGGGACTGCCGGTTTTCCTCTCTCGCTGCGGGAACAGCTCGGCCGTCCCGCTGGGTCCTGCTTCGGGAGAATCCTGAGGCAGGTCATCGTGCCTGGGGAGGGGCGTGCACGAGGGCTTTCCTGCAGCGGGGAATTTCCCTCCTGTGAGTGTTAAAACCCCCTGTCAGAGAGCCGTGCCTCTCCCAGGCACCGGGCTGCGGGCAGGCAGCCTGCCGGGACCGGGCTCTGCCTGTGGCCGGCGGCTAGGAAGGGGCGGGCAGGGCTTGCCTGCTTTTGGCAAACAAACGCCCTGGGCCCGGGTAGCGCTCCCGAGTCTGTTAAATCTCCGCTTTTCCGGTGGGAAACCGTTCTGCTGGGAAAACTCCCGACCGTGGCACACCCCCAGTCTGCGTAGAAACCGCCTCCCTGTGCGAGGAGGAGGAAGAGCGGCGGGTGGCTGGGCTGTACCGGCTCCCTCCTGCCCTCGCGCAAAGCCCAAGGCAGTTGCCGCTGCCGCCGCCGCTGCGCCTGCCTCGCCGAGGCGAGCGGGCAGAGCGGGGGGTCCGCTGCGGCCTTGGAGCTGGGCGCGCAGGGCCGGCCCCCCGAAGGGCTCCCCAGGGACCCTGGGCGGTGGCGGCGAGCACCGCCCGTGCCTGGCAGCCCACCCGGCAGCGCCCCGCGCCCGCGGCGGCCGGGACGCCGGCCGGACCCGGCGGAGAGCTGCTGCCAGGCGGGGCGCAGAGCTCCGGCTCGTTTGAGACCGCGACAGTAGCCTTGCACAGCGCGGACGGCCGAGGCGGGAAGCGGGGGGCAGACAGGGAGGCTCCAGCTCCCAAACGGCCCGTCGCACCGGGGTGAAGGATGGGCTCGGCTCGGCGCCCGCAAACGGCGTCTGCGGCGCCTGCCATGAACGCTGCCGGCGCTCCCTGCCTGATCTCCCCGATGAAAGGCAGCAAATTCCCCTCTGCCCCCGGTCGCAGGTGACCAGCCACGAGAGCCCGCAAACGGGAGAGGCTTCTGCACGAAGGCCGGCGCTCCGTGTGCCCTAACTCCACCGGCAGCCTGCCGGAGAGCTTTCTCAGCAGAGCGTGGGTTTCGGTGGGTCTGGGCAGCCGTGTCGCTGGAAGCAGCTTTCCGCCCGTCCCTGCTGCTCCTCTGGCGCCGCTGAGGCCGGAGTACAAAAGCTCCCGCGCCGCTGCTGGCGCATGCGGCAGCGCCCAGCGCAGCCCTTCCTGCGGCGCTGCCCGTCAGCGGGGCGCAACGCCGCGCTGGGAGCGCACCGCTCGGGGGGGCGTCCGTCGGGGGCCTGAGCCCAGGCGGATTTCTAACGTGGGTTTATCGGGACAGCTCTGGAAGCTGCCTCCTGAGTGTCCCCGCATGCTTCAGCCTATATATATATATAAAATCTGCTTGGGTTTTTTCGCCCGTGTAAGCGCCACGGCTGTGCGCAATGTGCTTCCCGAGCCTGCCACTTGGCGTTCGAAGCGATCCCACAGAATGACTTTTCCATTGGTCTCTGCTGCTCAGCCAAAGCGTTGGGGTTCCTGTACCCACGGAAGGATGGGGTCTGCGAGGGTGCCGTGGGGAAGGTGGCACAGCCAGGGCAGGGAGACGGCTGCCCAGGACAGCCCCGTGCCGCTCGAGCGCTCGCCGCGCGGCTGTGGTCCCGGCTCTGTTCCCCTCCTCCTGCTCCCCTCCGCCTGGGAGCGAAGGGGTGAGCCCGGGGAGGGCTCGTACATCAGACCCTTCGGCCCAGGCACGAGCGGCGGGGCCAGCACAGACAAACACGGCAACAGCGCAAAACGCATCGGGAATAACCTTATGAGGCAGGCTTGCTTTCGAGGAGGGTTAGCGTGCGGACCTGCTTACTTATTTGGCCTGCTCCCTGCGCTCCTAAGCAGTGGGAATGTAGCTGGTTCCTTTTAGCAAGGTATAAACACTTACGCCTTCCTTTCTGACCCTATCGCTTTGATCTCCCCCGTACACTTTTCCAGCAATGCCTACTGGCGATGGAAAAATGCATTAGCCTGAGCTAATTTGTTTTTCCTTTATATGCAAGTGCATTAAGTCTTGGGAAATGGGACAGTGAAGTGGGATTGTGGAACTGCAGGGCAAGCCAGTGCACCCGTAACGCCATAACGAGGTTTTCGGGGTGCGTTTGTGACGGGAGGTAGTAGAGATTTGGGGTCGTGATACCTTTACTTCTTAAGAGGGTTTGCTCTCTCCTCTTCGGTGCCAAGCAGTCTTTGCCATCAGCAAAACAAACAAGAAAGGTGTCTGATTGCTTGGCCCTTTCTGAGGCCCGTTTTACATGAGTAGAGAAGATTAAGAGGAAAAGAGAAACTTAAGAAAACTTATAAGCATAATTCGTGGGGCCAAACCGTGAGCGAGCGTAAACCGGTTGCTCTTTTGCTGGATTCATTCTGTCTATCGCTTCTGAGCAGTAACATTTTTGTCTGGCGGTACCTTTTTTCTTCTTTTTCCATTTTATTTTCCTCTGTGCCTGGTGCCGGAACCTGCACTAAGGTGAGCGAGCTGGCGTGCCGACGTTTCCTCGACCTGCTGCGCGTGCGCGTCGCGGGCCCAAAAGTGCTCCGGCGCGCCGCGACGGGGACGCCTCCGTGCGCGGCTTGCTCCCGTTCCTCTCCCGGCCGTCGCGGCGCGCCGAACCACGCGCAGACTTGCTGTTCCCTTAGTGACCGATGTATCTTGGGTGGAAAGAAGGCATGGGAAGGGTTTTATTTTTCAAAGGGTAGAGGCCCTGCGCCGGCACGGCGAGTTGCGTGGCTAACGGGCTGCGGCAGGCAGCAGCTTTCTTAGCATGGAGAGCACGGGCTAAATTCCTGGGAGCAGGACGTGCATTGCCCCAGGGACAAGTGCGCGCGGGTTTGCCAGCCGGGCAGGTAAGATGGCGCGGGTCCACGCGCTCGGGAGCGGCTGATCCCTGCGCTCGTTGCAAGTCACTCATTTCCTTCTGCTGCCTTCAGGGATAACCCAAACGCCCTTCCACCGTCTGCCGCCTCAAATCCGCAGGACGGACGTCACACGCAGTGTCTCACGGCCCGACACGACTCTGACGCGACTAGCGGAGGAGCCCTCGGCTCCCCTGGGTTTGGGCGTGCTGCGCGGCAGGCTGCATTTTACTTCTGAAGCGCCCGCACGAGCCTATGGATCAAAGACCTATTTCTGCATGCAAGTGCCTCGTACAGGCAGCGGCAATCATTTGCAGGACAAGAAGCCTCAGTTTATCATCGCGCTGAAAACACTTTGCAGGGCTCCTCGTGCGCCTACGCCACGTGACGTGGCATTCGGGCAACCTTTCTTTCTCCTCTTCTTTTTGCCGCTGTTAACTGGATATTTATGCATTTTAAATACCACAAACGAGTTGGCAGTGTATCTCCGCTCTGCTTTTGTTTCTCGGTGGGATAACTTCTTTTTTTCACCGGGAAGAAGGTAGCGTCAAAGACTCCGTTACTCTATGTGATTTGAAACTAGTGTCCCTGTTCACCTGGATAACGCCCGAATACAAGGTGTGACCAATCTGTGGTGCCCTGTTTCGCGCGGGATCCAGCCCCTGGCGCCAAGGGGAGCTCGGAGCTGTGTAGCCAGGCCTGAAGGCATCAGCTGCCCACCTCTGTACAGGACAAGGCTGCAGGGAGACCTCAGCAAAAAGGTACATTCAAATGCTGTGGAAATACGAGAGTATCCTAATGCTGAAAATGCTACCGCAGCTGTACGTTTCGGGACGCCTTTTGATCACTCCTCCACCCTCTCGCTGGTCAGATATTGGAAGGCCGATACACCGCTGCTTTTCTACTCCGTTGCGAAAATAATAGAAAAAGTTTTGTTCCTTGCATTGTTTTTATTTCAAGTAACTGGAGGTTGCGAGTATGCGATCGCTCGCTTGGGACATCTCTCATTGCAGTCAAAATACTGAAGGGGCATTCAAATACTATAATGTGGTTTCTGGGTTTGACAACGGTGAGATCACAGCGATATTAGGGAGAGTCTCCCAAATTCTTCATCTCAATATCCCATATCTAGAAGGGGAATAATCAGTTTCTGTTTCGCAACTCCTCAGACTATGAAATCTAAGGCAAAGAATCCGAAGCATCTAGTACGGTGAATTCCCGAGCTCAACTAGCGCTTTACAGCCTTTTGATGCAGCTACCAAAACACCCTATGGTGGAGTTGCCCAAGAGGTAGCTTGCGGGAGGATTTTGGATTACCCCTGCACTTGAGAACTTTGTAACCTTCTCAGGGCTGAATTGCAATGAGTAGAAAAATATAAACAGTTTTTTCTAATTTGATAATAGGCTATTTGCTTGGCTCCAGTGTAGTGATGTGCGTTTCCTAGCCACACTGGGCTTGGGCTGAAACTTCACCTCTAACCGAGAATCGGGTGTAACCCAAAAGCCTGTCTGCTGTCCTGAGATCTTCACAACGCCGGGCAAAGAGATGGAGCTACAGGCTTCAGTACCGATTATGGACGTTGCGACTTCTGCAGACTTTCTCGCTCTTTGCACCGTGTAAGTTAAAAAAAAAAGAAAAAAAGATTGTGTTTAAAATTAGTTAAAACCAATGTATTGCTAAGGTAAACACATACTTTAAAAGTACCCGTAACTGGGTTTTTTAAGGGGAGTTCAAAGCTATTTCCTGTTATCACTGCTATAGGTGATGCCTGATCAAGCAAGAAGGAGATGCTCAGTGTTTTGCTGGAAAGAAGTCTGTTCGTTTAAGATACAGGCGGAAGCCACCAGGTGAAGGGCACCGAGTCCACACAGTGTGCAGTGTCTCCCCGCCGGCATGCCGCGGCCAGGGATGCCCAAGCACTTCGTAGCCGCAACGGGCTGCGGCAGCAGGACAAGGGCCAGGCAGAGGAGGAAGGTGCCGTGCTCAGGGAAGCCCCGCAGAGCAGAGGCAGAGCCTGAAATCCCAGCCGCAAGCCGGTCCCTCGCTCCGTCCAGCCGGCTGCCGCGGGCTTGCCAGAACCGTCCTCCCGACTCGGTGGTGACGCGCTCCATCTTGGCGGAGAAGACGCAAATCAAAGTCATCATGCTCGTTTGGGTGAAGGCGCACGCGGACCCTCTGCCTCGGCAGAGCCCCTCGCTGCGGAGCCCGGGGATGAGGAGCAGCTGGGCGCGCGCCTGGAGCCGGCGCGGAGGAGACGGCCGCCCTGCCGGCGCTGCGGCGCGCGCCTTTGGGAACCGGCAGCACGCCGGTGGAAATCCAGAGGCCTGGAGCGTGGTTTTGATTAAAACCCGCCGTTTTCCCAGCGCTCTTCCGAGACAGCCACTGCTGTGGCTTGCAGCATTTCTCACGGCGGGGGTGAACCGGGAGCTCCACGGCAGCCGATTCTGCACTGGGTGGCTCCAGCAGCCTCCCCCAGCTCTGGCCACACGCTAGCGCAGGCTTAACCCGTTAGTGGAGTCTTCGCTTATTAGCGGCGTCGTTAGTGGTTGCAGGCAGCACGTGCTTCCTCAGAAGATGACCCCAACGCAACCTGGGCTGGTCTATGAGTGTCCTGCAGGCAACAGTGGATGCGGCGTGGGAAACGGTGCGGTGCCCTTCGGCAGCTCTGCTGCTGTCTGGGGATGCATCTTCCTCCTCCTCTTTGTCCAGCTTCGTTCGTGGTGCTATAAAACACGGCAGTATTTAGAGGTGTTAAGAGCATGTTCTTATTTACAGTAATTCTACATGTCAACTTTCTTCTCCAAATCTTCTTGGTCCTGCCATCACACCTTTGTCACCACCAGGCTCGCAGCTGCACCCAGGGTGAAGGGATAATTCGTGAGTGGACGCTTTTTGTCTAAAGTGATCATCACAACAGGATATTTTCGCCCTGATCTCCCTGAGGTCAAGCAGTAGCCTGAATGCATCCCTGTTACAGCGGACTGAGTTGAGGATTGTGTCTAGTCATGGAATCCTACCATTTGACTTGTAACCGGGATCCGTTTGTCCCATTAAGACAGAAAATCCCCAGAGCCAGCTGCCCACATAAAAACTAGGCCAGGAAAGCTTGGTCCACGCTGGTCGCCGGTTACAGCGTGCTAATGCCCTGACAGTACCTGCTGCTCCGCGGCTTGGTGCTGTTTTCTCTTCTTCCCAGCAGAAGATGCGCTCTCGGGTCCCGGCTTTGTGCAATAAGAGGATGTGAAGCCTTATTAAAAGCCCCTGCCTTCTTCTCTAACGCAGCTAGCATTGTCTTGGAAAACCAAACTGAGGAATTAGCAAAACCAAAACTACTGAAAGAGCCAAAAGCATTATTAAAACCGCTACGGGCAGCCCAGCTGCCTCTCTGTAAATAACAGCTTGCAGATGTGCAGAATGGAGTAACTGGCGTTTTGCAATTTGGCTAAACTCCGGCTCGGGAGCGTCGCCGAGAGGGGAGCGGGCCCGGAGCCGCAGCCCTGCTCTCCTGCCCGCCCTGGCCAGCTGGGAGAGATCGTGCCGTGGACGCAGCTCACCGGCGGCCTGGCTGACGGCCCCTCGCCGGGGCGTCCCCGCGGCTGAGCCGCTGCCGGCTGCGATGCCCCGAGCGGCGGCTGTGGGACGTGGTGGCAGAGGCCGGTCCTGGTGCCTAAAAGTGGCTCTAGGTCTCCCAAGCGCCCGGCGCCCGGGTACGCCCAGCCCTCAGGGAAATGCGGTGCCTCCTGCTGCAGCTTGGCTCTCTCTGCTGTGCGCCTGCCCGTCCTGCACCCCCGCTCCCTGCAACAGCAGCTCTCTGACTTTCATTCGCTCGGCGGGGGGAGCGTTTCTGGTTTGCCGGCCAAAAAAAGCCACCGGTGCGACCTGCTTTGACGAGTGAAAAGAGAGGGCTGGGACGGCGGGAGGCCAGGGGAAGCCCAGCTGAGTTGCTCCCCGTGCAGTCGGTGCCCCCCAAGCCCTTCTGGACCCCGCTCCGCCGCCGAAAGAAGCTGCGCTGGCCCTGCGCGGCGAACCGCTCCGTGCCCGCCCAGAGGTTGCCGTCGGCCGCCTGCGGCCCTCGAGGCTAGTTCCTTGTCTGCTTTGCGTCGCTGCCTGGGAGCACGGGCCAGCTGGAAGCACGGCAGGCGGCTCTCCGTGCTTCGCCTTGCAGAGAGGAGAGCGCTCTGCCCGGCGCTGCGTCTGCCCAGCCGCCCCGGTGCCCGGGGCGGGGGGACCGGCCCGAGGCCGTACCCCACCATTTACACTCCCGACCAGCCCGAGCTCCTACAACATCCCCGGCTCCCTGAGCCGTACGACCGAGCGCGATGTTCACCTGCCTTTTAAACAAGGTCATTTCCTGTTCGGGACCGTGGAGAGAGGGTTTCAGGACACGGCTCAGTGGGCACGGTGGTGTTGGGTTGACGGTTGGACTTGATGGTCCTAAAGGCCTTTTCCAACCTTGACCATTCTGTGAGATTTTGAAATTGTAGTGCCTGTCTCTGTCCCCTCTGTCCTTCAAAGCCTGTGCAACAGGAGTAGAGAGCCGTGTTTTGTGGAGTCTCACAGTTCTTAAGTCAACCTCAGGATTTTGGGGGCTTGACTCATGATTGTTGAATAGCTGGGGCTGGCAGCTTTGCATCTGTTGGCTTTCTGCCTGGATGACTAACTATAAAAAGACATGTTTGGATTTCTGCGGCATTCATCATTTGTTTCAGCAAATACAGCAGCATGTTTTTAGGCAGACCCAAATACGGTAATTGCAGTGCCTCTTCTCTGTCATCTCCGTTCGAGACAAAAGAAGGACTCCGCTTCCAACATCTTTTTCTTACCCCAACCCACACCTGACACCAGCAATAGATCTATTGAGGTTGTTGAAACCTTTCTAACTCTTACTGTGCTGCTCACAATGTCTTAATGCCTTTCTGAAAGTCCTGTGTCTCCTGGGATTAGGAGAAAGTCTCCACTTTTGTACCTTAAAAAAAAAAAAAAAAAAGAATTTTACCACTTTTTCTGGGAAGAAAAATTTGGAGAAAAGAAAATATTTGTGTGTGGTAGCGAGAGAAATAAATAGTTGAGACGCAAGAGGTTGATCCTCTTTCAAGCGCGCTACGGGAAGGTGTGACCCCAGAGGCGCGTGAGGGGTGCCGGCAGCAGCGGGCTCTCCACACTGCGAGCGCGCAAGCCGGCGAGGGGCCGCAGCGGAGCGCGAAGCAGCTGCAGCCCCGGCGAGGAGCGACCCTCCGCCTCGGGGCTGCCGGAGGTGGAGGAATTCCCCGTCCTTTCCCAGGCCACGCCAACGGGGTCGTCCTGGGACCCTCTGTATGCAGCTTTATTGCGTCCGCATCCCAGTCTGTGCTTGTGGTGGGAAGGAAGAGAGAAACCAGCCCCCCTCCTCCTGCGGCCTGACCCTGTGGCAACCGACGGTCTCCCCTAAGAAGTCCGTGTCGGAATAAGCTGTTTGTCCCCCAAAGGTGAGGACCTGAAGAGCGTGATGACCCATTGCTCGTCCCCCGTGTACCCTAGCAGCCCGTCCTTCCCAGCCCCGGGAGAAGGTGGGTGTAAGCCGTGTGCCCTCGGGCACCGGGTGGGGGCAGTGGGGCAGCTCCGGACCCCCAGCTGTGCCGTCCCCGGCGCAGCGTTGGCTCCGCACCAACCCTGCCTGGGGACCTGCTGCTTTCTGCCGGGTTTTGTGCTCCGTGTCCCAGCCAGGGAGCTTTCCACAGCGGTGCTTGCTTTCACCCTGTCACGTCTACTCTGCCCTCCTCCGTGAGCCTGCTCCCACGCCGCCTCAGCCCCGCCAGGACCTTCGGTTGTCCAGGGAGCTGGCAAGACCCTTCAACTGCTCCCACGGCCACAGCTGACTGCCACAGCACCACGGGTGATGTGACAGTTCCTGCCTCCATCAGCTGCCCCCATCACCCCACCAGCCCTTCCATCCCCCAGCAGAGGGAGGTTTTGGGGCCCTACCCACCCCCTGCTCACCCCGTCTCCTGCCCAAAGCGGGCCTGGGGTGCTGACAGGGCTTTTCTTGACCTTTGCCTGACAGATCCTGTCCTGTGGCCCGGCAGCGGGCTCCTCCGTCCCTCCATGCGGTCTGTCCGCGTGCCTCACCACCGCAGTGCAAGCCAGCGTCTCCTCAGCCTCATCTGCCCAGCGTTTTGAGCCGCGGCCGTGAGAGATGGGGGTCTCTCAACCCCTTTTGACAGGCTGCCCGAAACTTCATTCTCTTGGGGTTTTTTTTTCTTTCTCTTTTTCCCCTCTCTGCAAATGCCACTGAGGAAAGCAGCCGCTGCTCAGGGCCCCCAGCCCAAGGGTACGACAGTCGGTGCTCAGCAGCTGAGGCTGCAGGAGGATTGATCTCGCGGGAGACGATAGCAGCTGCCTCCGCTGGGGTGAAGAGGTGGCACGGCACTTGGCCGCCGGCTCCTCTGCTTGGCACGAGACACGCACGTCCTCCTTTCTCTGCAGAGGGGGAAGCTGCACCAGCAGCGCCTTCGGTAAAGAGCACATCCCAGAGGAACGGCTCCGGGCAGGACCAGAAAGGTCTCACCGGCTCTACCTGCCTCCATCCCAACAGCTTCCTACAGGTGCCCTGCGCGGGGCTGCCACGTCCTCCCGAGGCGATCTCGTTTCAGCGCTCTGTTAGCTTTCCTGTCGCAAAACTTTTCCTGATGCCTCGGCTGCACCTCCTTCGCTGGGATTAACGTCTGCTACCGCGTGCCCCGTTCACCGCGGCCGTGGAAAACAGATTGTTCACTTGTCTTTGCGGCAGCCTTTTGCGTATTTAAAGCTTGCCATTGCGACCACCCCTCTCTGCCCCTCTACTTCTCCCGTGCCCCAGCCTTCTTTTTGCCGGACTACAGAGTCCCTGCTCCTCCAGCCTCCCTTGGTAGGTCGTGTCTTCTGGGCCTCTGCTCACACCACCTCAATGGCGTGAGCGCAAGGCTCGGCGCAGGGCTTCCAGCCTGAGGAGCGCTTCTCTGCTGGCATCAGTGCTAGCGTTTTTAGGATGAGCAACGAAGGGGTGGCAGACTCCGTTGCCTGACAGGCACTTCTGCAAATCTCCTTTAGCCAAGGCTAAACAACGTGTTGTTGTTTGCCAAGCGGACTCAGCCAGGTCTCCACCCTCTGGGAGAAGCGGAGAAGAAGCTGGCCATGGACAGTTGGCATGAGGCAAGGGAAGTGGATGTGCATTTTTAGTTTGTGTGTGTATGCATATAAATTAGAACTTGTTCTTTTTTTTCTATTAATTTATTCATAGACTTGCTAAATCTTGCATTTCTATCTCACGAGATACAGGCAGCTTTAAAGTCCAAGTTCTCGTAGTCAAGAGGATTTAAATTCTCTTTTGCCAGATTTTTTTTCTATTTTCCAGTCATTTCTACCCCTCCTGACTGAAAAGAGTAACACTTGAAAATGTGATGGGCTACACGTTCAAGTAGCAGGAGGCAAAGAAAAGAATCTACTCCTTCTCTTAAACAAAACACCACCACACTTTTTTTTTCTAAGTCAAAATCGTGGTTTTACTGTAGCTCTATTCATTTACCGCAGAATACTCCAGCTACCGCTGCTGCCCAGCCCCGGTGGCTGTCAGGCCTTATAATTACCTTAACTTTTGACATATTAACCGGTTGTCAGATTCCTTCAAAGCAACGTGGTCAGGCGACGTCTAGCGCTCCAAATCAATCGTGAGGCCTCACCGCCATGACGCAACAGGAGAGTTTTGGTGACCAGCTTGCACGCGGCTGCTCCTTGGAGCAGGGCTTGCAGCACCCCGCGCCCGCCGACCCCAGCGCCCGGGGCTGGAAGCTGTGCAAGCATTGGAACAGGCTGCCCGGAGAATTGGTTGAGCCCCCATCCCTGGGGGTATTGAAAAGACGTGTAGATGTGGTGCCAGGGACATGGTTTCGTGGCGGGCTTGGCAGCGCTGGGTTAATGGTTGGACCTGACGATCTCCAAGGTCTTTTCCAACCTAAGCGGTTCTTAAGGCATGGCTGTGTGGGCTCTGCCCGCACCCCAGCGGCTAAAGCCCTTCGCTCTGCCAGCCGGAGGTGTTGCTGTGGCCTGGCTAGGAGCAGCCCAGGGCTGGCAAGGGTTTCCGACCTGTGCTGATGTCACACCCCACGATGATGTCGTAGACCTTGCTTCACTGTGGAAACAGAGAGGCTGACCAGAGCTGGCACGCAGCGCCGAGGCTCCTCAGGTGTCTGCTTGCCGCGGGCAAGGGTCTCTGAATAGGTAGAAAAAAGCTGTGAGAGACCGGAACAACCATCCTGAGGTCAGGCCAGAGAGGATGGATAACAGCCGTAGGACGGGAGAAAACAGTCGGGGACTGAAGGGGAGGAAGAATAAGCGAGGTCACGAGCGAACGCTGTCAGCAACGTTTTGGGAGAGGGGAAGTTTGCCCGCTGCACCTCAGTCCACGAGTAAAGCCGCTCCTGTGGCCGGGCCGAGGAGCAAGGTGGGTCGGCGTGCGGCACAGCGGCTGCGCTGATCCCTCCTGGAGCAAGGGATGGGCTCAGCAATGTGTGGGACTGTGTGGCCGCTCTGCCCTCCAATTAATACGCTATTTCACAGAATCATTAAGGTTGGAAAAAACCTTTAAGATCATCAAGTCCAACCATCAAGCCAACACCCCCCTGCCCCCTAAACTGTGTCCTGAAGTGCCACGTCCACACGTTTTTTGAACACCTCCAGAGATGGTGACTCCACCACCTCCCTGGGCAGCCTGTGCCAATGTCTGACCACTCTCTCTGTAAGGAAATTAAAACTCATTTTAAAACTCTTGCTCTTTCTCCTCTGCTCTGTGATACTCGGGCAGCGATGAAGCAAGTGTCATTTCAGTCACTGGGGGACGTGTTGCAACAGGGATCGTTAATTGTTGCGTGGGCCACCGTCAAGCCCGAACACGTGGAGAAAGGCCAGCCTCCGCCTCGAGCGGCTGCGGGAGAGGAAAGTGTGGCGGGAGCCGTGGCGCAGGGCAGAGCAAGGACGTGGCAGAGCTAGGAATGGAGACTGTTCTCCAGGCTTCTCAGCCCCGAGCTTTCCCGTTGTACGCAACGCCTGGGGGGGGTGTTGTCCCCGGAGCAGGCTGCGGGAGCCTTGGGGTTTAAACGGGGAGAGGCTGTAGCCCTTCCCGCTACAATTGGAGTGGGTTAGGGGCTGCTCACGCAAGCAGTTCTCCTGGCAGACCCGATGAGATGGCCACTTCTGGCAGAGTGGAGGTGGCAGACCGCTGGAGGCGGCCGTCGCCACGGCCGGCACTGTGCGTGCGTGCGCACCGTGCGGCTGAGAAACGCCACGCGGCACGGCCGGTGCGGGAGCGGGGTTTGGGTCAGTCTCGTGCTCCTTGGGAGTCCTTGCATGGCCGCGGCGCTTTGCAGAAGAAACGTTTGGTTTTAGGTATTTATTAACGTGTACTGCACTTTACTAATATTCTCATCATTTGTTTCACAGTTGGTTGTTGCTGCTGTTTTTTCTTTCACTAGCTTGCAGCAGACAGATAGTAGGCGATGAAATTGGCGGCTGTACCCTGAGGAAGAAGCTCTGCACAGTTAGCACAGGCAGCGGTCACCGGGAACAGCAAGTACCTTGACCGTTTAATGGTTACCACTTGCCTCTGCTACCCCGTAACAAACCGGCCCGAAACGGCTTCCACGTAGCCTTCCTTTCTCAACCTTTGGCTTTTGCGAGCTCGGAGCAATAACACGTGTGTGGCCAAAAATAAAGTTCCTTAAAAAGCAGACCCTGGTGAGCTGGTAGGCGGGCTGTTGGCTCTGCGATGCCCAGCAGCCCTTGCCCGGTCGGTCAGTCGCTTTGAACGTGAGGTCTGTGGCGTGGTACGTCGCCCACAATTTGCTTTTTCTGCTGAGCCGCTTAATTGCCACACAGGCGAATTTCCACAAGCTCTCCTTGGCGTTACGGGAGGTCAGCAGAGCCTCTCCTGCTGCCGACTTCTGGAAGTGATGTGGAGCGTCAGCCTGAAAGAGGGGTTCCCACCCAGCTGAGATGCAACATTTCCGCCTCAGATGCCATGCTGAGCAGCCTTTGAACAACCGTAGCGAAACCTCTGTTTGCTGAAGGGGTGAGGTCATTAATTCATCGTTAGGTACGGTAACTCCTGGCCATCAAAAGGGTTTTCAGAGTAACTTAGGTGTGCCTTGCTCGAGGTGACCTGCTGTTGGCTGCCGTTGGCAATGCTTGCTCTGAGCCCGTGACGTGATTGATGCGCTGTATTGACTATCAGTTTCACTTCAAAACCTAAACATTTTTAGACCCGCGTCATGCTAAGAGCTGGTACCCCAATATAGATCTAGCAACGTGATTCAAGGCGTAGATGAGGTTCATGGATCCAGGTGATGCTGCTCTAAACGTTAAGTGCGCTCTGCTGTGGCTGTGCTGTTAAACATCACGTGGAAAAGCTGTATGGGGTTGGGGGTTTTTGTCGGTTGGGGTTTGTTCATTAACATCGTGCAATCAAGGCTATGATGGACCAGTGATGGGTAGATGCGGCTTCATTCCACAGGTGTGCAGCCACATAACTTCTCCTTCACCACTGAGGTGGTACCCCTGGCTGGCGTTGCCACGCGGGACCGTTGGTGGTCCTCCAAAGACAAGGGAAAGCCCGCTGGTTATCTGAAAAGGAAGCGTCCGCAGCTCTGCTGCAGAGCTCAGGAAACACAACGCACAGCTCCGTTCCAGCTCTCTGTAAGGCGAGCGAACGTGAGGAGACCTGACACCGTTTGCGTGCGCTGCCTTTGGCCGAGTTCACCCTCAGCCTTTAGAAACTTGCTGTGAACTTAAACCTGAGGATCAGACACTTGATCTGGAATTAAGGAGGCGTTGGAGGGGAAGTTTTGTTTGGCTGCTGATAGAGGCTGAGCCGCGGGGGACGCGAAGGGGTGGCCGCTACTCGGGAACGCTCTTCAGAGAGGTGCGAGCTGTCCTCAGGGACGGCTGAGCGTGCCGCGTTCGGCACGAGCGAGCGTGGAGCAACACTCGCGGCCGCGCACGGGTTAAGCTGGCATCCCAACCTGCCGTCCCAGGTACCTGCATCAGCCCAGGGCAAGGAGTTCAATAAATACTGTCCTGGCCTTTTTGGACAGCAGCGTCATACTGATCGGAGATGCTCCTCTAGAAAATGGTCTTGGCAAGATCCACAAAAGGGAGTGGGAATGCTAGGAATAGCAAGGATGAAGTGACCAGTTAATGACAAAAACACTTTTGGCTGGGCAGTAAAACTCATGAAGCAGGGTTTAAGATAGTCTCTAACTTTGAAAGATATGGATAAAATTTAAGCTGGGGGAGACTATCTGACATCTGCCTTTAAGAGGCTCTTACTCCTTTTGCCATATGCCATGCTGGCCCAGTCCAGGTCTCTGGTTAATTTAAAGAAAAACCAAAAAACCAACAACAACAAAAAAGAAAACCCAAAACAAATTAAACCAAGACACCCTACAATTTTTGTTCATGCTGCTGTGCTGCACTTTTCCATTTGGGAAAGAAGACAACAGCAAGTTTCTGTGCTCCCTAGCCTCCCACAATAGAGGCTGACCTCCTGGAGGAGGCAGCAGGCATCCTTCTGCTCTCACCTTCTCTCCCAGCACCTTTTGTTGACTCGGAGCTCTACCTGAATGGCTGAAACCTGGGTGCCTGGCTTTAGTACTTGGACTTCCCTAAATACTAGAAGCGGGGTTTCGTCTTGTCCTCTCGCAGTGATTTGCGCTCCTTGAAAATGAAATTTGATCCTCGGTTCAGAATAAACAGAAGCTAATTACAGAGAGTCGCCGTTCAAACAGCCGAACCCTGGGCGCGTGCACGCGGGTACGCACGCACGCTCTGCCTTACGGGCGCGGGGGTACGCACCCCTTCGTCTTCATCCCCGGGCGCGGCGACGGCTCTCCCAGGCATCTCCCGAGGGCTGCTTTTAAGGGGGGGGCCGAGTGCGCTACCCGAACAAATGGACTCCGTTACAGCCCTTCGTCCGGGCGCTAGCGCGCTGCCGGCGGCAGATCCCCTGCGGTGGAATTTGCCTCTCTCGCTGTGCAAAAGCGTAGTCCCCGGGTGGGTCTGGATTTTACCCAGGTGTGTGCGTTGTTCAACAGCGTGCGCTGAATCAGCGCGCTGGGGAGAGACGAAACGCCACACGCAGTGAGAGAGGGAGGAAGGGGCACAGGCCTCCCTACCCTCTGTCGCGTCCCGGGGATGGGGGAGTTACCCCTCGCCTGCACCTTTGGCGGGGGGGGGACACCTTTTCCTGACACGGCTGGTGCCGTCCCCGTCAAACCGCGGGCGCGGCTCCAGGCGGGCCCGGTAACGTCTGGCGGCTCCTGGGTTTGCACCACCCTCCCGCAGGCCGCTTTCCTCCAAACGGGCGGCCGCCGCGCGCCCCTGGGCCGTTACCTCCCCGCCGGCGGGGACGTTACGTCCCGCGGCCGGACGGCGCTGGCCGAGGCAGGCACGGGCAGGGAGCGGGGGCTGACGCCGCGGCGGCCGAGGCTCCGTGCGGAAGCGGAGGGGGATGAGGGAGGGGAGGGGGCCGTGCGGGCCGGGAGATGCGCCGGGAGCCGGGGCCGGGCGGGAGGAGCGCGGCGTGCAGCTTCTCTGGGCTAAGGTGTGGAGGCGACTGAGAAGTCACGGAGGCTGCGGCGCAGAGGGTGCTTTTGATACTGCAAAAACAGGTATTGAGAGCCGAACTCTGGAGAGTAGATACTAGTTTAGGGTGTTTTTTAAAAGGAAAAAAAAAAGCTTTTTTTCTCTCTGCCACGCGAGCACGCATACCCCTTCTGCTGTTTTATTTCACGCTGTCATACGTGATATTTTTTTCTGGACTTGTGCTCTCGGGAAGAGTGCTGCCAACACAGACAACAGCCGAGAGGAAGGGTGAGTTTATTTCTGGGCCGTTATCAGTCTGGCTGCGGCAACTCCTCTGCTGCTGCGTCTTGTGCCGGCCCCGGGCTCTCTGTAGGAAACCGCCCCGCAAGGTTTCTACCCTGCCTTGCGCGCTGCGGGACAGCTGTGCAACCGCTGCCCCGTGGGTCGGGAAACGGCGCGAGTGCCAAGCGAGTTAACCTAATTTAAAAAAAACGAGAACGAAGGGAAATGTGACGGAGGAAAATAATTTCACATTTAATTGAAAAGCTGCCTCTCTGTAATGAGCTACGGTGCTGTTGCCTTTGTTGGTTTCTTGAGAACGGCTACGCGCATTTCTGGTCTTCCCCGCTCCCTGTGGTTTGGGAAGGTGCAGTGTCCAGCTGCCGGCGCGCTCGTGCGCTGCAGGCAAAGCTAAGCTGTCAAGCGCTCGCTAACCACAGCTGCAACCAGATTTTCCCATGTGGGTATGAATCTAGAAACTCGTTTCTTTTTTAAACTGCCGGGTGCTGCGAGAGCTGAGCAGTTAGCTGGAAGCTTTCTGAAAGCGAGAAGTTTGGCTTGGGAGGGAAAAAAAAAAACCCAACAGTTTGTTTATCGAGCCGGAGACGTCCCTTTGGTGCACATCAGTTTCAACAAACTTAAGCCAAACAAGCAGAAAATTTCCAAAATGACTGTATGTGTATTCCCTGGGATCTGGACTCCGGGAACGGGGCAGCCCTCGGCTGCATCTACTGGCAGCAAAATGCATAGGAACGTCGGTGTCACTGAGCGGCTCCCAGAAACCTTGGTTCACTGGAAATTTGAGATTTCAGCCTAAAATTGTGGGGCCAGAATCTCAACCGTTCTGATCCTGGATGGGTCTTTGACACTGGCTGTGATGATTGTTTCCGGCGCAGGACCCGGTGCAGCCTTTTACTTACTTATTTTCTCTCCTCCCCCTTCCCCGTGTTGGCTAATCGGGTTTTGGGGGGTTGTTTGCTTGGGCTTTTTATGGTCTTACCTGGGTGAGATGCAAAGAAGTTTCTTCACACGTAAGTGAAGAAACTTATCTGTTTCCGACTGCCCAGCCGGATTTCCGTGGCTTTCTTGAGAGGCTCTTCTAGGCACCGCAGCCAGGATCACCACATGGTGCTGCTGCTATTCGGTGTTGCAAAACGAGTGGCTTTTGGGAGAGTCATGGCGTCGGCACTGGGTGGAGTTCTTTCCTATGTCGTTCCTCTCGTTCCAAAGGATTGGTTTAGGGAACTATTTCCCACAAATCAGCAATATTGGAAAAATCGTTGTAGGATGGCAATGGATATACAAATGAGTACGTAGGTGGTGAAATTTAGCTTGAAAGCACAGAAGTATCTGAATTTTCATTTGACTACGATACTTTCTTTGTCCCAAAAGTGCTTTCTTTGCCTGGAAACACCTAAATTTCCACAAGCTCTCCCATCAAAGCGATGCTTCTATCTCGCTCTGCTTGCTTCCAGAAACCGCCCGCAGGTCAAGGCGCAGGGCTGCTAACGCTGTTTGTAAACAAACGCTACTCTAGTCCTCTCCTAGTTGCAGAGGGACGTTTGATGACGCGTGCGTACGCATAGGTAAGGTGCTGTCGTGATCATCCCCCGCAGAGGAATGGGGAGGGATAGCGTGGCGGGGCAACGCAGTCACCTGCGAGAGGTTGTCCCGCCAGGTTTCCGACGGCAGCTGGTTGCGTCCTCGGAGCCGGGAGTACACAGGACTGCAAACCCGTGCCGAGAAACCTCACCGACAGCTTTCGCAGCCCGCTCCTGCTGCAGGTCACGGGGCGGTGCGTCGGCGTGCGCTCCTCCCGCGCCGCTGGCGCCGGGCGTTGCGGCAGAGAGGGCGAGGGGCTGCCGGACCCGCCGCCGCCGCCCAGCGCGCGGCCGCTCCCCAGCCAGGCGTTGGTACGCCCGTGGTCGGAGTCTCGCTGGGTTTTATTTTAGTTTGGGATTTGGGTTGAATCGGTGGCATTGTGCGGCTTTGGAGGGAGAAAAGCGCACGCAAGGCGCGCTTCTGAATTCTGAAAAGCGTTTGCGGGGTGGAAGTGAGCACCTGCAAATTACTCAGATTTCCTCCCTTTTTTCCCTGCCTTTTTAGGACAAAAATCTCGGCTTGGCGTATGCGATTTAAGCGCTGAAGGATGCTTTTATCTCAGGTGCGGTGATTTGTCCGTTTTTCTGATTCAGTTGATATTATTGTAGCCAAGATCCTTTAGATATCCTAGTACGCTGATGAGTAACGCAGTGCTGAAAAAGAAACTGCGAGTCAAAAATATTTGCGCCTGAGCTTTCTAAATGTCTGATGAAAAGTTCACTGAGGGGGGAAGAGCACCAGACTAAATTACAGGGCAGTTATTTCTAGAGAGTGGTGGAGTAGCCTTGATTTTGCATTATTAAGACTTTGTTGAAGAAAATAGGGGTGCTAGAAAAGAATATATGTGGGCTTTTTATTCAAAGCAAACAATTGGCACTGCTATTTCTGCAACACGACTGTAACGCTGGGAACAAGCATATTAGCCGATTAGCAAAATGAAGTTCTTTGTACGGCTTCATCTCTGCTTTTCAAACCCTATCTCGGGAAAGGAGGATGGCGTGGGGTGGGGGAGACGTCTTCTGTCGTTTCCTCTCTGCTGTTCTTAGAGGAGGGAATAATCAGTTCCTCGGCTGATATGGATACGCTGATACAGGTAAGACACAGATAAGCTCCATACCGCTGCCAGGTCTTGGGGAGCGATTGCTCCTCCCGCAAGAAGAACCTCTGGGGTTTTGGGCGAGGGGAACAGCAGCCGTCCCTGCTCCGGCAGCTGGACCGCCAGCGTGGCTCCGGGGCTCTGCGCCGGATCCCACGGATCCCAGGGTGGGCTGAGCCCCGGGGTGAGGAGAGAGCCCTTGCCTAAGGGTGTGTGGAGCTGCAGAATTAGCAGATGACGGACGGACGGAAGGGCGGTGGGCTGGATAGTCAACTCGCTAAAATGGTATCTTGAACACCAGGGAGACTTCTTTTGAATGCTGGCTATTTACTTAGAATATCGCTGCCTTTGTAACTTGCCATCTTTGCCGGGAGCAGAAACCGAGGGCTGATTTGCTTCCCTAATTAACGACGTAACTTGCAGGTACCCCACGCCTCACGGGAGGCCGCACAAAGCGCGCTGCGGGCAGCCGGCCGGGTCCCTGGCCTCTCAGCTGGTGGCTCGGGACGGGCACGGCGGACTCGTCACACCGAAGCTGTTTCTGCGGGCATGCGGCCTGGGTGGCCCGGTTCCGTGCCGCGAGGCGGTGGCGCCGCCCGGTCCTGAGGAAACGCGGAATGTCGGTGGCCCCGTCCAGCAGCGTCGAGCGGCAGGACGGTAACGCTTGTGACGGGCCGGGGAGACGGCTGCTGCGCCTGCCGAGGCTGCCGGAGGGGCCCTGCCGTTTGCCCGAGGAAGGGTCCCGCTCCGCTTTCACGGGAGGCTCGGTGCCGGGGGGACTTGGCTATTGCCGGTGGCCTTCATGAAACGGGGGTGACCAGCACCTGGATCCATCTCTGTTTCTGTTCTTTTGAAGCGGACGCTTGCCCGGGGGTACGCGGCGTATCCACGTCAGCCGACGGAGACCTGCTCTCCCGGTTAAGTTCCCGAGCACGGCGGACGGGGGTGAGCCTACCGTTTCTTTTTGTGTGAATGGGAAACAAATCTGATGGCAGCCAGGAGTTTAATTTTCTCTCCTGATTCTCTTTGTCTAGGCTCGAGTTTTGTTTTAAGGCAATTTGCAGGACAAAAATGTTTGCCCTTAACGGCCAGCATTAACTAACTAATGGAAGAGCAGTCATCAATCAGCAGTTTCATGCCAGCAGCTTTTGACTATTTTCTTTGTTGGTTTTTTTTTTCCCCCTCTACGTAAGTGTATTGCTTAAACCGCATTTAACTTCCAAGGGGTCAGTCCTACTCTGATTTAAAGCGGCCTTAATGTTATTTAAGTTTGGAAATGACTAGAGGCAAATCAAATTTAGGTCATTTTGCTTCTGAGCAAGAACTTGCACTGAGAGGTTGAATGCAGTTTAACTGATCCACTTAAAGTCAAGCAGTGACTTAATTTAGATTCTTTTTCCTGAGCATGTCTGCCTAGGTAAGACCTTGCACTGCTTCCCAACCCACCCTACTTTACTAGCGATACAGCGGTGCCGCAGCCAGCAGAATTAAACCCATTTATATGCCAGCTGAGCACTAGGTCCTGAAGTGTGAAATAAAAAAAAAATAGATATTTGGAGGAATGAAGTCACGGTCTGGATAAGGCTTTCTTCCTTTCCTTTCTAAATAGCCAGTAGAAATACAGCATATATCTATTCAGGAAAAAAAGAACCACTATATTGGACAAGAATTTGAAGCATAGCTAGTGGAAACTTGCTTTGCTGTCCCTTAAGCTGTACTTAACACACATAATTTGAGGACTTCATCTCATTGCTGGGGCTGCTGGGATGACGGCACCTTGGCTTTCTGGCCCAGGGGTCCACGTCTGGCTCTTGGGGCCTGAGGAGTCCCAGGAGCAACCCCCGGCTCGCTGCGCTCGCTGGCCTTTGCACAGGGGCGGCCGGAGGAGGTTGTCAGGTTGATTCCATGGTCCCGCCCGACTTCCAAATCCATTACTGCTTTATCTGACAAAATACGGTGGCCTGATGTGCATTAACTTAATGTGCGTGGCACTTGCATGGCGGGCTGTTAAGTGTTACCAAAAAGAATTAGGGCTAACTGGCCAGTGGAACAAGTGAGAGCACAGGTAAATCTCATGACGTAGCTGCTTTCCTTTTCAGTAGCGACTGCTCACACAGTAAAGCGTGGTCTTTCACATAAGGAGTTTCATTTATTAGTGCCAACGAGTGGAATTCTGGTTGATTAACTAAGAGTTTGGCTCGCCACAAATTAGAGATTTCTCCCTAATTGAAGCAGGGATTGATTTTGTTGCTTTTCCAGCACAGCTCCTTTCCACTTGTGGGACTGTCGGGTTTTTTTCTCTGTGGCGGCCGTTCCTGCTTAGTTCAGCCCCACGGCTCTTCAGAGGGCGAGGACCCGCTCCTGGGCACCGTTCCGTGAGCAGGGTCTGAGGAACCGCCGCAAGGCTTTGGGGCGGGAGCTGCTGCCCGCGGCGCGGGAGGGAGCCCGGCTGCCGAGCCCCCCGCCCCGGGGCACTGGGAGCCCCATCCCGGCCGGCTCCCGCGAGCGCCTGCGGGGAGAGGCTCGGCCTCTGGGCGCGGGGGGACCTTGCCGCCCGGGCTGTTTCCTGCCGCTCGCGATAGCGTGCCTGGGGCGGCGGCGTCTGCCCGCCGCAAACCGGACGGGGGTTTTCAGTCTCTCGCAGGGATGCCGCCGGGGCTCTGCAGGAGGGCTGCCCATGCCGTCCCGTTTGCTGCGAGAAGTGCCAGAGGTGTGTTTTAAAAGTGTGCCGAGCACTAAAGACACTGTTAAAAATAAAATAGAGCTTTTGTACTTGGTTATTAATTTCTGATAGATTTTTTAAAAACGTGATTTTATTTTAAGATAAAACATTTTAAAGTAAATTTGACTAAATTACAGGTAACATTTACGCCTGAAAATTGCTATCTTAACCTAGCTGAAATACTAGATAATGTGCAAGAGTACAGGTTTGCTATCTGTGCTTTACAAAGGTCAAGCCGCGCAGGCTGTGGAAGTGACAAACTGGGTCTCGAACCCTAACAGCATCATCCTCACCCGTTGACATCTGAAGAGTATTTTCTGTCCAGAACTTGGTCCAATATTTCAGCTAAAATAGGTTGAGGTGGTATCGAGACGGCAAGGAGCTCGTTTCTTTCTTTCTTCCACTACACGTATAAAAACGGGCTGGGAGGAGCCAATTTAAGCTCTTTAAGACAGAAACTCTCTCCTCTGCCTCTCTGGCTGGGCCTCAATTGGGTCTAAGTATTTAGACCCAATGTTTACTGGGTCTAAAATGCTGAAGGATGTGCTGACCATAAGCAGTCGAATCCATTCCACTAGCAACATATAACAACTGCACTACAGCTCTAGTGTCATCGATCTGTTTGGAAGGCAAAACAGGTTATGAACTCGTTGCTGCCGTGTATCCATTTAAGGAAGTTTTAAACTATTTTTTAAAAGTTTTAAAAGCCATTTTGTACCTATTTAACCTTGGCACAATTAGCAGGTAAAATTGCCCATTAAGTAATGCAGCGGTTTAAATATGTGTGCATAGACTCGCTGTTTTCTGTTCTGCACAAAAAGGAAATGTCGAATTACAGCAATCAATGGACTATACCTGCCCTTTCTGTAGTTAAAAAAAAACAAAACAAAACCCGCCACCACAAAACAAGATCAAAAATTGATGGTTTGTGTGCAGAATTGCTGCTTGCTGATTTAAATTCTCAAAGTCACTTAAATCTAGATCAGCCCACTCTGGGGCCGAGGGCAGCACTTGGTAGAGAGGATGGTGATGGTGCTGGGACCTGCTCTATTGGCAGGTGTCCAGTCAGCCCCTTTGTTTTGGGCACAAACTCCGGCGCGGTGGAACCGATTGATTAACAGACCGATAGGTTGTCCCGCCCAAGGGCGCTCTGCTCCAGCACTTGCACCCCTCGCCCTGGACAGCTTGAATCGCAGATTGCTCCTCGGCTTCCTGCTGCGCAGTCACCACGCTCTCTTCGATCCGAGTTGTCCCCTTGTCCAAAAGGTCCGTGCGAGAATGCCAGGGCTCCCTTTCACCCTGCTTCCAAAGGGAGAAAATTTGCAGGGGTTTCCTCTGCCTCGTTCCCTTGCCACTGTCTTCTGGGAGGTGAACGGGAGCAGCATCTCTGACAGCCCTCGGGCAGGCTACGGGTGATGGTGATCCAAAGGCTCCCTGGCCAACAAGTTCTGGTCTCTTGTTCCTTTTCATTGAGGGGATTCCTCTCTTTCCGTTCAAAATAGGTTCGTACTTGCTTTCCGAGGCCGTGTGTGCTATGGGCTGGGCAGCAATGCCCGACACCCCCAAACGTCCAGTGCGGTGAAAACCACCGAGTGGGTGAGATGCCTTTGCAGAGGCCGTGACTGAGGCATCGGGCCACACCATCGCCGGAGGAGTCAAGGCTCCCGTGTGTTCAAGCCTGTGTTGTTCAGCATAAGGTTAACAAACCTGATACTCGCCGCAGCGAACGAAAGACTTAATTTTAGCGAAGCTGGTAGAGGTGTATCTTAGAGACTGGAAATTCGATGTCCTATTTCACGTATTGCACGGGAGGCAAGTTTCTCTGTAGGAGGGCTCTTAGGTGGCTGTTAGTTCGTGTTACGCTGCCTACTCACTAGATGTCTCCGGGAGCAAGACGCACGCTCGGAGGTGCGTGGCCTGATAAATCAGAGAGACTGAAACGGAGCCAGAACTGAGTTTAAGTAGGAGTTTGCATGCTGTAACTGCTTACTCTGGCCACGAAGAGAGTGCAGAAGAGCTGCAGAAGACCACTGCAGCACGAGTGGTCTTCTGCAGAGCACCACAGATGCGCTACACCCTGCTAGCACCTCTAGGGAGTCACGGGCAGGCTTTCAGGCAGGGTTGCCATACTCCAGAGTGAGCTGGGTCCCAAGCTGGTGATGATAATTTGGACATACTTGTGCTCAGCTGCTGAGAACTGCTGACAAATTTTGTCAAGTAACATGCTTACAGGCAGAGAAGAGAGGGCTACCGCCGGACGGGAGGTAACACCCCTCCTGAATCTCTCTCTGGGTCTTCTGTCAACGCAGGCGTGCTTCACTCACAGTTCAGGATGCCGGTGAAGCTTCCTCCATAAACTTCTCCATCTTCTCCTATATCTGGACCTGGGAAAAACACGGTAGGCCATGAACCATATACCTAATCACAGGACGCTCCCTTCCAGTGACCTCAGTGAAGCCACGTCAGCTGGGCCAGTAAGTTTAGCTCACTCAGGCAAGCAGCCACGTTTCTTATTGTAATTGGGAATTATCTGATGGAGCCGCAGCGCCGCGATCCGATTGCATCAGCGAATACGCGGAGTGCTGATGAGCCGGTTTCGGATAGGGACCCACAGACTACCCCACGGATCTCTGCCGCGTACAGGTCCTTCCGGTGCCAGGGGGACAAAGGGCCCCGAGGCTTTGGCGCTTGTGCACCTCTCCTGCAGATCAGGAGTTCCTCCGCCGCTAGCAGCGGCCTCCGCTGAGCCCAGGCACGCTACCGAGACGGAGGAGGGCGAGGGGGAAGGGAAGGTGTGTCTGCACGGCGCGCAGAAGGCGACGGAGCGCGCTGAGCGGCCTTGCTGCCAAGCCGGAAGCCGCGGCCCCCGCCGCAGGTCCCCACCTGCCTCGTCACCCACCGGCATGCCGTGGGGCCCGAGGCACCCGTGGGATTCAGGTGCCTCTCGCTCATAAGACGCCCCCCGAGCGCTGGGGTGCCCGTGGCTTGGCGCGGCTTTGCCTGCGGCGGTGGCCGGTGTCGCGTCAGCTCCGCTTGAGGCCCGGCCAGAGAGGTAGAGGAGAGAGCTTCTGTCGGAAAGGGCTCAGCGAGTCCTCCTGTTCGACAAGGAAGCAGCAGGGCCGCTCAGGAAAGGCAGCGAACACGAGGTGCTTTCATACAGGGCCGGGGACAAAATTAATGCGAGGAACGCCCGAGGGCCGTCGGCTGCGAGAGAGGGCCTGGGGGGGGCAGGGGGACGTGAGGAAGGTGGGGGCAGAGCCCGGCACCCGCCAGCGTCCCTCGGCTGTGGCGCTTTGGAGGACAGCACCCCTCACGGGCAGATCACCGGAGGGGTCTTCAGCAGCGAAGGGGCAGGTGGACCGGTGGTGATCTGAGCTTTGTCTTAGATTTCTTGACCTTTTTTTTACCTAGGACTTTCACGAGCTGTAAGCTGTGACCTCTGGATGTAGCAGTGATAGGGTTAATTCCGACACTGCTGTTCTCCACATTTGCATGGTTACCCAGCCGCCTTCTGCTTTTCAGAATTTCTTCTGGCCTCAGAAACAACTTCCTGTGGCCAAGGGTCCTCCAGGGTAACTCCGCTGTGTGTGATGGGATTTCACTTGCATGTCGTTGGAATTTTCTGCCCTTTAAATTTGTTAAACGCCTTGCTGTGTTCTCGTGCCATCAGGCAGATAGAGTAGCAGCTCTCGACGTGCTTTTCTATAAACCACTTGTTATTCTACAGCCTTTCACCGAGGCGTGATGCAAACAGACATAGCACCAGCCCATTCCACGTCTGCGTGTGCTTGCGGAAGCGGAGTGTGAGGGGATGTCCGATAAGGAGATGCAGAATTGCTCTATTTGTAAACCAGATCATTGACTTGAGAGTGAGCAAGCCGGCCGCCGAAAGAAAAAAAAGGAAAGCAGAGCCATCCCGAGGCGTTCAGCAATGAGCTATGCAAGACATAACCTCAAACCACGGGAAGCCCTGATATCCCATGAAGTAACAAATATTTTTCTATTAATACCAGTGTTTTTATTGCCTCTTTCATCCTGAAAGAAGCCTGGTTGGCTTTTACACTTCGCAGGCTCGATTCAGTCATTACTTCTCCTTGCCGCTGATATAAGACATTCCCAAAGACACGCCGAGAGCAGAGGCTTAACCAGCGGGACAAGCCCCTGCAGTGGCCCTGGGAAGGGCGAGCGCCGCGTCTGAAGGCAGAGGGGGACCTCGGCTAGGCTGGGACCAAGAAGAGCCGGAGGCGGTGACGGACTGCCGACGGCCGCCGCTGGCGGGGCAGTGCCGGAGCAATGGCTCGATGCGGTAAGAGGAGAGAGTGTTCTCTGCCGAAGCGGAGGAGCTCCTCGCGGGCTGCCCCTCCGTGCATCGGCCCAGGCAAGCGCTGCCTTTCTGCGAGGCCCGGCAGCCCGCCGCCTGCGCGGCCCCGCTGCCCCGGGGCCGGGGAAGGCAGCCCTGCCGCCGGCGAGCTTGGGCAGCGCCGGCGCCCGTGCACCCGTCCCGCAGCAGCGGTGCGGGACTGCTGCGTGTCCCAGCCTGGGGAGGGCTCCCGGGGCTCCGCAGCTGGGCGCTCTCGTAGAGGAGGGCTTTCCTGCTGCATCCTGCCCCGCCGGCTCCCACCCTGGCTGGCCTCGGTGAGGGAAAATAGCACCTGCCAGGCGGGGTGGGGGCTGGAGAAGAAAATGTCTCCGAGCCTCAAAAAGGGAGAAACGTGTACACACATACAAATACAGTAGGTGTGCTTTCTCTCCTCTGTTTGTTCATCTATGCGTTTAATTGAGAATCTTCGGTCAAGAAAGAGAGAGGATGTGGAAAGCTTTAGAAAAATCTGTCTGAGAGAGAGTGCAGAAGAGAAATGGAGTAAGAAAGCCAGATGATACTGCCCTCCTTTAACCGCCAAAATCCCTCTGGGAGAAGGCCAGCCAGAAACCAGCTCTGTCACAGCCTTGTTTGTTTTCCTGAGCAGCTGAAGGACTGAGAGCTCATCCCCTCTGCCTCCTCCCGTACAGCCGGCACCCCCCAGCACCGACGGGAGGGAGACGCAGCACGGATGCTACGGACACATGCGCGGGCATGTTCTGGGGACGGACCTGGTCTTTACACCGCTGTTTGGAGTCGTCCTCTTTGCTTTTCCTGTGGCCGCTTCCCTCTATTCAGTGGCCCAAAACCCAGGAGGGACCAATTTCCTTGCCTGCAGCACACAGCCTCCCTGCTCGGCTGAGCAGAGACGGCTCTGCGACAGCCCGATGCTGACCCTTCCGCCTCTGGCAGGGTTGGGGGCCCCCCGACTGCTGTGGACCCCATGGCGAGCAGATGCTTTCATCCGGCAAGCACCTCTGGTGCATTCCAGCGCTTCCGAGCGCTCCCCCAACTCTTCGCCTTCCTCCTCTGCAGGCGCCTCCCGCCCTCCCTGGTTCCCTCCAGCCACTGCCTGCTCTGCTCTCCCTGCACAGGGCCGGCCGGGTGCGGGTGTGCTCAGCAAAGTCCTGCTCTGGCCTGGGAGGGCTGAGGGCTGACGGCTCAGCCAGAGGCATCGCCTCTCTTTGCTTGGGGAGTAGGAGAGAGCGGTTGTGTTAGCTCTGTGATGGAGATGGGCCTCCCTCTTGCTGCAGGAAGACTTTGGGTCATGCTGATGCCTCCCTAAAGCCCCAAATTCCCCCAAAGCATGGACGTGCAAGTGTTTGCTCAAGCTTTTCAGATAGGGGAGAACCGCCAGCCTTCATAAGGAAGGCACCCAGCTTTATCCAAGGGGTATGACCTTAAGCTGTTTCATCTAAGCAGATGCAAACTTATTTAGATGCTCTTACATCAAATGGGAACAGGCATAACCTAAACTACTGCAAGCTGTTTTCACACGGAAATCGTATCAGCTGGGCAGCCTTTCAAACACTTTGAACCTGGAGTACGAGTGCATGACTGAAAGTAAGTAGTTTGTCATCGCTTTGCGTGGCACTGCCCATTAGCTGACCGAAGACATCGCGCCCTGCAGCTGCTGGCCATCAGCTAGCAGCGACGTCCTTGCGGCTCTGCGCAGGAGGAGCGTACACGCGCTCCCTGACCTCCTGCAGTGCAACGTCGGTCGGAGTTACCGAACCCAGCGTCACCAGCAACTGGCATTGAGATGGCTACCTTGGCATGGGAGCAGAGCAGGATTGCTCACACGAGCTTTCCGCTCGCCAGGGGATCCCACGCAGGAAGGAGGGAGCAACCATCGGTGGTAATCAGCCGCGTATTTAATCGCATCCTCTCTGCGGTTTGCAAAGAGGGTATGTGTCTATGGCTTGTGGGTTAAACAGCTGGTTTAAGCCATCCCCTCTCACTGTGCTCAGCCACCACAGCCCTGCCAATAAACCGCTTAAAACATACGTATAACCAGCTAAAGCCTGAGGTGGAAGGGTGAAACTTTCTGTGCAGACAGTGACTTGGCGACGTGGCACAGGAACTCTGCTGAAAAGGTATGGTTTTTATAGGCTAAAACCAAACCCAAGGAAACCTCCTGCTATTTCCTTCTGGTCTGCCTAGGCTGCCCCTGATGCGTCTTCAACAGCAGTTTCGGGAGTGAAATGCAGCAGAACCCGGTGATTCCGCCACAACAGGCGGCCCGCACACATCCCGGCATGGGAAGTACTGCCCAGCCCCGCTCTCGCAGCGTGCCTGGCACTGCAGCCGTGTGGGCCAGGCCCCGGGGCAGCTATCGAGTGCTGCGTCTGGCCCCCCTTCAGTCCTCCGAACTGCCGCGGGATGCTGCCCACTGGTCGGAGGCCACTATACCTGGCAGCCTGGATCCTGGCTGGCTAAGGTCTACCTGAAGATGCTTCTCCACGTTAATCCTGAACATTTTCCTCCAGAGTTGAAAGCTCTTCGTGAGTGTAATCTGCCAGTCCAAACAGAAGGAAATCTCTGTTTGGTCTGAAGAGCAGAACTTGGCGTGGTTTGCAGGGGAAAATGCCAAGTACGCGAGGCTGTTTGCTCTCCTTTAAACAGTCACGACTGTTCCTTAGCTCCACTAAGGCACATCTGGCTGTCATCTCTGCACATCTGTATCCTGTGTTTTACACAGTTTTCTCCCGATGCTTTATGTGGTTTTAAGCTGTGATGAGGCTTTGGAAAGAACAAAAGTGCATCTTTCTGCCCTTCTGAGAGCCAGCTCTCTGGGAACCTTCCTGGGCCCTAGCAAAGCTAACGGGACCTCCTCTGGAGTCTGCAGCAAAGCGTTTCCACAGCCCTCCCAGGAGAGCACGGCAGCAGAGATGCAAGTAGCCACTCACGGGGAATCCACACGCATCACTAAAGCATTGCAGGGTTCATCTGGGAAAGTAAGACTTTCCTTGGCACCTCTGCTCTTTTTCAGCCCCAAGGTGAGGTTTCACACACGCTTGAACGCCATTACACTGATTAAGACTTATGGTACAGATCAAACTTAACCAGCCTTTAGACTGGTCCCTGGCCTGTGAGGTCCAGCAAGAGTTTGAGCCAGGCAGCTCTTCAGTTGTTATTTCAGGAAGGTTCCCACCATGCACAGGTAACCAGACAGCGGCTGGAACCTGTGAGCGACTGCTGAAAGCAGCAGCAGTGTGCTCTCCTGTGCAAAGACTGCCATTGTGTAAGAGGAGACGTTTGGGCACCTGCTCTCTCCCTTCCTCAGCCCAGCTGATGCTGAGGCCAGCTAAACAGGGTTTCCTTGCCGGGCTTGCAGAAGGAACTCCAAAGAACACGTGGTGGTTCTGCTACCTGCGACCCATCTCCAACAGTCACAACGCCTCATCCGCGCAGCTTTGCCGACTGGCATTCAAAAAGCACTGAGATAATCTGGTTCCCCTTTTTTTTTTTTAAGGAGGTGGAATCAGGTGGTGCATCGCTATGATCTGATGGCCTAAATGCAGCACATTAAGTTCCCACACTGTTCAAATATTAGGTCATCAAGAGATGCTCTTTGAAGAGTACTGAAGTGGTCAGAAGAGGAACTAGAGTGAAAGGAAGAAGGTGGAAGAGGTGACATAAAGTAAACTATATATTCACCAGCACGTTAGTCTTGCCTGTTCTTTCTTTTACAGGCTTTTTTTTTTTTTTTCCCCTTGCAGAAGGCTCCTACAGAAGATAAATAGAAGAGCTTTTCTCTTAGAAGAGTAACATCCACAGTGATTCCCTTCCTTCTGTTTCGTCCTGCAGACAGATCGGTTCAAAGCCTGCTCCACCTACACACGGGTTTATCAGTGGGAGAGGAGAGGAAATTCTCCCCTGTCTTATGCTCCCCGGAAATGGAAATGTTTCACAAGCTAGTACTTACTATGCTAGTAAGGAATTTGCTAAATTACTTTGCGATTCCGAGTGGGAAATTTGTTCCTAAGCTGCACGGGCTTCCCAGATAGTCCCAGGCTTAATTCCCAACGTAGCGAGCTTACACCTTGGTGTTTACGAGCAGCTCTGCAGCGGGACGGAAAGGCGGCTTATGACGGAGGGGTGAATAATGATTTTGCAATGACTCTCGGGGTCATATTTTTGAGCAGCTACAGACGTCAAAAGGATGTTTAGATTCGAAAGGAATAGTTTAGGAGTACTGTCACAGTGCTCTGTCATGTCAGCGATGGGGACATTCACCCCCAAAGTGCTCTCGCCCCAAAGCTGGTTGGTGGCTTTCGCATGGTATTGCTCAAGAGCAAGCGATGAGACTGTGTCATAAATTGTGGTGACTTATTGCAAACAGCGCTACGGGTTTCCGAGTTTTTTTTACCATGGGATAAAACCTGCCCTGCCAGGGGCAAGGGAGTGTATCCTACTCAGAGAACACCCAACCCAAACCAAAACACTTCTTCCATAGTTACATCCTAGGACAGCTTGTTAACTCATGCTATTTACTGTCTGGATGCGAACTGGCTCTGCCTACCTGGGGCCAACAGGGACACCAGCATTTCTAAAGTTGTGTGTAGGAGCACAATCGATAAATCCTTAAAAGCAGTGTTGAAAACCGACATCCTGATTAAGTCCAGAATTGTGAGAAACCCTTGGAGGAGAGGCTGGTAGCTGAGTGCGTAATGAGAGGCTGACCCCAGAATGAGACCCTCTCTAATGAAAGCGGTTAGTAACTGATCAAAAATATTGAGCACGATGCTTTCCGTATTTCTGTGTCTGCGTGTGGCCGGCTGTAGCACCTCTTGGGTAATCTGTAGGCTATAGGAACAGCTGTATTTCTTCTACTTTCTTCTTCGTCTCATCTGAAGGTGGTTCTCCAGTCGAGGGGCGTTTCGCTGTCGTGGGCCGGGCAGTGCGCGGGTGCGCACTGAAGTGAGGATGCTGGATGGCTGCCGCTGTGCCTGTGTCCCAAAGCCCAGGCGTGCCCGCAAAGCGCCCGGTGCCGCTTTGGCCAGCTCGCGAGGGCTTCGGTCACGCGCGGCGAGGAAGAGCCTCCCCACGGCGAGGGCCAGCCCCCGTTCAGCGCAGAGGGAGCGGAGCTCCTGCGCGCGTGCCAGTCGCAGGGCTGCTGAGCTGGGACGGGCAAGGACCAGAAAGCGCACTCCACGCTGCTGCTTGCAGCTCGGGTTTTCGTCAGAAGTATTTTAACCTGAAACGATGAAACGTCTGAAAGGTTTCTGGAGGGTTCCTGTTTTGCCGTTGCATCAATCTCCTTTGATTCGATTCAGTGCGTTCACACTGCAGACAGCGCTGCCCATGCTTTCGCACCCTCTCCTCTCGCTGATCTCAGCCAGCGCCTCTCTGCGTCGCCAGCTCGCTTGCGAATGCTGCTGTCAGGGCGTCAGCGCGGGGGGCTGGGAGGCCCGGGAAGGATCCCAAACAGCGGCTCCGGTTTCAGGGACTCGGGGTTCAAACCCAGACTCTGCCCGGAGTTCATTCTGCTTCCTCGGGTAGATACGTCGGGTAACTCCACTGCCCGTCCTCAAGAGCTGGGGTAATGGTGTTTCTTTGCAACTGCAGGCCCCGCGGAGGCAGCTGTGTCTTCGCGTGTGCGCGGCACGCTGGGTGCGGTGCAGGCAGTAGGTGTTTGTGTTAATGCTGCAATAATAATTATGATTTTAAACAGGGGAGGAGGGAGGACAGCTTCAGGCCAGCTCAGGCCCGTAAACCCGGGAGCCCAAGTGGCAGACGGACGCAGCGGCTGCCCCGAACCGTAGCCGGTGGCACAGCTCGCCGGCGGCGCGTGAACCCGGCTGCCAGCGCGGCGTGGTGGTTGCCGCGCCCGCGGAACGTCTGCCCTCGCCTGCTGCTGCACAGGACGGGTGTTGGAAGGGCGTGTGGTGCAGGCGGTTGCTCGCCCAGCAGAGAGTTGGGAGCAGAGTGTGAGAAAGGGGGAAAAACAAACCCCGCGGTGAGGATCCTCCAGCGCGGGAGCGTACGCAACGCAAAAGAGTCGCGGCAAGGGCTGCCAGCCGTTCGGACGGGGGATCGCTGGCGCGAGGGGAGGGGGGTCCCGCCGCCTTTGGGGGCGTTTCGGGTTCACACGTTGTAAGAGCGGGTAAAAGCTTCGCCCAGAAGACGATGCTGAAGGTCCTGGGTTGCCCGAGGGGAAGCGCGCCGGAGCCAGGGCCGCGGCCGTGGCCGTGGGAGGTCTGGCGCGGGTGGCGCTCGGGAGGTGTGGGGGGGAACAGCAAGGAGCCCCCGCCAGCCGCCCCGCCACGCGCGGCCGTGTGCGCCGCGCCCCGGGGCCGCCGCGCAGCTGCCCGCGCCGTGCGGCCGGGAGCACAGGAAGCGCTGTCCCCGCGTGGGGGGCCTCGGGGTGCGGCGGGGGCGGCGCGGCGAGGCCCCCCTCCGTGCGGGGTCGGGGTGGGAGGCGCGGCGGGGGCAACCCGGGGACGGGCGGCTCCTGCTCTCCGCCCCCCTCTCCGCCCAGGAAGCCGCCCCAGCCGCCGGCGGCGAGGAGGAGGGCGGGGGGGGCTGAGGTCCGGCCGGGAAGTTTGGGCCGCCGCCGGCCCCATCCATCCTCTCCCGTCCCCTCCCCGCCCCTCCCGGGCGCGCCCGCTGCCCGCGCCGCGCAGGGGCGCTGGGCCGGCCGGCGCGCAGGCGGCGGAGGGCGGGCGGGGGCGGCGCTGCGGCGCCCCGGCTGGGCTCGGCGCGGCGCGGCGGAGCGCAGCGCAGCGGCCGCGATGGGCGCCTCGGCGGCGGAGCGGCGGCGGCGGCGGCGGCGGGGGGAGCTGCTGCAGGGGCAGCTGGGCGCCCTGGCCGCCCTGGCCCTGCTCCTGGCCGGCTGCGCGGCCGGCCGCGGCGGTGAGTCTGCGCCGGGGCCGGCTCCGAGGGGCGGCGGGCAGGGCTGCGGGGCCGCGGCGGCGGGCGCGGTCACCTGTGCGGAGGGTGGTCGGGGAAGGCGAGGCGGAGCCCGCGGGGGCTGGGGCGGGCCGGGGCTCCCCCGCACCGGGGATCCGTGCCGGGGCCGGAGCCCTCCCCCGGGCCGGGGCGGGGTGCGCTGCGGAGCGGCGGCGGGAGCCCCCGGGAGAGCAGAGAAACTTCGCGGGAGCGGGCTGTCGCGGCGCCGGCGGAGCGGGGCCCCCCGGGCCCCCGCAGGAGGCGTTCCGGCGGCCGGGGTCCCCGCGGCGAGGCGCGGCGCTGGGGGGCCGGGGCGCGCCCGCCGGGGCCCGCGGGGCCGGGGCAGCCTCCACACACCCCCCCCCCCCCCACTGGGGAGGCTTCGGTTCGAACGGGCTCCGTGCGCCGCTCGGAGAGGAGGGGGCGGCTCGCTCCCGGGTGGCCGGCGGCCGTCTCCGGCTGCGTTTTGCAGCCAGCTGCGCGGAGCGGCTGATAGCGAGCGATTTATATTTTGCATTGCAAATATGTGAGTGTAAGCAGAATTTACGCAAGGCTTATTTTCCTTTAAGCGAAGGAGAGCGTACCCCTCCGTGACTTGAATTTGCTTTTTAAATAAACAGACGTGTCTTAAGGGTTTCACGGTGTCCAGCATGGTGTAAGGAATGCTCTGATGTTTAGGAAAGAGCGCAAACACTAGCTAAGACTTGAACGCAGTTTTTCTTATGGAGCCTAGCAGTGCCTGGATGGGTTTTTAAGATTTGGGACTTTAATGAGCTTAAAGTAATGAATTTTAATTTTTTTTCATACGTGTATTCTAAAAGTTAGGTTTGTTTTTCATGAGCGTGGTGATTGCTTTTGAGACGTAAGGCCAGGAAAGACAGACACGAGGATCGCTGTAAGTAATCAAAGGTGTATGCGTGTACGTAAGCGTATTTAAGCCTACCCACATGGTATACACAGATGTATGAGCCTAATACCAGTCCTTCTTTTAGATAAAGTCCAAAGGCTGCCGGTGAAAAGGTGTTTCCTCTGGTGTACTCTGTCTCTCGTGGCGGTGGGGCCAGGCTTCTGCTCCCTTCCCACTTTCTGTCGGTGGGAATCCGAGCCATCTCCAGCCTGTTCTCCAGGGGAGCAGGCTGGCAGCTTGCTGCTTGCCTTTGTCACACGATAAATTGTAGGTTACATGGCAAAAGCAAATCTCAGACCTATCTTAAATGGTGCACGGAGTGCACTCTTCTCTCTGACGGGCAGCGTGGTTTCCCATCCCGTGTTTCACTCTCATTGAACCTGGTTTTCCCGCTGGTGCGGAAGGGAGCTCCGTCCTGCGAGTAAAGGCGGCACAGGCTGTAAAGTCTGTGCGGTAGATCAGTTTGTCTGTGCTTTGCTTGAATTGCCCAAAGTGTTCCCCAGCCGGCACTGCTGACTTTTGTCAGGACTCTCGCTGTTTTGCTTCAGTTTGGGAGAGTATCTCACGTTGTGTGTGATCAGAGCTAGCTTAAAATTAATCAGAGAGATGAGAAATAGCATTTGGCGTAATAAAGCCGGCACCCTGTGCGTTTGCTGCCGCGCAGAGCCGGCACCGACAACGAGAAGAGTTGTTTCACAGGTGGAATTTCTCCACAGCGCCCGCTGCATCTGCTGCCCCTTCGGTCTGGACCGAAGTGACTGGGCTCTCTTGGGAGCCTTGCTATCAACCAACAGCCTGACGCTCTCTGTGGCTTGTTTGTGTCGTGATTAGAGAGGAGGTGGAAAGATGCATTTTGGTTTAGTGATGTAAATATTTTTCCCATGTAAAAACGTGGTTTAAGATCAAATGCAAACTTTTGACTAGACTGCAGTGCTTTTGTATCAAATGGGATCGCCCTTCCCGCTCCCCTGGCAGGAGGCGGCAGCCTTACCCCGCGCTCCCAGGGTAGTTTTCGCTAGCAAGGGGGTGTGACGTTTGGAGCAAGGAATCGGGGGCTCTGGCTCGGCAGTGCACGCAGCTGACGCGCAGCTCGCTCGCAACCTTGATGCCAGAGAGGCCGACGGTGGCGTAAAGCTGGGCGCAGGTTTCCTTGGGGCGCGGTGGAGACGCTGGAGTGACTGCCGCTCCTGTAGAGCTGTTGCATCACGGTGTGATCCAGTGCCGCAACCCTGGGCTTGAAGCACCTTTTTAGTTGATACGTTCCCGCTTTTTATGCTGCTGTTTTTCTTAGTCCCCTTGCCCTCAGCCACCGTCTCTGTCACGGCCTGGATCCAGAGGAGCGTGGCTTTTCGAGTCATGGGTGACCTCTGTTCACAGAGGGGTGCGAGGTGCCAAAGCCTCGTTCAGAGGGTGTGTGCACTTCCATCTACGCGCGAGAAATAGGCTAGAGCTCTCCCTGAAGAGGCAGGTGACCGCAGCGTTTTAATTGAGAAGCCGTCTGTAGTGGGCGACCCTGTAGGGTAGGGCATGAGATCTGGGTTTCTGTTCTTGTGGTCCCACTGCTTTGCTGGGTGGCTTAATCTCTCCATGTCTCACTTGGCTGGTCTCTGAAAGGAGGCCTCCTTTTCACGTCGCTTCGAGATCTCCTGATGCTAAACGATGTGTAATAACAAAGTGTTACAACATTATAATGTTTACATGAGGGTCATGCCAAAGATCTTTATATTGCACAAGGCTCAGGCTTTCAAAAATGGATACAGTGCAAATTAAGAAGAAATTCAAGTTCACTAAGTTCACCCGGGCACTGAACGTACAGGTGGGGTGCCCCTTTCCCTCCTGCAGGCAGCGCAAGTCCGTGGTTGTGCTCCGACATCAAGGAAGTACGCTGCTAAATACGAGGTGTCACTGAGACCAAACACTGCTCTGCAGACCCGAAATACAGCTGCCAACCACTGGACTGCTGTATGCTTTTTGGTCTGCTGAGGGGGACTGGAGGCGAAGGAGAGTTGTAGAAACATCTCCTTAACTTGAACAGTGTGAGTTGCTTCCAAGACTGCCTGCCTCTGCCATCCTTGCAGAAAGAGCCAAACAAAGCATGAAGTTTTCTCCCCCCCCTCCATCAGTCTGACTCTTAAATTCTCTCTCATAAAGCGAGGGAGGAGTGGGGAAGAGAGACTCCTTCATTATATGAGACCATCTTCCAAACTGTGATGATTCAGTTTTTTCAAGGGAGGCTTCTGAGTCAGGCCTTTTACCAGTTTGCTGCGGCGGACGGCAAGAATAGCAGGGACATCAGTCAGTGGGATATTTCTTTTCTTCTTTCTTTGTGTGTGTGTTTTTGGCAGGATGGTAAGGAAGAGCTGGGTCTGAAGCTGCAGCCCTTACTCATGGGGATGGGCACATCCAAGCAAATGGAGTTGCCTGCGTGATTCAAGCACGGAAGATTTGGGTTGCTTTTAAGTCTTGTTCTAACTTGATGGGAGTGAAGTATTCAGGATGGTGGAGCAAGGTCTGCCAGGTGCATTCTGACTAGCTCTGAGACTTACTCCACATCCAAAGCTGAGGCTGTCTTTACAGGACTGATAGGTGTCCGGTCGTCCGTGTGGGCTGCGGGGGACTGAGAGCATCCCCGTCACAGTAACACGCTTGCAGAAGGCCCCTAAGCGATCCTGGGTAGCACGATGGGAGAGGGGGAGCAAAGATCCCAGCGTGTCCGCCTTCCACCCCTGCTCTAGTTGGAGGAGCTCATAAGACTGGAATGAACCACGCAGGCTATTTCCTCTTGACCGCTTTGTCACGGGCCCTGCCTTAAAGGGCTTTTCCTTACAGATCTCCTTACAGCCAAAACAGTGCTGAAGAACCTTGTGTGACAGATCCTGGTCCTCTAGCTGGGAATTAAGCGAAAACTCCCTGATTTCGCTTGAATGTTTTGGTTTGCACAAACCAAGAAACCCATACCAAACTTTAGAGGTCATACAATGAAAGCACAAAAGCCGTTGTTTTCCTCACCTCTTCAGCGAAGCATAATCCTAGCCTCAGTGAGAGTAATCCTAGCCCAGATGTAATGCTGTAATGGTTGGACCCCTGGATATGGGAATTTACCCTCATAAACTAGGGAGAGGCATCAGGCCAGCGCGTGGTATGTGACCTCTTTGGCAGGGAGCTTGTTTGGCCTTGCAGGAAATGACTTGTTCATTTATTTAGCACTCGTTCAAGGTCCTGCACCAACAGCCGGCAGAGTGAAGTCTTCTGCTGAGCAGCTGACAGCTTGGGGGGTGGCAGGGCTGAGGCATGCGGCCCTGCTTGGCAGGAGCATGGGCTTCGAGATGTGCTTAACTTCCAGCATCCGCTTACAGCAGCGGCAGCGAAGGGCTTGCACACCTGCGTGGGGATTTGTGCTTGCTTCAGGCGCTCCCTGAAGAACCGCCTTAAAAACCTCCAAATCTCCGTACCTGCCAGCGTTTGGAGTCTGCTTAGTTAAAATGTTGTGGAAGTGCCGGGATGCGTGCCAGGCCGGTCAGCTCGCCAAAGTTGGGTGCCTGAGGTGAACTCCAGCGTGCCACCTAAAATCGGAGGATCTTGGTCCTCGGGATGTGGATGCAGGATGCTCGGGAGTTCCGGCTTCGGCAGGGCATGAAGGCAAAAGGTTGCCGGCCTCCCCAGCCGCTCTTAAAGAGAGCGAACGCGAGGCTGTGAGACGGTGGGTAGCAGGAAAATTCAGCGGCCGTTATTTCTTTCATGCCTGTCAAGGGTAGGGTGGGCTGGTGGCTCCAGGGCTGCCTGTGCTGACCTGACGGTATCTGCTCCGTCCTGCCCCGTCTGCTGCTTGTGGCTGCTCCTCCCCCCTTTGCCACCTTCTGCGTGGGCTCTGGCATTTCGGTGGCCCTTAGCCGAGTCGTGTCAGCAAGCAGCAAACTAGCCCAGCAAAAATGAAGGAAGCTTTCTGCCAAATTAGCACACTAAAATGACTCGGTGAGGTGTCTTAAGACATGGCTGAACAGAGAGCGCTTGGGTGGTGGCCATGGTCAGAATGGTAAGGAGGGCATGGTTTGTTGGTTTTGTCTAAGTGCTTTTTTAGTAGTTCCCTCCTGCTGCTATTCTTAAACGGTTCTTAACGTTATAGCGGCTGGCTGGTCATGCTGTCCCTTTTTGGGCAAAGATTCTCGGCAGGAAAGGCTCGGTTGGACCTGTCAGGTATCCATCTGGCAGGTACCTGGGTCTGTAGCCTCCTAGGTGTGAGATGACAAACAAAACATCTGCCTTGGGATGGGAGACGGGTCATTCAGGAGACCAGCAGCCAGCCCTGCAACTGGAAAACTCCCCTCACCCGTGGAGCTGACCCTGCTTCTAAGTCTTAGTCTGCCCCAGGGCATTTTATTGTTTTGTCTCTCTCCTTCTCTTTTAAAGTTGATGGCAACTCTATGGTAGGTAGGTAGATAATTTTTTTTTTTTTCCTTCTGGTTTCTGTGCCTTCGGAGTGGTTTAAGTTACCCTTTCTAGATTTCCTATCCACAAAGAAGCATAGAAAATTTAGTTTTTGTAGAGCCTTCCCCAAGATAAGACTTGAAGAAAAGAGCCAGGTCTCGTGAAATCTGTCACCGAAAACTCTGGAGTTTTGAGTTGGGTTTTTTTTTTTTTTTTTCAAATGAAAGCCACATGGAGCTCCTGGAGCATAGAGCCTGAGGGATGCATCTTGTTACTGCCATGACTTAGAAGGCAGTGCAACTTCTTCAGGCAATTTCTGAAGAAAGGCAGGTTCTTCCGCAGGCACAGTGATCATCCACTGCGCTGCCATGGAGCTGCATCTTGCTGTCACAGGGCTGTGGCTTTGCCTGTTCTGAGGCACACCGCTTTTTTTTCCAGCTGGCAACCAGGCGGTTGAGTTGCAGTGGTGCATTTTGGCAAAAAAAAAAAAAAGTGTGTTTGCTTTTTCCAGACTTGTCTTCCATGCCCTTCTCTAGACCAGCCTTTAAGCACGGGCTTTTAAAAAGCACTGAGGATTTTCAAAAACTTTGTTCTGCTCTAGGCTTTACCTTTAATACCGCCACAAGTCACGTCAGCCCAATGCCAAGAGCCACTGGTAACCTCATCCTAATTTTTTTCCGCTGCTGTGGCTTTATGGGAAGAAGCAGTGGGCATGCCCAGGTATGGGCAGGGCGTTTGTAGTCCTGCCACTTTAGTGATCACGTCCTGTAGACATGCTCTCAGAAGAGTAAGGTTACACAGTGAGTAAATCTTTGTGGTGAGTCTGCAGCAAAGCTGCATTACTCACAGCATCAAAGGAAGGGAAATCCTGTGAAAATGAAAGCGGTAAATGTAATTTGCAGGTCCTGAATGGGTTCTTGGCTGACCCTGAAGGGACGAAGGTGTTTTACCTCTGCCTCTCTGTGGAGTGGCTGCTGGACCATCGGCCTCTCCTCCGGCGCTGGACAGCCTGTCCTTGCGTTTTTTACCGCCAAGGGCGTCCTGACTTGGGAGTTCGCAGTTAGCTACTCGAAACTCCTGAGGGGCAGTTCCATCTCTCTTTATCTGGTCTCCCAGCAAAGTTTACGTTATCTTTTCTTGCATCGTCTTCCACAGGAGGTCAAGTCTCCACAGCAGTCGGAGAAGTGCCTGTTCAGGTGAGGCGTAGGTCTGATTTTATCAGCGTGGAAGTTGATAGAAATGGAACTGCTTTGATATGGAGATGGCCACGGAAGGAACCCACTGTACCTGGGGGTTTTAGAGGGTGTTGAGGCCTCCATCGCTCTGGCAGTGGGGCCAACTACATTAAAGGAGCATCGGTACCTCTCTGAGACACGGAATATATGCAGTCAGCGTGTTTGTACCATAGCATGGCTGGATTTCAGCTTCACACTCAGATTTAAAAATAAAATGGGTACAATCTCTAGAGGCTAAGCTCTTCTCTAAGAGCAGGCTGAGAAAACTCGGGAAATGAGGGGATTTCTCAGTGTGTTTGATTGCGGGGGATAAGGAGGGACAAGGAAGGAAGGAGAGTAGGATGGGATGTTGCACCCAGCAATGAGGACTGATCCCCACAGTAACTGGAGACAAGCCCAGGCTGGATTAAAAGCTGAAGCCTGATGTGGACTGAAGATGTTCATGCTGAATTTTTTTGGCGGCATCCCTGAGACTAGGAGCGCTGCCCAAGGGCTCCGGGGAGAAGTCCTGGGCCGTCGTCTTCTGAAAAAAAGGGAGGCGTTGAAGAGGAGTCCAGATGTGGCGTCCAGGGAGAAGGCTGCGTGGGACAGTTCTTGCTGGGACTTTATTTGCCTTTGCTGGACTTCTTTGGCTAAACGGGACAGCTGAAGAGGTGGGACTGAGTGTCACCTGCCTATAAGCCTTGTCTCAAGTCCTGCCTGGGGCCCAGAGGAGAGGAGCGGAACGTGCCTCCTGCCCCACACCATCCTCGCGCTCGGCTCCGCAGGCCGCCTTCAGTGTGGGTGCCGCAGGCGTGCGCCTGGAGAATGGGATACAACTGTCGTGGAGGAAGAGCGCTCTTACGCCTAAGGGAGTGTCAGAACTGGTTCGAAGGCACAGGTTTCATTGTTCTGGAACATTCCTTCGCCGAGCGGTGAGCCGAGCAGCTGTGCGAAGCGGCCCAGATGCGTAGTCTGGTCTGACCTTTCTATACCTCCAGTAGCGTGTGCGGGACTTTGCCTGGCGGCCATGTTTGTGTGTCCATGGGCAGCTAGACCACGATCCAGGCGGTGAGCGCTTCACTCGCTGCGCGTGAAGTAATGCGGCTGGCTTCACGCGGGCTCCCGTGCGTACGAGGTTAACCGCATCCTTCCCTGCTCGGGCCGTTCCTCGGTCGCGGCTTTCTCAGAGGAAAGGGGGCAAGCAAGCAAGGCCTCCTGTTACGCAGTCGGGAAGCGCGGACGCGGGAAGGGTTTGCGGGACTCTCGCGGCACGAGAGCGACAGGACCCCGGCCGGCCTGCGGATCTGTGGGTGGGCTCCCACGTCAGTCCGCGGCGTTCTGGCACGGCCTTGCGGATCAGCCCCGGGAAGCCTCCGGTGCCCCACGGCGGCTGAGGCGTAAGTAGCGCGCAGCCGGGGCGTTCTCTGTCGGCGCGGTATCTCTCATCTGTTGCGGTGGCGGAAGAGGAGAAAGACGTGTTTGGATGGCGCTGAATGTGCTCTTCGGAAGAAAGCTCTGGTGTGCCGAGGCTCGCCCTCGGTGTTGGCTCTGGCAGCCGGCGTCACCTGTCGAATGAGAACTGCAAACCGGTTGTAATCACTCGGTTAGGAAAGGGCCTGCTGAAGTCCGGGGAAAGAATCTTTTGGATACGCAAGCCAAAAACATGCTAACTGAACTACAAACAACTGAAGGGTCTGCTGTTAAAATAATTCTCATTCAGAGGTAGCCGGCTGTTTTTTTTCCCTAAGATGGCCAGAACATCCTGTAACATAAAGCAGGAGGAGAAACGAGCCTTACATGGACATTCCCTTCTCCGCTGAGAAGATCTGCCCTCCACCTCTCTCTCAGTGCCCCTCTCTGCGGTAGTCGGTCTGTATTTTGTTGCCGGCTCACAGGGGGAGCGGGACAGAACGAAACTGTTTTAAATTAACATTGCGCATGTGGAAGCGGTCGTTTTAGGGGAGACAAGAACGTAAGCCGTGTCGACTGATGTTACTCCAATGGCGTGTGCGTAAAAGGCTCATAGCACTTGATTTCTCCGGTTAAAAAAGAGTAGGTACGTGTGATGTGCTGCTCCACAGGGTGGTGGCAAGCGGAAGAGAGCTGTTAAAAGCCTTGCTTTCGTGCTCGGTAAGTGCCGTGCAGTACAGGAGCCGGTGAGGATTCTGGCCGCGATCCTCCCTGACGTATACGTTCTGCTCCCTGCTCCGCAGAAGGGTGCCGTGATGCTTGCTGCAGGGCTCGGGACAGAGGATGCTGTAGAGCCCTGCGGACGGTGGCCTTGCCAAACTGCACAGCGAGAAGAGATCTCACCGATGGGGTGCATCAAGTCCTCCCAAGGATGTAGGCTGCTGGGCAGCTGGGTGGTCCAGTCCCTTGGTGTAACGAACGTATGGTACCATGGTTAAGCTCTTTTTGACAGAGCACAGGTTTCGCATCTTGGGTCCAGGTGAGCAGCGACAATCCTCCCACAATATTGAGCGTACTGGCTCGTGCTGGGGTTCTCGCAAGCCCTGGTGTGAAAACTGAGCTAAAAAGACCCTTGTTGCAAAGAGCTTCCTTCCAGCCCAGCAAACTCATATGAAACTTGCTTGTTCGCGGTCTGCTTGTTCAACAGGTTACATCGGGTGTGCTCACGGCAAGGTGTTGCTTGCTGCGGACTCCTCCTCAGAAAGCAGAATCGTTGGAGGGGAGGGAGAAGCAGATGAGGTGACACCTAAAAAAAAAACCAAACCCTAGGTTAATTTTACTGCTGACAAAGCAAAATGAATTATGAGTTTCATGTTCTTTGGATTTATTCTTGTGCTAAATCAGAGGAGGCCACAAATCAAGCTTGTTCAGAAGCGGCGGAGTTCTCCAAGAGCATAACTCGATAATGCCAAAGCCTCTCGAGTCAGAAGACCAAAGGGAGGTTGCGGGAGCGCTGTCTGGTGTGGCTCGCTGCCGGGGCGGTTGGTAGATTCAGGGGGAAGGCCTATGGACCTGGGAGACCTCAGGAGCCATCATTGTACGGACCGTGCTGGTGTTGCTCCTCCCCTGGAGTTAAGCCTGCAGAGGCAGAGCTGATGCAGGGTCTAGGGTGAGGGAGCCCCGCAGGACTCACTCCAGAGGTGCGTTCCTAAAGATTTATCCTGGGAGCGAGTGACTGTGCCTGACGGGCGACGTGCCCGACTGCTGCCTTCCAGGGCGTCCGTGCCACGCGCCAGACCGAACGGTGGGCGGCCTGGCGGTGTCCCCTGAAGGGACACGACCTCCTGGTGCGCCTTCCTCTCCCCATTGCCTGGGTGTCAGGTGTTTGGTCGGGTAAAATACGCTTGTCGTGGGTCGCAGTGCCCCAGGCTGGTTGGTGTCGGATGAGGCCAAGGAGGGAGCCTCGAGGTGCCCACAGATGGGGAGCCGCGAGCGGCCCCAAGGGGCAGTGGCCACGTGTGACTACGTGACCAGCACGATGGGCCTCGCTGGCCTGGTGAGGGTGAGCAGGGGTGGGGGACAGCCCGGCGGTGGCGGGGCAGGTCTGAGGGTCACGCTGGTGTGAGTTACCCGTGGAGGTAAGTCGGCCTGCCCGTGGGGAACTTTGCCCTGCTTCAGCTACAGAAGCGAGTCTTTCTCAGACCAGGCAGCTTCTTGCCAGGATCTCCATGAAGGAATTGGTCTTTTTTCACCTTTGTTCAGAGCCTGCCTAGCGTTTCTCTGTCTTAGGAGCTTCCTGTGATGAAAGGCAGAAGATCTGGTGACTCCAAAGCCTCTCCTGAAATCCAGCCTTCCTGCAGGGGGTATCAGGTATTCGGCTTCTCGGTGTGATGAAGCAGCACTCGGATGTGCCGCTGGTGATGAAAGCAAGTTGAGAGAGAAATTTGAGAAGATTTTGGAAAGATAATGAAACTTAAAAGGAGAAGAATGCAAAAAAGGATCGGTCACCACCCATTACTGTGTGCTAAAGTTAAAATCCCTAGGGATTTTCCATCAGCTAACGCATAACAGACTGCAAAATAAAACGGCAGCGTTGCTGGTTTTGTTTTTAAAGCCTTGATCATAAGGCTACTTAAAAAAAAAAAACAACTGTGGCTTTTTCTTTCATTTTAGTGAAAAACATTTTATTTTCCAGGGGAAGCATGAGTCCTGTTAATCCCGCTACCTGTCACCTGCGTGCGTGTTTCCAGAGCGTGGCAGGGGCAGGGCGGCGTGCCGGCTGGCAGCGCTGTTCGGGCAGGGAGGCTGAGGACCCGAGGGCTGTGGCGTCTCAAATTGTTTAAATTGACTTTGGTGGCCCAGTGCCAGCTGACACCAGCTGAGAATCTGGACAGAACAACTTGTCCAAGGTCACCTCACGGGCTAATAGCAGAGCAGTGAATTAAACCCCCAGTCTGCAGAGTCTGACTTCAGGGTAAATAAAGAATGCATACCGCATCCTGGAGGGTCCTGCCGTTCTTAAAGCCTTATAAAGAAAGGACAGCGGCAGACACTTGATTCTGGTATGATGTGGAGTACTACCTTTTTGTGCCAGGATCTCTGGTTAAAAATAGAACACACACACCCCCCCCCCGGTATTATTTATTTCCTTGGAAATAATATACCTTGGAAAGTTCCAGTTTGGGACTCTAGTAGAAATGGTTTTGGAATGGGTTTTTCATTAAATGCTTTTTAAGGATGGACATGACATGTTTCTTGTTCTCCGCTTTCCACGTCTCCAAGTATTTAGATGGCGTCGTCGACCCTTACCTTCCTTGTGCTGTTTTCTCCATGGCGAAAAGGGAAAGATCCGAAAAGATGGGGCTGTTCTGTCTTTGGCCATCTGGAGTTACTCCTTAAGGTTTGCTTGGTCAGGTGTGCCTCAGCGGGTGGCAGCACACCTCTGCGCCGTCTCACGGGCGCCGCACCCCTGGGGGCTGGGGAAGCGCGCTGTTGAGTGGCGTGCCTTGGTTGAAGAGCTGGCCTCTGGGCTCAGCGTCGGAGAACGTGCCATCGCTGTGTTCAACCGGAAGACAAGCTCCTCCTGAGTGTGAGATTTCCCAGTGTGGATGCTAAACATAATATAGCGGTTAGTTCTGGGAAGGCACGAAGTGTGAATATTAACAATGATTGTGGTTTTTTTCCTGAACATTAGCAGGGCTTTTCAGAAAAGAGCTGGAACTGGTGTTTCCAAAATTACAGAGTGCGTTTCCTACATGAGCTGCAATGTGGGAATTCACAAGGTGCTTCCTTGTTGCGTCTAGAGATTCTTTTCTTTTTCTTCCCCCTCCCCTGTATTTCTGCCCCAGCTAACCTTTGATGAGTTTTTCAGGATGTGGGTATGGATGTGGGAGAGGGAACAGGGGGACTGCACTGAAATGCAGGGTCTGCCGGTGGAGATGCACAAGGCTGAACGGCCTGGCTCGTGCCGGAGGGAGCCCCACGGCTACGTCCCTTGTGTGGGGCTGTGAAAAGTGACCCTGATGGAACAGGGCGGAATCACAGAATCATTAAGGTTGGAGAAGACCTTTTAAGATCATCAAGTCCAACCATCAACCCAACACCACCATGCCCACTAAACTGTGTCCTGAAGTGCCACGTCCACACGTTCTTTGAACACCTCCAGTGATGGTGACTCCACCACCTCCCTGGGCAGCCTGTGCCAATGTCTGACCACTGTCAAACAAGCAGGACACTGGCTGTGTTCCCCCTGCCCCTTACGCGGCCATTACCGTGCACCCGTCCTCCCCAGGAGCAGCTGGGAGCTGGCACCCATGTGCAAAGATGAGCTTGGGCTCCACAGCCAAGTTTGTCTCAGGAGTGCAGGACCAGCTCCCAGCTGGAGGAGGAGAGGACAAGGGACAACCTGAGGCAGGTCAGTGGGGACACCTGTTGACTGGGAAAATGGCTGTGCCGGTGAGCTGAGGTGAGGAGGACTGTAGGAGGCAGGAAAAAACAAGGTATTTTGGTGTGATAAGCCTCGGCTTGTATCACCAGGGGGAGAGTAGAGGCGGCAGTGTCTAGTGGTGCGGGTTTGTTAGAAGAGCCTGGTGTGGGAGGGAAGCTGCAGCAGGACCCGGCTGACTTTTTCCAGGCAGACGAAGGTGGCCGTTTTACTGGGGCTGATTAAAACGTGCCTGTCTCCAGTTCTGTGATTCCCATGGCTGGTGGGCTTTCTCTCCCTCTTCCCTGATTACCAGATTTATTTCTAGATACGTCTTTCTTACTTCTAATAAATAGAAGAAAGAGATGTCCTGTGGCACTTGTGCGTGTATATATATATATATTTTTTTTTTTTTTGGTCTGTAAGTAAGGTAGGATTAATTGCTTAAAATTGTTTTTAAGGGCCTGCTACGAGATCAGCAGATAGGAGCATGGGATAAAATGCATACTGAATACGTTATGTTATAAATAATGGACACAGCCAGTGCACAGGCATCCCTGAAAGGTAATAGTTCTTTCAATATTTAATTACATGGGTACCGTAGGGAAAACACTCTGTGCCACTAAGGTGATTTTCAGCCTGGCTTAGTGACACGCATCTCAGTCTGAACGAGGCAGAAACCTGTATGAGAAGGGATGATGTTGGGGGTTGATAGAGAGGAGGTGCCGGTGGCACCTGGGAGATTTGTTGGAACTAGTGCTTTGCTCGTTTTCTTAAGGTAGAGTTGCTGATCTGGCAGCATGGGAAGCCTTGTAGAAGAACCAGGCTTTCCGAGAGGGCCCCTGATGGCTGTTCTCTCCTGCTCTTGGAGCCCATTTGCCGGCGGCTAGCTTGCCGTGGCAGCCCCAGACCAGAGCCGCTTGCCGGCTGGCGGCAGAGAACGGGATGGAGGGAAGGACCGTGAGCACCCTGTGACATCTAGAAGGCTGGGAGGGGGGTGCAAGCCTTCACAGCCTTTCTCGAGCTCCTCGTGGTGGTTCTTCCTGTGCCTCTTGCTATCCGCTGTTAATTCTGGCCCCGCGCGCTGGGAACAGAAGGCACGTGTTAGCGCAGGGAACTCGGCGGCGGAGGGAAGAAGGCGCGGCACGAATTACGAGGCCAGCGGCTGCCCGTCGGCATGTTCTCACCCGTGATGAAAGTTGAGTCTCCTGGGTTTTCTGAACAGGTACTGGCAAGGGGGAAGTACTGCCCGTCCACAAAGGCTGAATTCACAGCTGCGTCCCCGACTGCTCGCTGCGCATCGCTCGCCTCCTCCACGCTCTCGTTTCCTCACGTTTCATCCCCTGTGCTTACGCTCGGGGCGGGGGATCCCGCTTTGTATTTCATTGTCTGGCTATCGCTGAGTTTTCCTGAGTTTCACAGCACTTAAGGAGTGCTTTTAGGGAGCGAGTCCAGGTTCAGTATCGTACAGTGGAGTTAAATATCAGAGCCCATGTATTCTCCGGGCCTCAGAGCTTGTCTCCGCGTTGCAGAGTGCCTAGCGTGTCTCCAGCACTGTGGAAGCAGTAGATAATAATGATTTAGCAAATAACAGTTACAGATTTATGTACTGTTGTTGCAGGGAAACACAAGGGGAAAAGAGTTGTAAGGCAAAGGGAAGGGAGAAATAGTCTTTTTAACTTGAAAAGCATGTTTGTATTGAAATTGGACACAAAAGCTCCCTTTTTCCCTCTTGCTTGTTTATTTTTTGCAAGATGCATTTTTTTTTCTGTATCTTTTGTGGAGAAAAGTGTAAAAAAAAAAACCCCACAACCCTCTTCTGCTCTCTTACTATGGTTCCCTATCATCAGAGCATTCTGGCGTTTAGATACCAGACTGGGAGCCAGGGCGTATGACAGTTTGGTTCTCTGTTTGGTTTTTTTCCTTTCCTTTTCTCTCCCTTTCCTGAAAGGGGTGGCTGGCTTTTAGTGCCTGCAACACCCGGCTCGCCGGAGGGACACAGCAGGCCCGTTCCACCCATCATCCACAGGAGGGTCGCGTTCGCTGGGGGAACAGGCTCTGCTCCCGCTCTTGGTGCGGTTCTCTTCTCTCTTCCACCTCTGGCTGTTCGCCGCTCCTCCGCGGCGCCGGGAGCCGCAGCAGCCCAAGGGCCGTGTCCTTCAGGGCAGCCAGCTCCAGGCCTCCGGCTTCTTCAGCCGTGCAGCTGCGGTGCGGAGGCTGAAGGAGCGACTCGGAGCCTGGCTGGGCGCGGGCAGCAGAGGCTGTCCTGGAGCCGGCACAGCGGCGTGGGAGGGGGTGGAGGAGTCGATCCCGTGCAGACTCTGCCCTTCTTTGTCTGAGGAACTGATCTTGCCATGCCGAACGTGGATTGACACGCCTGAGGGTCAGGATGCAATCCAGAGGGAACTGGACAAGCTTGAGGAATGGGTCCAGGTGGACCTCATGAGGCTCAAGAAGGCCAAGTGCAGGGTCCTGCCCCTGTGTTGGAGCATCAACACAGGCTGGGGGTGAAGGGATGGAGAGCAGCCCCATGGAGAAGGACTTGGGGGACCTGGTGGATGAAAAGCTGGACATGAGCTGGCAACATGTGCTCGCAGCCCACACGGCCAACCGTGTCCTGGGCTGCCCCCAAAGCCGCGTGGCCAGCAGGGCGAGGGAGGGGGTTCTGCCCCTCTGCCCCGCTCTGGGGAGACCCCCCTGCAGGGCTGCGTCCAGCTCCGGAGCCCTCGCCACAGGAGAGACACGGACCTGCTGGAGCGGGGCCAGAGGAGGCCCCAGCAACGCTCCGAGGGCTGGAACAGCTCTGCTGGGAGGACAGGCTGGGAGAGCTGGGGGGGCTCAGCCTGGAGCAGAGAAGGCTCCGGGGAGACCTTCCTGCAGCTGCCAGGGCTGAGAGAGGCTGATAAGCAAGATGGGGACAGACTTTTTAGCAACATGTGATAGCACAAGGGGTGACGGTTTTAAACTAAAAGTGGCAGATTCAGACTAGATCTAAGGAAGACATTTTCACAATAAGGGTGGTGAAACCCTGGCCCAGGTTGCCCAGAGAGGCAATGCCACATGGGTCGATGCCCCATCCCTGGAAACACCCCAGGTCGGGCTGGACGGGGCTCTGAGCAACCTGATCTAGTTGAAGATGTCCCTGCTCACTTGCAGGGGGGTTGGACTAGATGGCCTTGAAAGGTCCCTTCCAACCCAAACTATTCCATGACTTCTATCTTGACTTCTTTGTTGTCTGTTCAGGTAGCGGCAATTGCCAGAGGAGCTCCTTCTCCCTTGGGCGCAGCATCTCTCCAGGGTGCGGGGCTGCCCTGCCACTGCGTGCGCGGAGGCTGAGCCACCCCGTCCCTCTCCGCAGGGTGCTCGTCCCCGACGCCTGCAGACCCATGGTGCCGGGTGGGGCTTGGGTGCCTTTGGCCACAGGCCCTGCAGACCTGTTGCCCTCAGTACCTGCTCGGGAGATGCCGCTTCCAATGTAGTATAGAATTTAACTGGGAAAAAGTCATGGTTTCTTTTCTTTTTTTGGGGGTGGGTGGGGGGAAGAGCTGCAGTGTTTCTTTCCACAGCATAGCTTTATGATATTTTCAGACTAAATTTAATTCTGCAGAATTATATTTAGCTAAAAGTGTAAAAGAGGACAAACCAAACTAAAATAAAATACTTTATTCCAGGTTGACTTAAAACATTTCATCTGACCCAAAACCGTCTTCCCTCCTACCACATCAGCTCAGAATTAGGAGAGGAATACATAAATGTCCGGGAAAGAGCAATGAATGTTCAGCTCCTAAACAAAAAAAGAAAGCAGTTGAAGCCCAAGTATTTGCCCCTGTCACACGGGTTTGGAATACAACCCATTTTTCACTTCTTTTTATAAAAGTAAATATCTCCTCCAGGGGATTATGCTCTTTCTTGCAACACATTGCTGAAGCCTTCCAAGAAACAAGGATCTGTTTGATAAGCGTGAGGATCTCTATTACTGCTTTTTCAGCCATGTAAGGTCTCAATTCCCAGGTTCAAGCAGCCACAGGATCTGGGAGCTATATAACAAGTAGCACTGTTACTGATGGAAGATCAATTTTAGGTTATTTTTAATTCATTGTTGCTCATTTTTTTTTCCCTTGCTGTCTACCCTGAAGAAAGAAAATCGTGGTGTGAGTTTGCTACGGTAGCCTGGGGTGACCTGGTGACTTGCGCTGCACGCCCCTATCTTCCTTCTGTGCCTCTGGAAACTTCCTCTCTGTTTATTGCGGGGGGGAAAGTGCTGGTACCTACAGCGGGGTACTGCAAAGGATGCTGCTTTATCTACCCCTGGCATGCGGCCCTACAACAGCCACAGAAGCAGCGGGAGGCAAAAGCGGAGTTTGCCGGCCGGTATTAGGAGGTTGTCCCGTTTTTGGAACGTCGCAGGGCAGAAGAAAGGGGCAACAGCTCTGTCAGGACGGATGTACTGTGCCAGGGCGCAGCGGGAATCGCAGCTGGCGGTCAGCGGTGATAATATCAACAGCCTCCAGACCTTCCATTTGTCACAGGTGAAATGTTAATGAAAGGAGAGAGCTGGCGGGGGAGTTAAGGTATCCCTGAGAAATGAAAGGAGAGAATCAGGCTCAAAATACTGAGAGCTGTTGTATAGATCAGCGGGAAACTGTCACCTTGAGTATGACGTGTGGTTTAAGCGGGGGCGTAGAGGAACGTCCAAGGAAGAACGATGAAAATTATCAGAGACGTAAAAGATTATGATAAGAAGAAAAACACTCTTTAGTTTAGAGAGGAGCTGGATCACAGGAGCCATGATAGGGAGACTTAAGAAGTGGTATTTTTTACCAGGTGCTAAACTGTTCCTTTTGCACTTAACATGTAAAGCAAGAAGGGAATGGTCAATTGACTGGTTAAGCTGATACGAATAATAAAGAAAACATAAATTTCTGCATAAACTGGTGATGAACGATCAAGGAAGCCTGGAATAATCGCATATCCGGTGACAATTTTTGGCACAAGATGCTGAACGGGAAACTTGTATCTTCAGCTAACTAAGCCTAGCACCAGCCTGTTCAGGATGATGAAGTGCAGAAATCCACAGGTTCTCGTGGAGTCTGTGTGCTACCTACAAGATGAGTTACGGTTGGTCTGAGGCAGAGGAGTTTTACTGACCTGGAGAACTAGTAGACTTAAATACAAATAAAAACCTGTATCAAAATGACTGTTTTACAAGAATATAAAATGTCACAGAGCTCAAATTTAGGGGAACAAGCAATCTTCTTCCATACTTTCTTGTTAATGAAAGAGACTTTTTCAGCTAATTTCTCTGCTTTCCTTGGGGAAAAAAATGCTATTGCTTTTGGTTTTATGACTTTTGGGGGAAGTGAGAAGACAGGTGGAGTGGGAACACATGCAGTCTGTATAAACGGTTACTTGAAATCAGTTTTGGGGAGACTTCTCGGTGTTTGAAGGACGCGCAAAAGGAGGCGCGTGCTCCAGGTTAAAGCGTCCCTCCGTGGCTAGCCCAGCTGCTGGTGCTGCAGCACCTTCGGGAGTCGGGGCGCACGCTTGCCGTGGCGGGGGCCGCGGGGCTGACGTGGCAGCTGACGCGCTGCGGCACGTCGCCCCTTCCCCTCCGACGGCGCTGCCCGTGCAGCGAGCCCGGGTCGTCGCCCCTTCTGCTGCAGGGATGGGGAGTGCTGCTGCTTCTCGCGAGGGAGAAAAAGGGAACCGCTGCGTCGGGGGAGCGTGAGGGAGCGCCCGAGTCCCGGAGGGTAAAACTCTTGGCTTGCATCACGCAGCATCGCGATTTCAGGCTGTCCTCCCGATCGCGGCGACGCCTTCCTGAGCGTGCTGCGTACGCTGTGGTGCCTTTAGGTATCGCGTCTCCCGCCTGCTAAGAATCGTGCGGAGGCGTGAGGAGGAGCAGGCCTCGTGCAGAGCTGAAGCAGGTGGAGGACGAAATTGGTGGCAGCGACGAAGAGCGGCATTTGGTTACGGTCACAGCAAGCTGGTGGCAGAGCGGGAATGAAAACGTGGGTCGCTGAAATCGGTGCCTCGCGCGCTGGCTGCCGGCTCCGGTTTGCGGGCGGTTTCCCTTTGCTTTGCCCAGCCCGGGGGGAGTTTTGTCGGTGTCTCTCTTTAGCTGCTGCAGTGAGCAGTGGCAGATCGCAGCTCCTGCAGAGGTGTTTCTGTCCCCTGAGCTTTGCTGCGCGGAGCGCTGCAGGTGCTGCCCAGCACCCCGGCCGCCAGCTGAGGTGCACGGAGTGCCGCGAGCGCCCACGGGTGCCAGCCACAAGCACCGGGTGCTGCGGGCGGAGGGTATTTGCGTCTTGCTGCCAGGTGCCGGTGCGGAGGTCAGGGGGGTGACCCCAGCCGGGGTGGGCAGCCCCACCACCTGAAGGGGTGGGAAGCTTGAGGAGCAATCGCTGCTGTGAGTTGGTTTCTGCAAAGCGCTGCCTGACCTCGAAGGGTTTTTCGCCTTCAGGGTGGGAGCAGAGCAGGACTCGAGCAGAACTGTGGAAATTTCACTTTCGGGCGGTAGGTAGCTTTTCAGCGTTAAAATAAGCCCAAAGTTACATTTTTCACTCTTCTTCGCGTTGTGTGAGAGCTGTAGAGGTGCCTGACCTTCGGCGCGGGCGCAGCCTTCCCCGCCGGCAGCTGGGCTGCCCTCGGAGCGTCGCTCCCAGCTGCAGCTCCTGAGCGCCTGTGATGGCCGGGCGGGGCGGGAGCTGCCTGGGGCCCTCGGCGGGCCCCTCCGCGCCTCGCTGGGAGGGGGCTCACGAGCCTCTGGCTCGGCGGGGAGGGCCGGGAGCCGAGATGGTGGGCGCACGGGAGTGTGGAGGCCGTGTTCTTCTCAGGTGGGCTGCATGGTCTTCTGCCTCGCTCCTCTGAGGGTACAAATGAGGGAAGAGGGGTACAGAGGCGGTATTTTGTCGTACTGTGTGGTGCGTTTGAGGCTGGGACGGGTTTCTGGGCTCGGAGCCAGCCTCTCCGATGCCTCTGAAGGGGTCTTCAGGCTGGCAGAGGGGCGGGGTGCTTTGGACAAAGACTATCAGCGCGGCCGCTGCTGGTGGGAGAACGGGAGAACTTGTAGTCCATCCCTCCGAGGCTGTGATCTTCCCCCGAGGCCGGGCTGGATCTTTAGTCGAGGTTGCATTTACTTCTGCAGTAGAGAGCAAGAGGCGTCAGGGATGTAATTGTGTCGGGGGGTTTGTGGGGGCTGCTTTTTTTTCCTGCTGGTGATCACCTAGAGAAATTGTAATAAATGGGGGAGAAGGATACTGGGGGGGGTGTGTGTGTGTGTGAGGATTTAGACCTTGTTTCTGCCCCTTTTTGGCTGTGTTGGAGCTGAGATTCGGGTGTTCGTGCCTCGCCTGTCAGCAGGAAGGGTGGTGGTGGGTCTCCCCTGGAGCTCCTCAGCCCTGCCTCGACAGGTAGTGAGGGCAGAGGATGGGGAGCAACGGACGCTTTGCCTGGGTGGAGGGCACCTGGGTGCCGGTCTCTGCTCTGATTAAAACTTAATGACCTTTCCCAGAGGAGCAGCTTCCATGGGAAAATCTTCCCTGCTTGGTGGAGCCCGACTTGGGCAATGGGGAGAGCTGCAGCGACGTTCCTGCCCCCAATTACCTGGGGAGGGGTTGAACCTGCCACTCCTCTGTCCCTGCCCCATCATCTGATTGTGGGGCCAGGTGCCATCAATGCTACTTTCTTCTTGTTGTGGGGTTTTTTTCGTTTGTTTGTTTTTCCTGGTGGGTGCCACTTGAGTCACTGCGTAGTGATAAACTGAAAAAATGAGAAATGCTTAATTTGACCAAAATTGTTTTTTCTGCTTGCCTTTTACAAAATTTCCATGGAAGCGGGAGGAGGCTCAGGGATGGGGTGTGGGACTGCAGAGGGCTGTTGGTAGCGGATGGGAGTTTGCACGGAGGGGCTGGTGGGAAAGCAGGCTGTGGGAGGTGTGTGAAGGTGAGGAGGAGGAGAGGAGGCAGCTCAGCTGGGGAGGTCGGGGAGCTGCACTGCGCACCAGTACCAGCTGGGCAGCAAGGTAAGATGTGCTGGTAGCCTGCGGAGTCGGGCCCCTGGAGAAGGTGTGGGGGTGAATATTGTCACAGGGGTCTGGCTGAACTTAATGGCTGTTGGCTGGAGAGCGAGTCTTGAGAAAAGAATTGGAAGAGCTGGGGTGAGAGAAATCCTGCAACTCTTCATCTGCCAAAGCCACAGGTCTTTTTCCATGGGGATTTGCAAAAGTGGCAAGGAGAGGAGGTCTGTGGGCACAGGGCTTGGTGCTGCTCAGCAGCAGGGAACCCATCCAGGCTTTCCGTCCAGCTCCCGTTGCGTGTCCTGCCTCACCTGGCTGAGGTGCTGGGGCAGGTCCCCTGCCAGCGCCGCTGGCTGGCATCTCACCTTGGTGTCCCCCGTTGGTGGGTGAAGATGGGCAAGCCCTCATTCCTGCACTGTGCCAGCTTCATGCTGGTCTTGCCAAGGGTCTGAAAATACTTCTGTAAGCCATCTCTGCGGACGCCTTCTCCGGCCTTCTCCTGGTGCTGGTAGGTCTGTGTGGCAGGTCCCCCCGCACGTGGACTCATTTGCTCTGTGACCCCTCGCGGCGTTCAGGGCCGCCCCTCGGCGGGGCGCGCGTACCCCTGTTGGGTCTTGACGCAGAGGGACTCATGTGGCAGGCTACATGTCATTTCACACCTTTTCCTACAAGCTGAGGGTTTCCTAAAGCTTCGGTCGGCTTATGGAGTGTGCTTGTGTTCCCAAATTGTTTGGGTGCTCTGGCGAGTTGTGCTCACCATCACAATACTTCTGTGGTGCCTGGTTGCTCTGGGACCTTCAGGTCACCTCTCTCATTGCTGTTTGCAGAGCTGCAGGGTCCCTTCCTCAGCGGCTGCCTTGGTCTCGATGATGAATCTCGGGGCCGGGCGGCACATGGAGGCAGAGGCTGGGTGGTGTCGGAGAGGAGAGCTGCCGGTACCCGGTTCTGCCACTCCTCCCGCGGTGCTGCTGGCCGGCCGGCCAGCCTGCCGTCTTCCTCGAGCCGGCTGCCGCTCTGCGCCTGCGTCGTCTGTGCTCTGCCGTCTGATTAGACTTGGAGGCCTTTGGTGCAGGGACCCTGTTCCTGTTTATTAAGTGCCGGTAACTTTGCTCTGGCCTCTCTGCCCTCCTTGTGTTACACAAGTATTAACCGTGGTGGTGGCTTGGCCAGCCTGTTTCCCTGCCCTTCTGCCCCTTTTTGGCTAGACCAGTAGGTGTGGAAATACAGCTTTGAGATCGGATGTAAGGAACAGGCTGCTGGTGGAGGTTTTTGGTTCCCACCCCCAAGGACGCTCTGTTCGTGGTCTTTGCTGCTGCTGATTCCGAAAGGAAAGCATCTCCCAAATCAGCTACAAAGGAAGATAACGCTTATGCAATCCTGAGCTCAGCTTACGCCGTGACACTCTGCGGCAGATCCGATTGCGCTGGGAGAGACCTGTGTACGGGGGCTGGCTGGACCCTTCCCTGCAGCCCAGGCGGCCAGCGGCAGGGCAGCTCCGGAGCCCTGCTACGGTGAATTCGGCTGGGTCTTGCTCTGCCAAGAGGATTCGCCTGGTCTGCCATGGGGTAACCACGCCGCTGCTCCCCACCTCTGCTGCTAGCTTAACGTGGGAGCTTGTGCTCGGTGGGTCCAGCTCTTTTCTTCCCCAGGAATATCTCCCTATTGTATTCACCGTAGGAAAATTTTGGGGAGAGGGAGAGAATTCAGCTAGTTGGAAGTGGGGGGCGTGTGAAACCAGCCCTCCAAAACTTGAAACCGCCACCACCAAAACAACAGATAAAAGGGACAGACAAGAGAGGAGGGAGGGCGAGCGTATTTCGGAAAAGCTGTGCTGTTTTTGGCTTGGGCCAGCAGGATCTAGCAGTTTGCATAGAAAGCAGTTTATTGTCGGCGAGAGCCGAGGATCCCTGCCAGCTCCGCGAAGCCGTTCGCAGCAATGCGTTATGCATGTGAAGGGCTGTGGTGACAGAGCCGTCGCCGTGGCCGGGCCAGCCACTGGCCTCCTCCCCGCTCCAGCTCGCCGCCCACGAGCACCTTCCACCGTCACTGCGCTTCAGCAGCGTCAGGCCACGGCCTCCGCTGCTGTACGTCCATTTCTGCACCAACGTTCATGGAGTTATCCCGGTTCCTCCCAGCTGAACATCATGCCTGGGCATTTTTTTAATCCTCCCTTCTTGATTTAAAGTTATCTTGTCCACGGCCTCAGCCCCGGTTTGGATGAGAGGGGCAGCGCTACACGCGTGCCAGGTTACTGCCGCACACCAGCCTGACCCCAGAGAGCTTTCCGCAGCCTTTCCTTAGCAACCCTCAAGACCACGATTTATCCGCTCATCTTCCTCTTAACTTTTTGGGGTAGTTTTCCAATAAATAGGCGTGGATTTGGAGGCGTGGATGAAACAACCTGGTCACTTCGTGGCCAGGTTCACGAGATGACCTTCTGATCTCAAGGAGGGAGGCGTGGGGGGGTGTTTGGTTTTTAATCAGCGGCCTGGAGAGAAAGATGGTAGTAAGTCTCTCCCTCATGTTGTCACATGCACTTAGAGGAGAGATGGCATTAAATACTTGGCCTTATGGTTGGCGTGAGCTTGCTGTATTTGGGCAGCACAACCGTCGTCTCCCCTGACCTGTATCCCACCTTCCAGGGGGGAGTTTGGGTGTCCTCATCTCCTTTGGTTGTCCGAGGCCTGCTGGCTAGCTGCGCGAAGGCCTTCCTGGTGCTGCCCACCCCACAGGAGCAGGGGGTCCCGCAGGACCCCGGGCTCCACACCAGATTGATTTGGCCCCGCTAGAAACTGGAGGTCCGCTCCCAGGTCCTGCCGTGTTCCTGGCTTGTGGGGCTTCCTGTGCCTTGATGCTGAAAATACGCATGCTTCTCTCTGCAACGGAGGAACGTCGGGGTGTTGTATAGCATTATAAAGTAGTATTCCTCATGCTGAGGAGTGCAGATCGGGCTGTGTTCGGCTGCGTTTCTGCAGTGCTGCAAGTTGTGAACTCCAGCCAGAGCCATCTGGAATAGCGTAAGGAGCTCCTGAGTTCCCACATGGAGATCTGGGTCACACACGCAGCGTTTTCAGAAATTCTCAGCCATTCGATGGGTTCTTCTTTCCACTCTATTCCATTTTTGTGATCGTAAGTAGAACAGATCAGGGGTCTTGCTAGAGAGCGTGTTCCCACCAGCCCGGCTCGCCAGGGAGCAGAGCTCGCAGCGGACGCGCTGACGTGCTCCCTGTCTTATTTAAGGAGGCACGGCCGGTGGAAATGCACCATCCGCATGGTCTCACTTGTAGTACGAAACGCAGTACAGGCACAGAGGCAGGGAGGAATGACTCGTACGCTTATTGTCCATGGGAATGTCTCTGGGAGGAAGCAAAAATAAAATTCTCCAGAATCTCAGTTCTGAGTCTGTAACGGAAAACCAGTGCTGGGTAACTGGAGTTGTGGAAAATACCTTCTGGTGTGGTTCAGTGCTTTAAAAAAAAAATAATTTGCCTACTTTGAAATACGCTATGGTACAGAACTTTGGAAAAACTCTTTATTGTAGTAAAGTCTTTAAAGATGTCACATTATTTTATTATAGAGCCAGCAGCTAAAACATTAGTAAGAAAAATGTCTAATCTGTATACTGGCCTGAACAAAATGACAATGTAGCTAATGCAGGATGTTCAGTAGTCTCTATCTCTGCTGAGGAAATGAAAAAAAAGAAAAAAGAAAAAAAGGCTTTGACATGTTTCCTGTTAAAAATCATCCAATTCTGAATAACTGCATCTTCAGAAAGAAAAGCGTTAGCTTGCTTTTTGTAACCTTTCCTGCTTTTTCTTGGAAAGAAGAGTTTTGCTTATTCCTTGCTGTTCTCATAGCCCCTCTGCGGAACATCAGGTTTTTGTTCTACATTTTTCTGGCTGTTATTTACTGTATACTGGAATCAAAAGATGGGGCCCTTCTTCGCTGGCATAAGGGCTGGGGTCCCACAGCCTTGGGCAGCTGATCACAGAATCATTAAGGTTGGAGAAGACCTTTAAGATCATCAAGTCCAACCATCAACCCAACACCCCCATGCCTGCTAAACCGTGTCCCCAAGTGCCACGCCTACACGTTTTTTGAACACCTCCAGTGATGGTGACTCCACCACCTCCCTGGGCAGCCTGTGAAGCTTCACGTCAGCGCGAGTTTTGCCTTAGGACCGATGAATGAAGGATTGCAAGACACCGTCTGAAACGAGAAGCCAAAAGCACCCGTTGCAAAAGATGCGTTCTCAGAGAGAATTTGTGACCCTTGCACCTGCCTTTTTGAAATGTCCCGGGGATGCCCTTGTATTTGTGGATCGGGCTGTACTTGCGCCTTTCCCACAAGTGAGCCTGAGGTGCCGGTGCTCCTGCTGCAGGTGTTGTGGCAACCCGCGGTGGGAGCTCACCAGCGCAGATGGGAAGGGGCCGTGGAAGCCGGAGCAGGGCTGGCCGCCTGGCCCCGCTGGTCGGTGGCACATGGTTCACGGAGCCCTGCCATGGCGGGATGCAACGGTGCTGGCGCTGGGCGCTGCAGCGCTTCGTCGTGGTGGTTCCACCGCGCGCCCTGAGGCGGGAAGAGGCGCTGCCAGGCCAAAATGGTGGGGCCCCCGCATCCAACGGGGTGGGTGAGGTCCCTGTTTTATAGGCAGCCACGTATGAAGGGTTAAACTGCAGCTGACAGTCGGTTCTTCTTTTGCTGAACCCACCAAAACACGAAGCCAAGCGTCTGAGTTGCTTTCTGCAAAGGCTGGTAGGAGCGCAGCCCGTGCCCGTAGGGCAGGCGTCAAGCTGCCTCCAGCCGTGCCGCAGGGAGGCTGGCGCCGGCAAGCCGGCGACCCCATTTAATTGTCACAGAACGTCCTTGTTGGCAAGGTTAAAATCTTGATGTCTCCCTGTTTTCACAGGGAAATCCTTGGAAGGCCAAGCCTTTGAAGAAAGCATCTCCTTTCATCTAGAACTTCTGTTTTCTATTGCTCTGAGCTGAATGTGTTTTAGAGTGGAGATACCCGAGGCAGGATTTTGGGGTCAGCGGGCTGCGAGTCCTGCCGTGGGACAGCTGACCCCGCTTAAACCTGGAGGAGGAGAGCTTTTACCGGCGTAAGTCACAGCCGTCCCATCAAGTCCAGCTGCGGACCAGTCCTGCTGCTATTTATGCTGATTTGCGCGAATGCTGAATGTAGCCTTTATAAACACTTTTATTGCCAAATTAAGCTTTTTCCCTTCCAAAGTCACCTCAGATGACTTTCTTCTTCTCTGCCCCTCGCTCGGAAAAGTTGGCAATCCGAGAGAGACAGGCGTTGTGGGCGAGGAGGCAGCAGGAGAGCTTTCTGCAGGAACTTCTGGGCCGTCGCAGTCCTTGCGGGTTCTCCCTCGTGCCTTCCCTCCATGCAGCGACGCACAATGAAGCATCGGCTGCTTGGAGAAGAGCCTCTCTCTGCTTTGAAAACAGCTTGTATGTGGAACCGAAACTGCTTAGCTCAGGTTACCAGAATATGTTTATTGTTATGGGAGATGCCTGATGTCGCGTTATTGCCTGGACTCCTTCTGAGAAACGCAGTCCACTTCTATCCGTGACGTTTGTATGTGTTTAACTCGCAGCTTAAGCTCTTACCCAGGCTCACGGACTAAACAAACAGCGTTCTGTGAAGGTTGTAAAGCACAGCAAGTACCAAGCTTCAGATGGTGATAGTTTACCAAGCTAAACACTCTTTGCTCGAAAAGGTGCTTCAAGCTGCCCATGCAGCTGTGGTTCTTCCCCCAAACGTGCATGCCGGCGGACTCCAGCGTGTCTTGGGAGCGTCGGTCCCAGCCAGTGCCGCGGGCCTGGAGTGCGGATTTCCAGGCAGCCCCTTCCCAAGCGTTGCCTCCCCGCCGGTAGCGTGATACGGAGCTGCCCTGAGCAGGCTGTGCTCTGGGCGAGACGGAGAAGTCTTGGGTTGACCACCTCTCTCTTGATGGGATGAGTCGGAAAACCTAACGAGAGGGACAGGACCTGCAGAGAACCTTTTACTTCATCCTTTGGCACCTTCAGAAACATTGCCCCGAGGTTTGAGTCTCGGTTCCGCTGCTCTTTGCCTTGTGGTTGGTCTCCAAAGCGCAGGACGAAACTGCGAGTAGTTCAGATTTAAAGGTGGTTTTGAAGCATCAGGTGTTGGGTGCAGACTCCAGCCTCTGCTGGACCCCCGGAGCCGTGGGTTCCCCGCGTGGAGTAAAACCTGAAGTTGCCTGCTGGCCCCAGAACAGCCGGGGCGTCTGGCAGCTGGCTGCGCGGTCTCCCCAGTGGGCAGGACAGCCAGGCCCGGCCGCAGGCAGGAGAAGGGCCGTGGGCAGTGCCGGCCATGCGGGCATGTGGAGTAACTTGCATAGCAGAGTCCTTGTGAGAGAGCCCATGTTCTGCCAGGTGGAAGGAAGATGGATGGGTGGGTGGAAATATCTCTCAAATGCTCTTTGTTATTAGACGGGCTCAAGGTCTCGGTTGCTGGAGTCACAAACGCCGTCGGGTGCGTGGGGCCGGCACACGAACATGTGCTTCCAGCTAATTAGGCAGACATGACATGTCCAAGGCCAGCCAGCATTGTGCCAAGAACATCGTGGAAACCAGCCAGCTGTTTTTGTTGACATCGCTAAAAGAGAGTTTCACTTAGCAGCACCAAGGCGACGCCGAAGCGGGGAGTAAAGCAAGGGGAGAGTTGGAAGTACCGAGACCAAGGATGTGTTACCGTCCGTAGGGTTACTTGCTGCGTCCTCGTACCCGAAACCACCCTGTGCCTTGCAAGCGTGCGACTGGAACCCGCCCGTCGGCCTGGGTCTCGAAGCAGCAGCGGAGCGGCGGCAGCCTGGCGCGCTGCGCCGCTGACGGCAGCTGGGGCTTGCTGTAACCCGTCCTCACGTTTGTTACGGGCAGACTGGTTTTGGTGCCCAGGGAGTCGATGTTTCGGTGTGTTTCTTGCCCAGCTATCACTGCCCACGCTCGCTTCTCAGTATTCGCTTCTCGGTTCCTCGCGGCTTCTCAGCGCGAAGTCCAGGCGCTGGCCACTCTCGTCCCTTGCCGGAGCCAAAGATGTGCCGCTGCAGTCTCCCCGACGTGTTGCTGTTTGCTACTTCCTCGCCTTCCAGACGGGCATTCTTGTTTCACTGGGTCGATGGCCCGGGAACAGGGCTTTAGGGGTTTTCTTGGTATTCTCAACAGCAACACGTGCAGCGCTGGAGCTTTGTTTTGATGGTGTGCAGCTGTTCCGCAGTCGGGTCTGGGCCTTGCTGGCAAAGGAACTGGTGAGCAGAAGCAATATGGTGGTGTTGGGGAAGTGAGGGGTCGGTAAGTGCGTGCGCCCTTCCTGGCAGGGCGCGGTAACAAGTGTGCTCGGACCCCCGGGTTGACTCCTGCTGGACTGGGGTTCACCCCTTTCCTCGGCTTTATCGGAGGTGCGTGCCCCTGATGTTCGTAGGCTGACCTTAACGGCTGGCAGTAAGGAGGCCGCTGAAGTGACGCAGAGGCACGCCCCGGCTTCGGCGAGGTTGGGTTGGGTGCGGCTGGGCTCCCTAAGAACCAGCTTGAGAACGAATATGGCGGTGCTCTCACAAAGACGTTTCCATCAGCTGCTTTGTGCTTCGTGAGCAGAACCTGGAGGAAGCTGTGGATTTCCTCTTCGTAAATGAACGCGGCGAAGAGCTGGTGCCTGGCCTGCGGCGAGCAGTCAGGAGCCACCGCCACCGTTCGTGGGGCCCAAGGTACCGAAGCAGGTCCCTATTGACCGCTTGGGTGGAAATCACGGCTCGGAATTTTATCGCAAAGCGTAGTTTGAAAACGGCGATGGCTGCCGTGCGTCGGTCCCCGCTCCGTTGCAGCCTCCCTGCCCGTGTTTCCCGAGAGAGCGTGGGCTGCCGAGCTCTGCCCTCGCCGTCCCCAGGAGCCTGACGCTCCGCGGGCGCGGAGCTCGCCGAACGCCTGCGGGGCCTCCTGTCGACTCGCAAAGCAGCCTGACTCGTGTGTCAGCCGCTGCGTTTCTGAGGCCGCCTTCGGCAGCGGCTTGGGCTGTAATCCTAAGCAGAAATGGCTTAAATGTTGTATAAGCACACGCACAATTCAGCAGATTTTTTGCTGGTGCTTAACAGCAGCAAAATGCCTACAGGAGTATTAAGATGAGGTGTGTTTGTTGTTGGTGTGTGTGGTGGTTTGTGGGTTTTTTGTTATTTTGTTTGGGGGTTTTTTGTTTGTTTTGTGTTGTGTTTTTTTTTTAACCAAATCAGTGGATGGGACTCCAGTTTGAAACTGATTGCCGCTTACAACTTTTTCTGAAACCATAGGTGCTCGTCTAGTACGAACCTTTGACGTTGCAGGGGAACGAACCTGACTCCTCATGTTTTTGGGACTAACTGGGGTGTGGAGCTAACAGCGCTGTACCTTTCTGGTGGGATTAGAAACACCGCTGCTTATAACCCGCGGGACCTTAGGTTTGAAATGCAGATGTTTTGGCAGCTTCAAGCGTTCAGGAACAGAATCAGGAGCTGCCTTTCCTGAGCACTCTCATGTAACGACTGCTCTTTTCCTTTAGGTTACTATGCCCTGAGTTATTCTGAGGAAAGTAATGACAAATGGAGCGGGAGACAGCTGCTGCAAGCAAATGGGGAGAACGCGACTGACGTCCCGGAGGACGGGGGGCAGCTGTACGTCAGAAATTGCACTGAACCAGGTAGGAATGAAAGTTGCTTCCAGCTCCTTGGTCTTACGGTTGGCTTTCTTGGCTCCAGATATCTGTATTGGTAGCACCTTTACTGCCAAAAACTTGTACTTACTAATTTTTAAGCCAATAAACATGTTCGTTGTTTTCCTTGTATGTGTGCACCATATGGGTATCAGGAACTCCCTCGGCAACTGGGCTTAGGAGGAAGACCTGCTGTCAGCTAGAGTACAAGGCAGTGTTTATATATAATAATAGCCGAGTGCTGAGATCATATGAAGCATGCTTTCTTCTCTGGTTCTTTCATAAACACCGCGTGAGGTTCTGGTCGTGGAATGTACATAGTGTTGATGTGTGCTAGTAGGATAATTATCTGAGAAATTATATAAGAAAGATGGGGACAGACTTTGTAGCAGGGCCTGTAGCAATAGGATGAGGGGTAATGGTTTTAAACTAAAAGAGGGCAGTTTTCGACTAGATATAAGGAAGAGATTTTTCCCAATGAGGGTGGTGAAACCTTGGCCCAAGTTGCCCAGAGAGGTGGGAGATGCCCCATGGAAACATTCCAGGTCAGGCTGGACGGGGCTCTGAGCAACCTGATCTAGTTGCAGATGTCCCTGCTCACTGCAGGGGGGTTGGACTAGATGGCCTTGAAAGGTCCCTTCCAACCTTAAGGTTCTGTGATTTTATGAAATTACTAGGTAGTCATATATTTAGTACAAGTAGTTCCACCAGGAGTGGACCCGAAGAAACCTAGTCTTCTGTAGCATGAGGTTGGGTTGATCTGCTAATGCGAAATAGGGCTCAGTTCATAATGTAGCTTTTTCCTCGGGGAGGGACCTTAGCAGGGTGCTCCTCATCTCCTTGACTCCTGTCTCTCTGAAACTTGTCGGAACTCAATGTCACTGAAACTCTGCTGCTCTGTTATATGTTCTTGAAGTAGGTTGACCACCTCAGAAACTTTTGGGGGAGGTGGGCATAAACATGTTGCTGTGTTTGTATGCTTCATGTGTCCCGCTTCCTCGGGGATCCACCTGCAGCCAGAATTGAGGCAAACTGGGTGGGGGTATTTAACTGCAGGAGGTGGGCCGACGTGCTCCTTGAGCTCGCCTTCCCTGGGCTGTTTGGGGCTTTTTGTCTTTTCTTGTACTTGTTCTGAGAGCCCCCTCTATTTAGAGGGGCAGTTTCCTGTCCCCTACTTAAAAGGACAAATCCCCAGCAACCACGTACGAAAAAAATCTTTCCATGGATGATAGAAAAAAGAACACGATGGGGAGTCTTCAGTTTGCATCCAATCAATGGCATCGTTTTTATTTCCAGCTAAATAGAAATCATCATGATATATCGCTATTACAAGAGAAGGCTTTATGAGCTGTTCAGTCCTTTATTCTTTTTTCTTTTCACAGCAGAGCTTGGATGTCGTTTTCTCAAAGTTGAAGGAGGGAAGGGGAAAGGTATTTCTCTGTTCTTCAGGATTTATGTAGGTTACGTGCCCCAAGAGAAATGCTAACAAATACAGTTCTTGCTGCACTTCTCTGCCTATAATTTTTCCTCCACTGTAATTCTTAATAACATTTCTGGACAGATGGATGATTATAGTCGTCTTTAGACAGCAAAAATAGTACAACAATTCCTCTTAGTCAATTTTTTTCTTGTCTGCATATCTCCCATATGGTGCAGATCCAGTCTCCCAGCCTCACATCAGCATCTGTAGTGATCTTTCCCCCGCCACTCTGTGTGTCAGCACCTGCTGTCTCATCATCCTCAGCTGTTTCTGCTGCCTTCACCAACTAAACTGGCCTCGAGGAAATGTGTGGGATTTTATTTGCGCTGTGTATGTTTTCTCCCCCTTTTCCAGAAGATAAAACAATGATCATTGAGTACATTGGATAATGTTCAGGAGAGAGAAAGTAGAAACACCTAGATGAATTACTGTTTTTATTCTGAATTGTCATGACGTTACAACAGAAGACATTCTGTAGTAGCAAACTGATTAGAAGTACCATAGAAAAAAAAAGTTAAAAGTGACAGAGTTTAGGTCCCGTGTGGTGTTTTATGGATTTCATTTGGACCATTGTCATAGTGTAAATGTAAATCATTAATGCTAGGCTGCACGGCAGTCAGAAATGTTTGAGTCGTCTTGGTTTGAATGGGAGTGCTATTTTGTCGAAGCGTCTGTGGAAGTTATCTGTTGACTTCAGTGGACTGTGGGCCACGTGGAGGATACTTTGGTTCTGCTTTCTGGCAAATTAAGTGAGTAAAAGAGGTGGTGGAAGCTGTAAATATGACAAATCGTCTTGTTCTGTATTATTTTTGTGCTGTATATGGTAATGCAAGAAAGTAAAATGTTGTTAGTTGTGTTTTGGGAAGAATGTCAGAGTTTTCTGTTTTCCCCGCAACTCAGAACGATGCCAGCTGATTTCTGAATCCAGCACAAAATGGACCACCAGTCATAAGCCCCTGCAACTTCATCCTGCTGCTCCCTTCCCTGACACTAAGGGTGAAACAGCCGTTCAGGAGACTGAAACGGGACCTGACAATGGAACTGGGCTGCTGAGGTCGATCTAGCCTAACGCAAGCTTAGCCATCACCCCAGCCGATTAGCACGTTGGGAACTTCAGCGCCGTTCCGAACAACAGCTTTCGTGTTTAATAGTGTAGGTGGGACTAGGGCGGTTCAAATCAATCTACGACTCTGTCGTTAAACAAAGCTGATCGAAGGCTTAATTCAACACCCTTCGGGGCACCGCAGTCGTCCTCCCGCTGGCTGTGTCAGTGCCGGATCGGGCCCCGGACAGTGTCTGCCTCTGCGGTGACAAGAGAGCGCTGAACTGGTGCAGTTCGCCTTCTCTACGTGCTTCTGTGCGCAGTTCTGGTCCGGGAAATCGAGGCAGTTGGGCTAAAATGGTGATGTTACTGAGCGTAATTCACGCGTGGTGCAGAACCTAACCCTCGGGCGCCTGTTGTTACTCGGGAATCGACAGAGCTTAAACCTCCTTAGCGTGCCCACAGGACGTGCACTTACGTGCGTTTGCCCTTCAGGTGCTTCTCCTTCCCTTTGGCGAGTACTAGTAGGAAAACACTGCCTGAAAAGACAATTTTTTCTCCTGCCTACTTCCAAGATTAAGTTGTATACCGACCTACAGCTAGGGAAAATACGCATTTAAAAAAGCAGTTTCACCTCCTCTGTTGGGGGAGGGAAATAAAATGCTTGATTTTGAAGTGTGTTGTGGTTTTTTGCAACACCTTGGCTTTTGTAGTTTGTTGGCAGTAAACACATTTTTACATGCTAAAGGAAAGATCTTTTTTTTTTTTTCTTTAACTGCACGTCTATTTTCAGGCTCATTTGAAAGGCTGGCATAAATTTGCGAACTGCTATTTTTATTTTCTAATGGTTTATCCAGTGGGCTATCTAGTAGCATTTAATCATCAGAACTGCTCCAAGTAGTGGGGGTTTTGCTCAGTTTTCCTTTGAAACACACATTGTAGAAATATTAAAGGGGTGGAATGGACAGAATCCAGCCTAAAGACCTTTTTTTTTATAATTTTTTTTTCTCTTGTAATTTTTCACTCCGAAGCTGATGCTGTCAGAGCGATAGCATGGTGTTTTTGAGCAGTTACCTTTAAAACGCACCGTTTGTTCTGTGCTATGTAGCCCTGATCCGCCGCACCCCTGGGGGTTTTTGAGCCCTGCAGTATGGCACCTGGGAATAAATCTTGCAAGGCTCGGTCTGGAGCATGGCTGCTTCTGCCACGGGGTAGCAAACAAGAGGCTCTGTTTCCTTTCAAAGACCCGTTGAAGGCAGCTGATGCAACGCCGACGCGGAAGCCCTTCGTCCGGCTGCCTTGCCCCGTCGGCGCGGGCAGAGCGGGTTAGCGGTTCTGCAGGCGGCTGGGTTGGGGTTCGGCTCTCCGAGAGCCTGGCTGTCCAAGCAGCCACAAGCTGGCGCTGAGCCGTGGGTGATGTGGGCAAAAAAAGTGCCTTTTCCCCCAAAAAAGGCAGGGAAAGTAGCAAGGCGTGGCAAACGGACGGGATGAAGTGCTAGCCTCACAAGAGGACGCCTGTCCTGGCAAGGCTCCTAGCTGGCTTCTTGCTGCGGGATTCAGGTACCTGCTGGTATGTTTTGAGTTGTCAATTTAAGCCTTGTAGCTATGAGGCCTGTTAACAAAGCAGCTGAGAAATACACATCAGTCGCTCTGCCCTCATACTGTTGTCGCATTCGATTGTCTTGAGTGCTTGTGGAGGCAGAGCAACACACACCCGCTTTCTTTTCTAAAAGCCTCTGCTCTCTTGTCTCCTGTTCCCTTGTTTCCCAGTCCGGTTTTGCTTAAGCCGTCCCTCTTGGAACCCCAGTGGCTCTTCGTGGCAGTATCTGACTGTGCTGTTGTGCAGCAGATGTTCTTCTGGCCTCTCCTTACCATCCTCTTGTCCTTGCATCCATGTGAAGGCTGTGTGGAACTACAGATGGGGAAAAAAAATTGGACAGTTTATTCACAAAAAAAGTGATACTGTTTAACTGAAACACGTGTTGGTTTTGGGCTAGGTTTGGCAAACGGTTTTCGCTAATGCAAAGGGTGAGGAAAGAGTGAGAAACACTCGTGTTACTTGAGGCAAAGGATCACTTAACCACCTGGTCCTGTTTGGAAATAGGACTCACCTGCTGGAAGCCAACAGAAAGGCTTAAGCTGGCTTAATGTTGAGCTTTGGGTCAGGCGCACGAGCTGCCAAATTCAGAGCGACGTTTGCGCTAGAGAAACTCGGAGAAACTTGCTGCTAATTCAGACTTGGTTTATCAGCGGTCAGGAAGGTGCCAAGCTCACAGGCGGCGTCAGGGTGGGACGTAATCCGTCTAGAAACTGATGTGCGAGGCCGCTTGGCTGTGGCACGCCGAGGTCCCCGTGCCACCCCGTGTTAGCTCCTCGCTCGACTGACATCTGTTTCCGCAGATGAGCTGTCACGGTGTTCCTCCCCCGGCGTTACCGCTTCCCACGTGCTCGGCTGCCGCTCCCGCCGCGGAAAGGCTGCGAGTAAAATAACAGCCCTGCTGAAGTGTGCCGTTTTAAAGTCATTATCGGTAATGGCAGGAAATAACGTGATTACCGCAGAAACAAAAAGATCTCGGTGTATTCATTTAGACCCTCGGGCACAGAAGTGTTTAATTTAAACAGGCAAAGAAGTTTTTACGCAATTATTTCTCACGTTCCCTCCTCTTATTTCAAAAGCAACTTTCTCTTTTATCCATATTCCTCCAGTGAGTCATAGATTATGATAATGTAATTTGTAGTGCTTGACTATGAAGTAGGTAAGTCTTCCAGACTGCTAGAGCCCGTCTTGCGTTGAACCGCAAACCTTACCCCACAAAACCCAAACCACCTCACGTGAATTTGTGCTTTCACATCTCTTTCCCGGTAGACGTTTGCTCCCCTCTGTTTCACGTACCCAGGCAGCGAGACTACCGCAACCGCTGCGGGTTTCCTGGCGAATGGCTCGCTGACCGAGCTCTGCCTGGCACGTGGCATGGCCTGAGGGCAGGAGGAGGAGAAAACGTGGTCCGTCGTCGTGCCACTTTCTCTTGCTGTGGGAGAGGAGTCCGTGCTCGTGCTTTGGTGCCTGCCGCAGGCAGGCTGGCGTTGGCGGTAAGTGCTCCCCTGATGCTACGTCCTCCCCAAAGTGGGGTTTCCTCCGTGTTACGCCGGAGCGGTGCAGTCCTCTTTCCTTGGACTCGCCCTGCGCTGGGGATGTGCTGAAGCACAGCCCAAGCAGGCAGTTTTCAGCCGGAGTGGTAGCAGTTGTCTCTGTGCTGAAAAGGAAACCCCCTCTTCACCCTCATGTGTGCAAAGACTTATGCACGTGCTCAGCTGTAGGTGCTTGGAGGTGCCCCGGGTTGTCATGCCCAGAATGATGCCCAGAGAGCACACAACAGCGCACGAGACCTGTGTCTTTACCTATAAACACGTTGCTGGTGCAAGAAGAGGGACTATAGCAGAAGACTCCCTGCCCTGAAGATCTTCAGCCTTTCTGTAGAATAGGGATGGGAACGCTTGAGAACTTAGTGCATTTATGCAGCTCTAAAAGTCACTGCAGCAAGATGAAATTCAGGGCTTCTAATACTCCTTGGTTTTCTGTGGGTTGCGTGTCGTTGTCTTTTGGGGAATTGTCGGCATTGCATAGATAAAACCGCATAGGAGATCATGGCAGTGCAGATCTGAAAATTGTACCGCGGTCTGATGGGCCTGCATGCTAGAAACAAGATGTAATAAATTAAATACTCAAGTAATGAAGTAGTTTAATGAGTGGAGCTGTCCTGAGGCTCCAGCTCATGTTTGTGCTTCTGTGCGTACAACGACGCTGGCCGTCAGCGCCTGGGGATGTGCGTGTCTGGGCGGCAGAGTCTGAGTTGTGGGACCGATACCCATTCGCATCGAGGCCGGAGAAGACACAGAAATTTAAATGTGGGTAAGATGTGCTCCTCCTTATAGTGGAGCCTTGATATGTGGGTGTGGAGGGTGATGGTGGCTCCTTCATCTATGTAGGTAACCCAGACTTCTCGCCTCTTGGCCTTGGTACCTGGAGGTACAGTGCAGGGCTTGGGCTCTTCCCTTCCTGAGCATCGTTCTCCCTAAGATGCAAGGCGCGGTATCTTTACAAGCCTGGATTTTGCTTTAGTGGGGTCATTTGGTGGATGGGAAATGGGAAGACATAGAAGACAATTCCTCTGGAAAGGTACTGGAAGTAGCTGCTGGCAGAGTGAGCAACACTGCTCTTGCTCCATGGCTGCCAAGTTCGGGAAGGCTTTCTTTGCAGCTTGCGAAGAGTGAAATTTTTTTTTCCCCTTCTTTTTTTTTTCTTTGCTCCTGTCTGAAACAAAATGCAATTTGAAAAAAAAAGTAGTCATTTTTCCCTCAAGCAAAATTAATTTTTTCCTGGCGAGAGAGAAAGTAAAAATTTGTTTCCGCCTAGCAAGTTGCAAAACCTTGCTTTCACTTGTGGAAACATTAGAAGAATAAATTGCTGTAAGTTTAGTTACTCGAGGAATGTAAAAAAGATATTCTCCCCTCCCGCAGCCATAACAGTTTTTGTGAATTTGACAGAAATTTGCTGAGACTTCTGCTCCCACACTCTGCCTCTTGTCTGTTGACTGCTCTCTTCCACCCGCCCCACCAGGAGAAGACCCGAAGTCAGGGGTGCAAGCCCTCCTGAGTGAAGGCTGAGGGGGCAGAGGAGCGAGGGATGCTCCCCAGGCACCGGCCTCTCCTGCCTGATGGGAGCAGGTTGCTTACGCTCGAGTGAGGCTCCTCGTCCACAGAGGCAGGCGTGAGGCCGGGGCGGCTCCATGCCGCGGATGCTCTGCTGTGGCCGGGTGCCACCGGTGTGTGCTCGTGGGCAGATGTGACCGCGTCCCTTTCTCTCTGCCCACCTCCCACCTAGGTTGAAACAGCTTTGGTGCCCAGTACTGCAGTGATCCAAGGGATTCCAGTTTTGAGGACTCCACTGTACTGCCATTTGCTTTTATTTTATTTTTCCCCCGTGGCGCTCTGCGTTGTCGTTTGTCCCACCCTGATACGGCAGTCCCGTCCCTGGGGCGTGGGGTCTGCAGGGCTGAAACTTGAAGTCTCCCTGCGGCAGCGCTTTCTCCCGTGCGAACAGCACGGCGCGTTGGGTCTCACGCTTTGGGAGGAGAGGGTCGCAAGTGACGCGCCGTCGCCTCGGAAGGCTGCCGGGTTGCTCCTCATGCCGAGCAGCACAGAAAGGCTCCGTCGACTCCAAACCTAAAGCATTAGAAAACTGTAATGTTGGGGTTAAAACCTCAGCAATAAAACCAAACCTTGTTTCTTCTAGGTTTGCGTGCCGGCCTGGAGCTGGGTTATCTTTTCCTACAGTCGGGAAGGAGAGACGCTCTCTTGGTGGGAGCAAGAGCGGAGGTTGCGGTGCTGGCAGCTGGCCCCCGGAGCCGAGGCTCGGAGAGACACGCACCGACGCTGGCGAAGCGCCACGGCTGACGCCTGCTTTTTAACTATACGTCGGTTTTGACTTGGCTGCGTGGCCCTACAGCCCGTATCTCTGGCTGAGGGGAAGATGTGAGGCAAGCGTTGGCTTTGTAAGAGCTCTTTCTTGCCGAGCCTGCCTGTTTGGTTTGTTAGAAACACTGTGAATGGTTTTCCTTTTCGCCCGTGTGTGCCGTGGGCCACGCACAAATGTGTTAAGTGCAGGCTGTGACAGTGTTGATCTGGAAATGGGTACACCCGGCTTGCTCACCGGGCATTGTTGTTGTTGTTGTTGGGTGGGGCTTTAGGGTTTTGGTTTTTTTTTTTTGGCAACTGGAGTGTGTTTCTGGAGCCAAGTTCAGATTCAGGTGTAATTGGGTCAGAAGAGACGTGCACGCCACGTCTCTGCTACTTACAAGCCTCCCAGCCTCCGTTACAAGGTAGGACAGGCTTTTCGTTGGACACGGGGGAGAGCACGACTTGATTTTGATCACAGATGGTCTCGTTAGCCTATGCCAGAGAAGTTGACCTAGGAAAGTTACACAAAGCTTCGAGGGATACTTAAAGGTAACTTGCAGATGGTGGAAAGTGTTCTGCTGCTTGGTTATTCGTGCAGCTGTTTTTTTAGAGGGTATTTTCCACTTAATCTGGTCCTTGGCATGATTTCTCGGGCTCCAGAAATTTTATGCAAACTTTTGATTAATGTCTTTCTCTTCTCTCAGTGGAGTTAGATTTTTTTTTTTTTCCTCCTCTTCCTTTTTGTCTTGCAATGAACTAGAATGAGAATTTATTTTCCTGACTGGGAAAGCAGTTAATCTTCCTGGTGGCAGTTCCAGTGTCAGTGTGCCACCAAAATGGGTGGCATTGGGGGGAACTCCCAGGGACCAGCAGACCCTTGAACCTGGCAGGGAAAGGTTATGCCACGAGATTTTTTTAACGGGGAGGAGCCATTTACCACTGCAAGAGCTGGCCAAGGGAGTGGAAAATACAGCATTGCTTTCCGCCTTCAGAAGGAGGAGGGTGTCTTTCTCAATAACGCTCTCCCGTCACGTGGAGGACACCGGCCGTGCGATGGTGGTTGGCGAGCTGCACGCGGGCACCTTGGGAAGCCTGGTGTTGGCGTGGCTTGCGCCGCTGTAGAGCATGTGAACAGGCTGGGAGCCGGAGCCGCGTCCTTCCTACGGCGGCAGCAAGGGGCCGAACGCTCCAGCGAGCAGAGGGAACGCGTGCCCCGCAGGGGCTGGGTGGTGCTGCTTGCACGCACGTACGTACGGTGCGCGTTGACCACAGTGTCAGCGCAGTTATCCTTGGGCTGGGATTTGGCATTGCGAGGCTTCTCGCTCTGGAGTTGCGTTGTGACTTGGTTCTGCTGCTTTATGTATAAACACCTTCAGCTGCTCTGGCGTTGGAGCCGAGCGAAGCGTGTGCTTGAGTCGGCCTCGGCGGTGGCCGTGCGGCGGACTCTCTGCAGGGTTTGCTTTCTGGGCTGTGTTTTGTGGGGCGGTTGGATGGCAGGACCTCTTTGAAACAAGAGGTGGTCACGAGCGCTTTCTTTAGGACGTTTCAGTCACCTAGGAGGGCAACAGCCCAAACGCCGCTGCGTTATGCCTGGTGTACAGATGAGCAGGTTCCTTGGCACCAGCCACCCTGAGGCAGGACCCGATGTGTACTTAGAACACAGCTGTACCTGGACCACACCCTTTGCCAAAGGGGAAGCTCGGAACAAATTGCTTTTTGGTGTGTACTTAAAAACACTGACCTCCAAAATCATGCAGTTCCTGGAAAATAGAGCCCTTGGTGCACACACAGGAGGCCAGTAGCATTCTTTTTGCTGAAATTTTGCCAGTATTCCCACATGATTATGTGTGCGGCTCTAGGAGCTGAAGCTTTAGGGAGAAAAATAACACAAGGTCTGTGATTAAAATCAAGAGGTGGCATTGCTAGTTCCCAGTTTATCCTCAGCGTGTTCTATTGCATTGATGAAACAAAAGAATTAGAAAAGAGAGGGGACCTAAGTGGCAAAACAACAAAGCGAAACCCCAATTCCGAAACCAGTTTCACCTCTACAGTTTGTGGGCAGAGGAAAGGTAGTGAACTCATGTGAGCCCGTAGTGCCCTCATCAGAAAGCTGCTGTTTATTTTTGCAGAATACATCGCAGCGTATGTATCAAACAGTTGTAATTAAACCACTATTTGTTCTAATACAAAATAATCTCATTAGACCCGTTGGCTCCTGGCTTGTGTACTCAGCCTCCAGCCTTCTGCATCACAGCATGGCTGAGATGTGCACTGGTAGTCTGCAAAATCTCACCTACTGGGACTCATCTGCTTAATTGGTGATACTTGTGATTAGCATGTTCCCGTTGTAATTGTTGTTTCTGGTGGAAATTACTGTATTGTCATCTGCTAGCTATGCAATAAGGGTCGTGCTTGTTTATGGAAGATTTGTGTGTCATGCTGGGTGTTGAGTGAAGAATGCCAAAGGATAATTGACTGTTGCTACCCAAGAAGCGTGTTAATAGTCTTGAGAAATGATGACAAGGAAAGAAAAAAAAATCCTGTAGGGAACAAAGAACAGATCTTAACCTGTACACCTGCTTCTATCAAAGACACAGGAGGATGTAATTTGAGAGCCAGTCAGAAGTGCAACCCAATTTGCATGGTAGCTTTTCCTAGTATCCCCTTTCTCAAGCCGGTGTTCCGCTTTAGGCTGCCGATGAGCTTTGCTGACAAAACCTGAAATAGGGGAAGCTGGGCATGGAATTGCTGGCTGGGGGAATTTAAGCAATAATAGTGGTGGGGAGCACAGCTGCAGTTCCGCCTTAAGGTCAGCATCTGATACCTTGAAGAGGGCATTTGGTGCAGATCGGTCCTTACTGCTTCAACCTCTTGTTCCCCTTTTCATCCCTGTCCCTCCAGGTGCATGGAAGCACCCACAGGCAAACGGATTTGCCAAAATCCAAACCTTAACCTCTTGTATTTCACAGTGTTTTGCTAACAATAGGCTGCTTGGTTATGTAGTTTTTGAAGTACTGTGTAAGGGCTTAGGAGAGGGAGATACTCCGCTAAAAACTCTGGACCATGTGAGACAGGCGTAGACGGGGCTACAGCTTCTGATCTCTCTTCTCTTTCTCGTCTTCGTTTGGGCTGTAGGGAAATGACGTGCTTGCAACCTATTGGCCACCATTTAATTAAATTTGTTCTCTAGGGATTGCTAATCCGGCAGCGAAACGTTGTCTAGATGTGCACTGCTGGCCCTGGTGCGACCAGTCACGGTGAGAAAGCTTTGCCTCACGCATGCTTTCACTAAAGATCCTTCCCGGCCCGTGCTTCGAGCGCGGCCAGCGCAGGCACTGGGACGCATCCGTGCTGGGAGGGCTGCGCGCGCGCAGAGGGAGGTTTCCGGCACGCTCGCCTAAACCTGGAGGGGGAAACGCGTCGCCGCACGCGTGGGAGAGCAAAGGCGGGAGGGCACCGTGCTGGCAAGCCGGTTTCTCCGCTGACGGGCCATGGAGCTGCGGTGAGCTGTGCCTGCCGGAGCAGCTTCTCACCTCTGCCCGAGACCAAAAATGCCCTCGCGCGCCTGCCGGGCTGCCCAAGGGCTGCACATGGAAGCGCTCTGCTCGCGGGTGTCCTGGTCGAGGTCTGCTCTGAGGTGTGCTGAGCGCCTGACTCTTGCTTTGCTGCTTATGTAGACTTGCCAACCAAAAAAAATGGACATGGTAGAGTGCTTATCTGATGTAAAGCTGGCCTCTTTTATCCCTGTCTTAAGTTCTTTCCGTCTCAGAGGCAGTGATCAGTCTGGATAAAACCCAGCTTTCAAGCCATGAGCTTGTGGGATTTCAGTCTTATTTCATGGCGTAAAAATATATGTATTTTTAAGGAGAAAGGAAGCGTGAGGTAGAGCACAGCTGTTTTGCAGTGGAACTCAGCTATTCCTTGGATGATCTGATGGATGGCATTTGCACGCATAACTTCATGGGGGACAAACACGTTTTTTCAGTTACATCATCTCTAAAGGAGATGCCTACTTTATCTCTGGAAAAAAAAATGCAGGTAGCAAATATTCAGCACACAGGCGGGGAAAATATTCTCCTCAGTACGTCATCAACCAGTTACTACAGTTATGTAGCAAGAACCCATGTTCAGAGTAAGAGCAATGGAGGGGGGGAACCCTGTGTCCCTTTTTATGATTATTTTTCCCCTCTGAAATGACTTTAAAATGCTCATAAATGGGGGAGGGGGTGCTTTTTTTTATTTGTTTGGGGGTTTTTGTTCTTCATATCTAGAGGAATGAGACTTGCTTCCTTGAACTTTTAGCAAGCTTGGGTTACTCCTTTGGCTATTGTGTGTTGCGGAGAAGGCAGCAGAGAGGTTTAAAATATTGAAGAGGGACCATTGCTTCCAATCTTCGCATGTAAAAGGTGTTAAGAAGCAAAGCAGGACTTCAGACATGAATAAATATCACATTGTACCTTTCTGAACTTGGTTTTACTTCTCAGACGCCTGAGGATGCCAGGCTGCTGGAGCGCGTCGCCCTAGTAATCTGAGAAGTCTTCCGTGAAGCCTGAGACCTGAATTTCTGAGGAGGAGGTGATTAAAAAAAACTGTCGAGTCAGACTTGCTCCTTTCTCTTAGACGAAAATGTACTTGGATCTTTCTATGCTGAGCATGGAAAGCAGGACTGTTGTAGGTTTTTGCATCGGTAGCTGTGAAGAACTGTTGTGGTCCTCTTGTTCGGTGCCGCTGGTCAACGCCGCCGGCGGCCTCTCGTCCCGCCGTCTGCCGCAGGCTCCCGGTGGAACGGGGGCATCCGTCCCGCTCCCAGCCCTGCTGCCGGCGTGGGTCTGCGGGAGGGACCCGAGGACCGAGGTGCTGCAGAGGTGTTTTCTCTCCCTGGCGCTGGCATGGGTCTGCTGGGAGATGGGGGTCTTGCTCGGTGAGGCGGCGCGGCCAGTCCTTACTGGCAGCGTAGGGCCCAGTTGGGCTGGGCGGATGAAAAGCGTGCTCTAAGGAGTCATTACCAGTTCAAAATCTGTAAATTGCGGGCGGCTGCCTTCATGATACTTTTTGGACCGTCTTTCTGATCAAATCAGTGACTGACGCTTGCTTAGCAGACGCAATTTGCCTGACATAGCGTGGCCTCAGGGCATTACTGAAGTAGATGTAACAGCTCGCAGCTGTAATAAAAGTAAATGTGTACCAGATGTAGATGATCTAGACTGGCCAGATACCAGAATAGTTTATTTTTTTTACATACCTGAATTATTATTCTGTCATGGTAAATGCAAATTGTCCACTTAAGCTTTTAAAACTGTATTGCTGCATTTTTGTAAAATGTCATAATTCTCCCCAGCATCCTATTTCCAACAAGCTCCTATTTTGTGAGTATTCTTCCTGCAACATTTTATTATGCTGCTGGTTTCTCCCAGAGCGACTGGCAGCTGGCTTTTTCAACTATTTTGGAGCTCGGAACAGATGCAAGTTCTCACAGGGCTGCAGAAGTCTGCAAGCCATGGCAGTGCTGTAGCACAAACACGGATTTTGGGAGGAGGACTTCTGCATGATTTAAATTATGTTTCCTGTCTCTCGACAGCAGAGAGATTAAGTTGTTGTCCACCTGTGGGCAAACTCTGGGCAGATCCATGGGTGATGCAAGTCCAACAGGCTCTGCTGAACTCTGCTGGCTAACATCAAGCGACGGTTTGGCCCTTGATGACACAACGTTTTCAGCGTTCATTTGTGCAGGTAGGACAGAGCCAGGTCCCTTGTGCAAAACTGGAGCAAGGAGAGTTTTCTGTAGAGCCACAGCAGGTATTCTGGGCTGCAAAACGAAATACTCATTTTCCCCCTTCCTAAAGCAGGGGAAGGATGTGGCAGCAGCATCTGCAGCTCTGGCACGTGGCGATGCCTCTGGGCTTTGCCGGTGCGGGGGTTTTGTGCGTAGCCAGCTCATCCCCTTGCTCTGTCTGTCGTGAACCCAGAGCACTGAGTGGCAAGCGACCGAGGTTTAGGGCTCTTTGGCATCTTGTAATGAGCTCCTGGTCTGGCTTTCGGTGGTCTGCTCGCCCCGTGTCCCTTCCAGCAGCTCCTCTGGTTTGTGGTCCCTGTGACGGTAAGGGACTCGCAGAAATCTGCACTGGCTTTCACTTTCACACTTGTCAAAGCAAACGGATCCTCATAGCTGTGCATAGCTGTGTACCATAAAACCAGCCCATATAGCAAGGCAGAGCTAGACATTGCCAGTTGGAGATTTGAGGCTTAAGCAGTAAGATCGGCCTTTCTAATAATTAACTAATTTCATTGAAGTCCACATTGGTATGGGCCATCCTGGTAATGCTTTTAGTGAACCCAACAACAGATTGGTGGGTTTTTGTTGTGGGCTTGGGTTTTTGTTTTGGTTTTTTTTTTTAAAGAAGAAAGGAAAATCTATGCTACTGTAAATTTTTGGTTGTTAAAAATTTTGGACTTCTGATATCAAGGAATTTGGGAATGAAGTCATTTATCTTGGTGCCTCTTGACCCCAAGCCTTGTCAAATCCACTGTCCCTGGGACAGGCTGTGTGTTTCCTCTTCTCATTAAAAACATTACACATGGTTATGCATCTTGAATGATAATGTTCAAGTTTGGCTTTCTTCACTGATGATATTGGTACAGCAAAGGCTTAAACCCCTCCAATTCTGGCTCAGGTTACACAGGGTTAGGTGTTCCAGCTCCAGCAAGACGTACAAGAGAACCCGCTCTGACGTTTCTCGTTCCAGTGACTTGTTTTTGTTCGGACAGGGTATGAAGTTTCTGATCTTTCTGAACCTGAACGGACGGTTATTTTGCTCAGGCTCCAGAGGAGGCGAGCAGTGGACAGTGAGCGGGGTGACGCAGGGCTGGGGGAACATCGGCTCTGGAGACGTGTGTTTGACGGTTACAAGCCATTGGAGAGGGAGGCCTGGGATGGCAATGGACGTTCAGTCCTAGCTGTAGCAGGTGCTTTAGCTCAGGGGATTTTGTGCGAGTTCATGCTGTTACAAAGGGCAACTTCAGAGGGCACGCGCTGAAATATAAAATGTTTTAAGGAATTCTCGGGTTTTGCGAGGTTCTATGTAGCTTGGAGATCTACTCCACTGGATGTGGGAAGGGTGTTGGGGGTTGGAGGCATTGCCTCTTATTTGTTTTTTAAAATCAGGAGTAGAAAACCTCGGTGGTCTACGGTGGCAGGCTGAAATTGTGTGTCGGTGTAGTTCCCATCTCCCAGGCCGGGCTCTGCGTTTACCTCTGCTGTGGCTCTTCCCCGGGGGCGCAGCGCGCCTGCGTTACTCCTGCATGTGGAGGGACGGGTTTCCATCTCTCTGCGACACCGGGCTGCACCTTGACTCCAAGCAACCTTCTAGTGGAGACGGCGACTCGCAGCTTCACGTCTGAGGTTGCAGAAGGGATCTCGGCAGGAGAGCTGCTCCTGGCCAGCGCCCAGCCCCGGCAGCGGGGTGGGCTCCCTCCGACAGAGACGCGGCTGAGGTGGCCGTGCCTCCCCTGGAGGCATGTGTCTTCGGACACGGGTTAGTGGGCACGGTGGTGTTCGGTTGGCGGTTGGACTTGATGATCTTAAAGGTCTTTGCCAACCGTAATGATCCTGTGGTTCTGTGAACCTTCTAACCTGGCCCACAGGGGGGTCCGAGCTTCACGTGCCTGCTAGCGTTTAACCTCTAGTGAATTGCAGGGGAGCACTTCCACGAAGAGGTGAGGCCCGCGTGAGCACCGAATGCCCTTGTTGCCCCCGGTGCGTGCTGAAGGGATGGAGACTCGGCAGGGACGGGCAGCTGCCTGCCCTCCGGTCGGACCAGACCGCTCGTCTTTTACACGCGTGGCTTTTGTGGCTGAGGAGCCAGAGCGCGGGACGTCGTGCCGGTGAGGCTGCTCGTTTGCAAAGCGTCCCCAGGCATGGAAACGCCAGTAGGTTGGAGAGGAGGCGGTGGCGAGAGCTGGATCGGAGCTGAGGGGCAGACCGCACTCGGGCAAAGCCCTCTGGAAGGCGGCCGGGGCTGGAGACGGCGGCCAGAGCCGCTTAAAGAAGGCATGATGCAGGGCAGGGCCGAGCGCGGCGACCGCAAGTCTCGGCGGCCGTTGTCCTCCGACCGGAACCAGCCCTGCCATCTCCGCCCAGGGGAGGCACGGCCACCTCAGCCGCGGTTCCGTGGCAGGGAGCCCACCGGAGAGCTGCGCGCCCGCTGCCGGCGCGGGGCCGTGGTCAGGAGCAGCTCTCCTGCCCCGGACCCCTCCTGCAGCCGCAGGCCTGCTGAAGGAGCCTTCCGCAGTGTAAATCTGGGCATTTTATCCTGTTCTCAAGTCTTGTCGTGCTGCCAGAAGGGTAGAGGGAGTAAGCCTGATAATGAAGACAATCAGGGCAGTTGGTTATAAGCACATGCTTTAAATTTTGGTGTGTCCGTGGTATTTTGCAGATTGGACGCGAATGTGTGAACAGGGGCCTCAAGCCTCAATGTAAATATCGGTGCCTTCGGGGGTGAAAGCTGATGTAACTCCAAGTTCCGTCCCAGGACCAGTCTTTATTAGAGTTTCTGGTTTAGATTTGTTATTTTTGAGCTATTACTGCAAAAGAAGAAAAATAACATCTGGCCCCATGTTACAAACTGGATTTTTGTTGCTTGTTTTTCAATTCTTGCTAGTAGTAAGTATTTAAAAATCAAAGGCCCAGATTTTCCACTGGTGTAAATTATTACTAGCTCCATGGGCTTCATTGAGTTTACACTAGTTTTAAACAACCGATGATCTAATACGACATCCCAAGGCAAGATTTAATACAGTCAGGATGGAGTCTTTATCATCTGTCACTTGCATTTTAAGCAGTCCTTAATTGTATAGTTTTTATACACAGACACGTGCATAAACTCACTTATGCATGCACAGAATAATGGTTTTATATATTAATGCTGAAGCAGTTTAATTTGGTGCACAGCAGTGGGTAAAATAAAAGTATTTAATTAAAATGTTTTGGTTTTTTCATAGACTGCGTAAAGAACTTTCCAGATTAGATATCAGCTACCCATATGTGCAAGCTGTTTGTTATTTCCTTGCCGTCCCCCTTAGGAAAGGGCGAGGTGAGTTATTTCTCTTTCTTGACGCGGAGGCAGGAGGGCGGGTGGCTCCTCGTGGTGGTTGCGAGTGAGCAGGTGGTGAGGAAAGGAGCTCCCACTTGGGCCTGGGCTCTCCAGAAAGATCTGCACTTGGGGTGGGATCAGAGTCTTCTGTGCCAGGTGTGATGAAACCCCGCAGAAAGAGAAACCCTCTGCGCCGCTCTTACAGCCTGCGTGGATGAGGTTTGAGGTAGGAGGTGGCAGAGGGGAAGCGACTGGTGCCCCCGGCTGGTTGAACAGCCAGGGAGAGCGGCCCTGTTCTGTTCCCCAAAGCGGTGCTGTTCTGCCCCGAAGCGCTGCTGCGGCGGAGGTGATAGCAGTCATCCTTGCTACGCAGCCTTCCTCCTCTGCCACCCAGATCTCGCACTCCGAGTGCCGAAGCCTGGGTAGCCCATCGCCTCTCGTGCGTTTGGCGAGTCAAGGCGACAAACGCAGCGCTGGCTGTAAAAGCAGGGCGTGCTCTGTGCGAAGCCAAACGGTCCCAAGGAAGGGTGCCAGCCGCTTTGCGCTTTCAGGCCCTGTAAAGGTCCACGCGCCCCGCAGCGGCCCGCTCTGCCGCGGTGTCGGTTGCAGTTTGCAGCACGGAAAGCCTCTCTGTGCTTCAGCTTTGCTCGTCCAAAGTTAATGGGAGCGTTTCAGATTTGTCTTCGTTTCCATCCCAAATTTCAGGATTTTAGGATACTCTGAAATACCCGAAAATTTCAGGATAGTGTCTAATGTCTTTCAAAGGCCAAAAGATACTGGTGCTTCTGTGGAAAGAAAGGAGTGCTTCTGGAGGAGCCGTTACCCCGGCACGCTTCAGCGAGCCGTCCGGCCGCTGGTCCGTCGGGTCGAGCCTTCTCCTGCCCTGCGTGCATCCTCCAGACCGAGCTTGTCACGGCGCCGGCAGCCCGAGGTAGCGGCCAGGCGGTGCTGCAGCTTTCTGTCCCCACCAGCGGTCTCAGGAGCGGAAGGCGTCCCCCACCTGTAGGTGCGAGGCTGGGTGAGGAATCTGCCGGGACCTTCAGGGGTTACTTGCACAGCAGGGGTTGTGCATCTCTTCTGGAGGGGGGGAATGCTTTGGAATATACCCTTTTCTTTACACATTTTATGTGTATTACATATGCATCGATAAAAAGAGAGATGGATGGGATGAAAAAAATGAGCAGTCATTGCCAGCGTCTTTGTAACCAAAGACGATCTTGAGTCCGCGGCCTGATGAATACAGCAGCGGTGTTAACCCAGGCTTCTGGTGATGGACGGGCAGGTGCTGAATGGCCGCTTCTAATTAGGACTCATTAATAGTCTCGGAAGAGACTGCCTGGAGAGTTAGCTTCTGCGCCGATGCTGGTGACTTCCAGGAGACCTGAGCTCTGTCCTTCTGCAGCTCGGCAGGCTGGGCCTGCCCTGGCCGCGTGACGTTACCTGCTGGAGCATCCTGGAGCTAACCCTCCGCGCCAGCTTCCCCTGGGGAGGGGCTGTCGCCTGCCACCAGCGCGAGATGCTGCCTTCCCATCCCCTAATTGATGGGAGAAGAAAAGGGAAGGAGGAGGTGATAATTGGTTTGTGTTAAAACAGGGATAATTACTGCTATAGAATTCCACTAGAAAACAAAGCAGCAATTAATTATTCAGCGTCACGACTCGAATGCGGACGGGCAGAGTCACGGTTCACGGCTTCTCTCAGGCTCGGTTACAGCAGGGCGGCCGAGCAGCGAGCCTTCGCCTCCGGTTGCTGGGAGCCCTGCGCTTTGCCGCCCGGTTGCACGGATGGCTCGCTCGGAAGGGTACCCTTCTGGGGTCTCTTGGGGCAGCTGCCAGCAGAAGCTAAACCTATTACTCCATAAAGCCCGGCTGCAAGCCGAGCGCCTTAGGGGAGGCTTGCCTGTGCACGTGGTAAGACGTGGCCTCATGCGTGCGACACAACTGGGTCAGCACGTGTGAAGAAGGGCCCTGTCATAGGAGGAGGGGGGTGGTCAGGCTGAAGGTCTGTCTGACACCGTCTTCTGGCTCCGTCTGCATCCAGTGCCACATTCACGGGGAAAAACGCAAGGGTGAGATGTTTTCGCCGACGGGCTGAGTGGCGCTTCCTTGGCGTACTCTCGCATCTCCCTGTAACTTGCATAAGGAGCCAGTGGCTGGTTCCTCTGTATGAAATAGCTCTTCGGGCTGCACGTTCTCTGAGAATTTGAGTGTGTGCCGAGCCCTGTGCGAGCCTGCGGCGTCTGCAGCCTGGTACGGCCAGAGCTTTGCGGCTGAGCGGTGCCTGCTGTGAGGCCGTCCCTCCAACGGGCATGAAGGGAAGGAATAAACGCAGAGCCACTGTGTAGGGGCGGCAGGTAGCAGAGGCGGTCTCGCGGAGCGAGCGGCGGGGCTCTCCAGAGGATGTCCCCTCGGCAGCTGGTTGCTGTGAGGACCCTTGGCGAGGCTGGGTGCCGGATGCCGGGATGCAGGAGCTTTCCTGTAGCCATGGCAACCGTTAGGGATGCGGTGGTAGCTGCTGGCGCCTGACTCTGGGGCGTGGCAGAGAGGTGGAAAGGAGTGTGGGTTCAAGGCCGGGTGATGAACTAACCCCCAGTAGTTCAGGTGAACCGGGCAGGAGTGAGCAAGGCGTGGATGGCTGCGTTGCCAGGGTGGTTTCTGACACGTCTTGGCGTGCCTCTGCCCTGGGCACTCAGGCCCGGACTGACGGACACCCAGTACCAGACCCCCATGACTGGGGGGTGTCCTCTCTTGTTGCTTCTTTTCACAGATTTATTGAACTGCTTCTTGAAACTGCCCGTGCACAGCTCCAAAATCCCTGTTGCGCAGTCAGGGCATTTAGTGCTCGTCTTCCCCGGTTCGGATGGGGTGATGGGGGTGGGTTTGCCTGCTCCTCTCGGAGAAGCAGCATGCTGAAGCAAGGTCTGGAAGGCCGTGCCTCCAGCAAACACTCTGGCAGCCCCCCCAAAGCTGAGGGATGGGCAAGGGATCGGAAAGCTCAGAAGAGCAGTGGGCAAGGGAGGGCAGGTAAATGTCACCACACAAACCATGTCTTAAAGCAAGTTCGTCGAATAGCTACTGAGCCTGAGGCTCCTGTGGGTCATGCGAAGCCTCCCCTTTTCTCCCGTCCCCTTCCCTGGTAACCAGGATTACAGATTTAATCAGGATGCAGGAGTGGACAAACAACTTGGACTGGGCGATGGAAAGTTCCACTGAGCCACCACCGCTCGTGTGCTGGGGGGAAGCTGGCGACGGGGAGATGGTGCTGTTCTTGCAGCCCCTGGGCTTGAATTAATTTTATGTTCCGCTTGCACTCGGGTTTCTTCTTTGACATGTCTTTCCCTGCTCCTTTTTTCTTTTCCTTTAAAAAAAAAAAAAAAAAAAAAAAAATTCCAAGCGAAGCTTTTGTTAAAAGCCAGCACATGCTGGCATCACATGGATGCTCTGCCTCCACCGCATCCACGCTGAACGCGTTTGGCTTGAGTCACTGACTCCCGGGAAAGGCTGTCGGGGATATTTAATGTCTCTTCAGTACAGAATTGACAAATGGGGTAGCCCACAGGACGGCGAGAGAGGACCCAGCAGTCCATAGCTGAGTTACGTGTATATGTCGTTACTCATAATCTGCTCTGCCGCGTTTCCTTTAAGCTGTGTGGTGGCGTTCGGGGATTACGGGCGCAGACCTTGGTGCGCAGGCGCACGCGTGCGTCCACGTTCCCGAGCACGTGTGCATGCGGTATGAGTGCCGAAGTCTTGTTTCCTCTGAAGAGCAAATGGAACTGCTTTGCCCAGTAAGTGACAGTGCCAGTAAAGACAGGATTGACATTTCCCTGGCAAATTTTTCCACGTAGGAAACTCCCTGCTGTTCAGAGTCTGTAAATCGGGATCAGATGACCTTCTAAGGGAGCGTGCTGTCCTTCAGTGTTTCCCATCCTATTTTGATTTTGCAGATCCTTGCCGTATTCCCAGCGGAGGCGCAGACTTGCCTGCAGCAAATTCAACCAGAGAATGGAACGGCTCTCCTTGCTTTCACTCCTTTCCCCGGCCCCGCGGCAGCAGGCGCGGTCCCGCGGAGCCCTCCCCAGCCAGCAGATCACGAACCGCTGGTTGCTCAACCACCAATGGCGGGAGCGCTGGTGCAGCCAGCGGCCCCGGGCTGCCGGGGGACGCCGGGGCGCCGTTTTGCGAGGGACAGGGCACACGGCGGTCCCCTCCGGGCGCCCGGCCCGTGACCTCGGTGCAAGTAGGATGCTGCAAATCCCCGCCGCAACTCAGCCGAGCAGAGCGGGGTGGTAGGGTTAAAAGCAAGGTCTGTTGCCTAATTCCAGAGAGAGATTTGCCAGACGATCAGGCTTAATTTACTGCCTTCATTTTCTACTCCCACCAGACAGGCGGACGAAACGCGTCCTTTGTAGTTTACGTGTAGAACACTGAGAAATATGTGAACTGTTAGCACGACGTTGCCATGAGCGACCAGATGTACGGAGGACCAAAATAAGTAAGAGGCTTGTGCTTGGTGCTTTGAAGGTATAGCCTGTATTCCTCATCAGGTTTGTTACTCTGTGTTGGTTACCACGTAGGTGCTATAAATTGCAGGAGAGGGAGGTTGTATAGCATACAGTACTGCGACACATAAACGCCTCTTGGAAAGGAGGGGCTGCGGGAGGCTCGGTGACACCCCGCCTTCGCGTTGCCTGTCCGACAAGCTTTACCGCGCGGTAGCAGAGCCTGGGTGCTCGGGTCTGTGAAAATGAGGCCGCGGTCCTCTAAATCGGAGTGCTGACACGGGCAAGCAGAAACATACCGGGATGTCGGGTAAACGTCTGTAAACTGTTTCTGTAGGGGTGAAAACGGTTACAGAAAAGCCAAAATATTTCCGTCTGCCTTTATCTTTTTCCTCTTTTTAAAAACAAACAAAAACAAGCACTTCATTGCTCATTTGTGTAATACCATTTTATTATCAAATTTAGTTGAATTTTAAACAAAATAGATTTGCCTACTTAAATTACTTCTTAATTTTTGGATAAAAATACTTGAAATTCTTAAAAGTTCTGGCCTTGCAGAATTTGATTTTTTTTTTTTTTTTTTTTTTTTTTACCCTTTGGCTTACCGAAAATTGTCATTTGGCTTTTAGCCTAAGTACGCTTTTCCAGTATTTGGGAATTTCAGGGAAGCAAGAGGGGATATTGCCGCACGCCGGTGACACGCCGCTTGGCCAGGTTCGCCAGGTGCCCCGGCTCTGCCCTGTTGCGGGTGGGGTTGCTCCAGCAGAAGATGTGCCGGGCTACGCGACGCCGCAGCGGGCCACTGCGCGTCTTGCGCACAAGGGCTCCGCGCGCCCTCCCACGGGGCAGTGCCGGGCGGAGGGCTCCGGTGCGGGGCGCAGGCCCCATCCGTAGCGGGTGCCTGCATGCGTGTCAGGACTGCCGACCGGCGGCGGCGCCGCTAGAGCGAGGCTGGTCGCCCCTTGCAGCATGGCGGCCGTCGGCTTGGGCACCCGCTGTGGGGCAAAGGGGGCTCGGAGAAGGGGCTTTGCCGAGCCTTGCCGCAGTGCCTACGCTCACACGTTTTGGTGTAAAGGTGTCCGCGAGCGTGGTCGTTCCAGGTGCGACGCGGCCTCGTCCAGCCCCGGAGGCTGGAGCGTCGGCTCGGGAGGCAGGGGAGTGGGGCCGGGGCGGGCAAAGCCGGTCCCCAGCCGCAGCCTCCCGCCTGCCCGCCGGGGACGGCTGCCGAGAACCCGCGGGGCCTGCCCTCTTCCCTAGGGGTGGCTGGCGCGCAGTCGCCGAGCAGGCAGCGAGTGTCTGAAGTGGGAGATGAGGATAGCTCCGTCACAGTTTTGGGACTGTGAAATGCTGAAATACTTTGCTTCCCACGTTGGCTGCAGCTGACAACTTTGGAGAAGCGTTAAATCCTGAAGGAATTAAATGTATCAGCAAAACGGGATTTTATTTTTTTTTCTTTTGTGAGATACTTTTGCCAGCTGTTGTTTATGGAAAAAAAATCTAGATCCTTTTTTTTTTTTGAGAACTGTTTTTAGGTTTCTTTGTCTTTGGGGCTGATTTATACATTATGCATTAGCGTGGGAAGACAAAATATTTCTTTACCAGTATGAATATTTAGAGGAAGAATAAGTGCGAATCAGTAAAAAGCGTATATGGATAGTTTAGCCAGAGATCCAGAAGAACCAGTATTAGAAATGGTACAAAAATTAAATTGTAAGGCAATAAAATGGCCTTGAAGTCCCTTCTTCGGTTGCGGTGAAGAAGAGTGTATTTAAACCGAGCAGGTATGCCCGTGCAGCAGCTGGTGCCTGAAGACAACCCGCTTCAGTGGCGTCCTGAAGCACCTGCGGGGTTTGCGGGGCCACGGTCACACCAGTTGTCCACTCCGTGTCGCCAGCTCCCTGGCGGGAGGCGAAGCATGGCTGCTGGAGCCCGGGGTGGCTCCTCTCCTCCCAGGCCCCGTGCGCTGGGCAGGACCACCCATACTCGCCTGCGTCGCGCCCCGTCGTAGGCGGTTTTTCGCCATGGGAGCATGCAGAGCGCTCTGAAGCCGTTTCTCCTGGAGGGAATACAGACGAAGCAGAAAAGCCACAGTGAGATCAGAGTTCATCTTCTCCTGCCGACATCTGGGTCGCCCCTCTGCCTGCGTGGCCTCGTGCGCCTCGCTGGGCTCCACGGGCTGCTGCACAGAGACGTCAGAAGTCCCAGCTCTTTCCCGGGTCATCAGGACTACCGGCAGTTCGGTAATGCCCCTGCTGCCGAGCAGCTGGTTTCGTGGAGGCAAAGAAAGACGGGAAACATTGAATGTTTGGTAACTGAGTTGACTGTGTTTGGAAGAAACAGAGCAGGAGTGAGTTTTCTTCTGCTTAAGTTTGCTGAATGATGTTTTCTGAGAAACTTCTTTTATAAAGCACTGGTTCTTTATGCCATTCCCTTTTCTTTCTGCTTGCAATGAAAGAATTTTGATTAGAGTTCTCGGTAAGCAGCATGTCGTCGTTTTGTACGAAGCCTGCTAGAGGAATAATTGCTGCTCTAGAAGGAGGCCCCAGACGTGGAGAAGCTAATTACATTGCTTGCTGCTTGCAAAGAATTACCACCAAATGATAGTTGGAGAGCTGGACTATCTTAGGAACAAACTGTGTAAGCGGGTTGGAGCATTGCAAACAATAAACAATGCAGGGGAAGATAAGTCCTTATGGCTCAGAACATTCACTTCGGAATAGCGGTCATCGAGACGTGACTTCTCTCCAGAGGCAGGTCTGTCGCCGCTCCGGCAAGCGGCTGGTAGCGGCTGACGGAGCAGGCGGCCGGACGCCCGCAGCCAGCCCCGCGGCAAGGGGCTGCGGCCGCCTCCCGTTCGCAGCAGGCGCTGGAGCAGGCGGCGTGGCTGCGCTGGCGAGGAACGGTGGCTCCACCATGTGCGGAGCCGGTCGGCTCCCGGTGAGGCAAGTTGCGCGCGGCCAGTTACGGGAGCTCACTTGATGCTGTCATCTACACAGCCTCAGCCGCTCGGGTTTTAGTTCCTGGCCCTCATGATACCAAGGACAGACGGCACAGCAGCTAGAGTTCCTGGACGTTTTGCCCTGCATTTCAGAGGAGGTAATATTTCACCTAAACCCACCGGCGGCTGTTTGCAAAGTTGACGTCAGCGCCGGGAAAGCACGTGCCGGAAGGAGCAAGCGTGGGAGTTCCTCCTCCTCGTCAGGGAGGAGCGCGCAGCCGGAGCTAGGAGCCTGGCCGCGCCTTGGGAGGGGGCGGCGTGCCGCCTTGCGCTGGGGCCGACTGGGAAAAGGTGACACGGGGGGAACGTCCCCAAACGCTGTCTGCTCTTAAAATGGGTATGAATGAATTCAGGGTCAGTTGCGATGGCAGGCGACAGGCTCAACGGTTCCTGGGTACCTTGTGTACCTTGTGCTCCAAGGCCGCGTGTTTTCATCACAGACTAAAGTTTACAAAGTTTCGTTGTTTAAAAACAACAACGGTGTTTCTCCGTGGGTGCCCAGAGGAAAAACAAACAAACAAAACCAGAACCTCAGGACTTGGCTGGACATTATAACGTGAATTGGAATGAACTACGAGGACCGGCAAGCGAACCATGCAGAGAAACCTGCGAGCAACGTGCCAGCAGGATGCGTATTAAGTAAGTTGCAAACCTGCCTAAACAGAACGGCTGTGGGAGCGAGAATAACCCAACGTCCCGTTCCCTGGAAATGCTGCAGGAACACACGCAGTAAACAGCCATAAATAAAGGCTTGCAAAGACTGAGATTTTTGAAGGTTTTGCAGCTCTGCTGGAGCGCTGGCACCAAAATGGCCCGGGTGCTCTGGGGGGTCGGGCGGGCGTATTTACGGAGGGGAGGAGGTGAAAGCAAAGGAGCTGCCTGTGCCCCTCCGGCGACGCGGTTGCGTGGGGCAGGCTCTCCCAGGCTGCCTGGCATACGGGAGGTGGCCGCCGAAGATGTCCCCATTGTGTTTGGTGGTGCTTGGCCATTTCCCTTTATTTCCAGGCGTGAGGTGGCTGCTGTTGGCTCTTTTGTCTCTGATCGTGGCTTCGCTCGTCCAGTTCTCACACTGGATAATGATGAAAATACCTGCGGAGCTACACTTGGTCTGGCAGAAGACACGGGGGGGCAGAACAAAGCACAACCACCTTGGGCTGTTTGCCCTGGTGGAAAACAGTGAGTGTTTTTCAGTTCTTTGGGGAGGACTCAAGTGAATCATGTCTGGTTGGCAGGAAACATACGGTCAAAAGCGGCAAGCCCAGAATCCAGAAGGGCTCGTGACTGTGCCTCCAGAAAGTGTCCCTCGACCCACAGCATGTCCTGAAATAGCAATGTTTTGATAATGTTTTGGGGGTAACTAAGCTGGAACATGTGTATGGCTATTAAAATTGTGAATGCCAAAAAAGGGAATCCATGCTAAGCTCAAAAATACAGACTCATCATTTAATTTGAAGAAATGTTACTATTGTAATTTGGTTTTGTTGCATTGTGCTATAGGGTTTTTGGCAGGGATTTCATGGGAGACAAGAAAACAGCAGTCCGTTTAGCGAGATGCTTCCCTCAAGCCTTTTTGAGACTATTCTCTTAGTTTTGCCAAACTACATGTGATACATTCTTCAAAAACTCCATTTTGGGCTCTCCGACCTCCCAGCGGAAACTGCTCTGGAGGGTGAACGCAGCGTGGGACAGACCAGACCCGCACATCTCCCTGCCAAGAGTGACGAGCCATGCGTCCAGCTGCCGTGGGACAGTCTCTGCCCCCAACGCTGTTGTATGGTTGGGGGCTCCGTCGGGAGAGGACAACAGCCAAGCCAGGCAGGTGTTGCCGGGGTGTCCCTGCTGGTGCTTGCACCTTGTCCCCAGTCAGCCCAGCCACGTCCTTTTGCTTGGGTCCCTTGACAGTCGGCAATGGAGAAGAAATGCCTGTGGGGTGCTGGGGCTGTTGTGGGCGTGCGCGTGGCGGTTGGGGCCGCTCAGCCAGGCTGGCAGCGTCCCCAAGCTGGGACATCCCAGTCCGGCCCTGCCGCCTGCAGCATCAGCCCCTGGTTCTGTCCCGCTCCCTCGCTGAGGGGTCCTGGGTCGCCTCCTCTCCTGTCTGATTTTTCCTGTGCTGGTCTCCTGGGAGCCCTTCTCACCCCCGGAGGGAGAACATTCGCACTTAGTGGTCCAACAGCAGCGTGTGATTAATTGTAAAGTAATTAGTACATCGGGGCAGGAGCGGGTCCACTTCGGCTTGGTCCCTGGCCCTGTCCGTTCTCCGGGGCTGCGGCAGGCAGTTGTCCCAGGGTGCCGGAGAGTTGCCTCTGAAAACCAGGCTGAAGAGCTGCGGGCTAAAGCCAGTAATACTGGATTTACTGTGTTTCAGTGGACAGAATTTGTATGACCTGCAGTAAAGTCATAATTAGGTGGGGTGGTCTTTGACATCAGCTGAGCTAAATACTCCTGATGTTTTCTTACTTTTACACATGGGTACCAAAGCCAGGCAAAATCATTTCACGTCTCTGAGCGCACGAGACGGGTTTATGGCCCTTGTGTAAGGGTGTGTCATAAATGCCCTGGACGGAGAGGATGATTAAAAATGCAGAACCCTTTAATAGGGGGAATTTCTCAATTTCTTTGAGGGAAATAAAACCAGAAGGGCATTCCCTTTGCTTGGATTTTAAATTAACCCAAAACTTAATTGGTTGCATTCGTTTTAGTTCATCAGCTAGGGAAGGGTGAACTCGGATGGAGATACGCCAGAAAATTAAGCTTTACCCCTTAGAAAAAACCCACAAAGCCTTGCAGCTGCCGTTACACAGGAATTATGACGTTGGTTAAGGTGGGGGGAGGAGATTTTTAAAGCCAATAGATTTGTCCTTTTATTTGCTTTCAGGTTTAGGGAACATTTTCAAGCTCTTTTCCGCAACCATGCGGACTCAGGAATGTTTTTTGCTTGTTCGGTTGTTTTTGCAGTTTTGGTTCTTTTACCTTCTTCGTGACGAAGATGGTTCGATCCCCCGGTTCCGTGAGGCGGCCCCGAGCGGAGGCCGCCTGGGATGGGCGGTGGGGCTGAGGACGTGCCTCGGCGCGTGGCTGGCGCGGGCCAGGACCAGGTGTCCCCCGAAGGGCCGTGCCGAGCTGTGTAGAGGCTGGCAGAGGACGGCACCCGGTTGATTGTGGGGCCGGCTGTCTGGGGGATTTCCATGCAGCGGAGGGAGTCTCCGGGGTGCAAAGGAGGAGCCACGCGAGAGGCTCGGCCGTCGTGCCCGTAGGGCGAGACGGGGAGCGCAGGCAGCTGAAGGGTGCCCGGGTGTCCTTGGCCATTTTCTCCCGGTTCTCCCAAATTTTGGTGTTGGGGGTGCTGTGGCGCTCGGCAGAGGTTGCTTGCTGGGCTCTGGTGCCGAGCGCCACAGGCATGTGGCAGTGGAAGGAGCGGTTTCCATGGTAACCTTTCAGCAGCATGACATCACCAGCACTGTCACATTTAAGCTTTTCAAGGCTTTTTGGATTTCGGGGATTGCATAACTTTGGAGGGGTTAGGCTGGGGCTTGGATCTAATCAGCGTTCAGGGTCTTCGTTGAATTAAATTTAAAAAGCCAGAAACACAAAGGAAAAGCGGCCGGGTTTGGCGGTGGCGGTGGTTGTGGCGCGGGCGCAGCTCCCGGCCGGGCAGGAGCCGAGCGGCGGGCGCGACGCGCCCCGCGAGGGAGTAGCTGGGGCGGCCCCTGCGACTGTCGGCCTCCCCGCTGTGGGCGTGCGAGGCCATGGTCCGTGGCCGGCACGGTGACGCCGGCGACGGGGGCTTCGCTCCCCTCTGCTCCCCGGCACGCCGGCGTGTAGCTGCGCCGCCGGGCCGGGGGGCACGGCCTGGGCTGCTGCGGGGTCTCGGGGGGCACAGGGAAGGAGCGGGGATTGCCCGTGGGAGTCGAGGCAAGGGAGCACGTTCGTTTGGAGAACAGGGGTTGGACGAGCTTTGTGCTGTCCCGGCAGTGGTGAAGCTTCCTTGTGGAGATCCTTTTGGGGCCAGGACACCAGGTTAGCGCTAATCCGGCCGCGCTGGGGGTCGGGAATTAATTAGGATTTGCGCGTACGCTTGCGTAGGTATGTACCCAGGCAGGCGCTGCGCTCCGCTCTTCCGGAGTGATGCGTTAGCGTTTCCGAGCAGCGCGCCTGCTCTTACCGCGGCCACCGACGGCGGCAACCTGGCTCCCTAAAACAGTCCCGCAGGGGCTGGGTACGTCCTATTTGGGTGACGGCGTAGATGCGCGGCGAGACCGGCTGGGCCCTGCTTGCTCGAAGTGCCAGCTTCAAGGCTTTGTGGTCGGCTGGGACGGGATCTGCCAGGACTGGAGCCTTCCGGAAGCCAGAGCCAAGCCGGGCTGGGGGCAGCGGGGGCACCGTGCGGGATTCGGGAGCGGCGGCGTTCGGCCTGTCACACAAATTGCAGTAAGGAGAGCACTTTAAATAGCTCTCTTAAAAACAGTTCCATGAATTCATCCTGCTGCCTGTAGGTGCTCTGCACGGTGCTGCGCGTGGCTTTTGATTTAAGCCGCCTGACAGAAGAAACGTTTCACGAAGAAGCAGCAGCAAGAAGTTTGATGTGGTCCCTGTTTCCTCCGGTCGGTCTCTGTGCCAGCATCCCTAGAACAGGTACCCAGCTGGCTGGTACCCAGCTGTGTCTCCTAATGATTTTTGTAACGGAGTGTTCCTGTGCGATTTACTCTAATTTTTACATTTACCCTGCTGGAAAATGCTGTGCGGGGCAGACAGCAGCGTTCAGTACTTCCCAGCTGCGGCTTTACTCATAAATCTGCTTTGGGAGTCAGTTAAGTGGAAGGCATGAGTTAAGGTATTGGCAACAACATTAGCGTTTCTCAGCTTGTTAAGTTACTCTTACCTGGTTCATGCTTCTGATCAAACAAAGTGACAACTTCACAGAAAACACCTGTCTTTCTAAACAGTGGCGTAGCTGGTGTAAGGGTCTGGCTGTCGGAGACTCTTCCATGAGGGATGGCGTGGCCAATGTGTGCGGTGGTTTGGGGAAAAGCAGGAAGGACGAGCACGTTCTTCTTGCCTCTTACCAAAGAGCTGGCTTAGGAGAACACTTGGACGTTGAGGATTTTAACAGGGCTTCAGCGCATGCTGAAGAGATTTCTGAGGCTGGGAGATGGTCAAAGTCAGGGTAAGCGTTTAATGCTTTTGAGGGGAAAAGCTGATGCGTTTGCATAATTTCTTTTCAACCCTTGTGTTGCCTTCAGTTAACAGTTTGAATACTTCAAGAACCCTTTCTAGTGCGACTGTCAGAGGGGAGGAGGAAGCTGATCATCCTTGCCTCTGCCTTTTGGTATCGATGACGTGCTTTACTCGGCGTGTGCGACGGGCGCGTTGCCAGTGCCCGCCCCGCCTGCTCCCCAGCCCCCCTTCTCTAGTCTGTGCTTGATATTTACTTTTTCACTCAGTTCGTGCATGAACAGTTCCACGGTTTATGTTGTCCCAGGGTCTTCTCCAGCACTGACGTGGATTTGCAAAAGAAAGACCTTAAACTTCAGGATCCGAAGCGCCGGATAGGCATGACAAATAAGCCGGCCAGTTTTCAGATACACCGGGCACTCGGTCGGCTCCTGGGTGCTCAGCGCTGAGAGGACTGGGGTGCCTAGCCAGGGTTTTAGAAACATGATGTTACTTACCATTTCTTCACCGCTCACGCTAAGCTCTGGGCAGTCAAACCTCGCGCCCCCAGGCACGTGGCACTGCAGGTGAAAAGGAGATTTCTCTTTCCCCTCTATGTGGAGCAATGGAAATGTGGCCAGGCACGCAGCAGCGGGGGGTTTGCTGTCCGGAGAGTTACCAGGCGATGGCAGGGCGGTGATTTTCACGTGGGGCTGGGGGGTTCTGGGTAGTGGAGTCCTCACTTCTTTCAGAATAAGGGGGTTTGTCCTTTCCACGTTACCCCCCTCACCAGGCTTGCCTGTCCGCCTGTGCCTCTGTGCGAGCCCCCCTGTCCTGCCGGCAGCTGGGAGAGCACTGAGGGCACTGGTGAAGGACTTGGTTCATTTTGTTCTGTAATTTCCGAATTGGATGACAGCTGGCTGCTGAGCCAAGGGTTTTTTTGCTCAGAGCAAACGAAAAATCTTCATCTTGTTTCTAGCTTTCTGTAATACTTTCTTAGTAGTTGTTTGTATTCACCATTCTACCCAATAATTTTTCGTGTATGTGTTCTTAAGCAAAATGCACTGTGTTTTTCTGTTAAATGCAACTTAATTTTTCTGAGGCTTTCAAGACTGAAAAAGAGGTATGGAAATAATGTAATAACATCTAGTGAGGCGATAGACCCTATAGATAATGCAGAGAAAGTCTTGGAAAGATGCTGGATTGTTTTTTTAAACACAGTGTAAGCGCTCCAAACTTGGGGTTCATGATTCAGCATTCCTGATGTCAATGATTTACAGCAATGAATGGCAAGTTAGTACTAGGTTTCTCTGGAAAAAGACTGCCTTGGTCTGAAACGTGTGACTTATCTTGAAATCTTGAGTGGAGGTACAGCACGTAAACGAGGGGAAAAACTGAAATCCAGCACAAACCAGTATGTCGAATACTTTGCAGGGCTGGAAGGTTTTCCTGGGGAGCGATGCGCAGCTGGCAGTCCTCAGCTGGCATGGCTAAACGCTTCTCGGGGAGAAAGGCGGCAAAATCCAGTCACAGCCACGGAGAAGCGACGCGGCAGTCCGCTTTCCGCTGGGCACCCAACCGCACCCGATGCTGGAGGCTGGCGTCGGACCGCTGCCTGAGACCGCTTGGAAGAGGCGTTCGGGAGCTCTCCGCTAATTTATGCTTCTCTTTGTGCTGCAGCCGGGCAGTTCCCAACGCTCTCCGCTAGCTTCGACGGCTGCCCAGCTCCCAAGAGGAGGCATGGCTGTCGCCAGCGGAAAGCAAGCAGCGTGTGCCAATCGTTCTTGCAGTCTGCGGAGCCGCATTTCGCAGCCGTGCTCTGGAATAATACAGATAGCGACCGGGCCAGTTGTGTGATCTCCTGGCAGTGCTCAGGGAGAAGTGTGCCTACCCTGCGTGCTTGCTTCATGCTGCCCGCCCCCCCCCAAAAAAAAAAAGATTTTTTTTCTTTCTACTTTCACTCTTCCCTTCATTTTCAGTGGAAGGTATTTACTAAGGTCACCTACATCTCAGCACTTCTACAGGAGGTGCGTGGCAGTCTCTTGGTATTGGTGTGCAACGCTGAGACCGTATGGAACTGCTCGCTTGGCTGGAGAGCAGGATACTGAAGACCTCTCCTGCTGTAGTTTCTCCCAGCTGGATCCATAAGCTCTTCTACCTGTGGGCGGGTGTATCGGGGCCAGCTCTGCCTCCGGGCTGCTGGAACAGTTGGGGGTTTCTCCTGCCCTACATATCTTGGGTTTTGTCCGCAGGAGCCAGCGCAGAACACCCTAGCAAAGCAAGCTGCTTCGCTCAAACGCTTCTGTGTTCACGAACTGCTCAGCTGCACGGAGGGATGTGGCTGTGGTCTGAGTGCTGGATTGCGGCAGAACCCGTCGATAAATGTGAAGCTCCTGCAGTGGGAGTTTGCCCAACCTTCCTGCCTTGCAGATGGGTCCTGGGACTAAACAAAACACTGGTATTCACTTCACTGGAGCATTTTGATCCATGCAGGATGGGTGCAGCAGGGAATAGGTTTGATACCTACTTTGCATTTCCCCGCTCCTGTGAGTCAGAAGTGAGCTGGGGGATGGACCCTGATGTTTGCTTCTCCCGTCAGCATCCACTGGTGTGCTGCGTCCTCCCACTGGCTCCCTGCGATGAACGGGCTTTCAGCATACCTTGGCTTCCCCTGCTGCCACGTTCACCAGGGGAGAGGATGGCCTCGGCATGCGAGGTTGTTTATCGCCGGCGTGTGTCGTGCTTCACGCTCCTCCTCCTCCCTACCATCGCAAAACCTTCGCCGAGACCTTGCTCGGAGCTCTTCAGGTGCAGCTCTCGCTCACCGCGGCACCCCATCTCCCACCCCAGGTTGCCGGCATCTTTCAGGCTTTCCCAGAGCCCCCGTGCTGTGCTGCAGGTCTCTTCCTGCCAGCAGTGCCCGTCGCGGGGCGGGTCCTCCTCTCGCCTGCCGCCGCGGCCGCCGGCGTGGTGGCTGTATGCCATCTCTCTTGCACGGCCATGCTGGCGTCCCTGCAGGCCTGTGCAGACCTGCTCAGAGAGGCTGTTGTTCAGCCTGGTCCCTCTGTTTCCTGGGCTGTTGTGTTTGTTGATGCTTTAATTATGATTTATTATACTGTTAGCTTTCGAAGGGTGCGTCATAAACAGCTTGGTTTAAAGAGAATTGTTACCAAAATGATCGGGATAATAAGTACAAAAGCATTTGTCCATTGTCAAAGAGGAATGAAGGGTAGCGTTGCAGCCTTGGGGGTTTATGGAGTGTTACTTTAAGGAAGGTAGCTTGTAAGCATTATCTTTTTCCTCCTTTCTTTTTGTTTTTTTTCAGCAAAGGACATTTATTTGTGTATGTCAAAAGACATATCATCTGGAAGAAGAGTCATACCTAGAATGATTCATAAACCAGGTGGCATTTTACTGCCTATGGAGAGTTATCTCCTAATCTGTTTGTCTTTTACCTGTAATTGCATATGAAAGTCAACTGTTATTTTAAGGAAAAATTATTTTTTTAAAAATTTTTTTACTTAACTAATATCACTAGAGTCCACATAAAATTTCGAGTTGCTAAATAAGAAATTCTCGTAACTGCCTCCGACACCGCTGTGTAGGAAGTTGTCTGTGCAGATGACAAAAAGGCTGCAACCTTTCTTTTCTTCAAGTAAAGATCATGATTACAGAAGATCAGGCTGTAAAAATTCTACTTTTTGGGGAGTGAAGAGTGTTGCAGTTGAATCATACAATCATAGAATCTTTGGGTTGGAAGGGACCTTTCAAGGCCATCTAGTCCAACCCCCCTGCAGTGAGCTGGGACATCTGCAACCAGAGCAGGGTGCTCAGAGCCCCGTCCAGCCTGACCTGGGGTGTTTCCAGGGATGGGGCATCTATCCCCTCTCTGGGCAACCTGGGCCAGGGTTTCACCACCCTTATTGTGAAAAATGTCTTCCTTAGATCTAGTCTGAATCTGCCCTCTTTTAGTTTAAAACAGTCACCCCTTGTGCTATCACATGTTGCTAAAAAGTCTGTCCCCATCTTGCTTATCAGCCTCTCTCAGCCCTGGCAGCTGCAGGAAGGTCTCCCCGGAGCCTTCTCTGCTCCAGGCTGAGCCCCCCCAGCTCTTCCAGCCTGTCCTCCCAGCAGAGCTGTTCCAGCCCTCGGAGCGTTGCTGGGGCCTCCTCTGGCCCCGCTCCAACGGCACCCGCTTTGGTTTGAATGTTAAGGACAGGTACGTTCGCCAGCGCGAGCATCAGTTTTCACCTTTCAAGGCCACCCCTTTAGGAGCCAGCATCACCCTGTCGTCTCGTGCCAGCATCCTCCCGGGGACCGGAGAGCTGCCAGTGTCAGGGGCAGGTCCCGGCGGGCTGGAGCCTCTGTGTCCGTCCCGCCTGCTTGCGCGTCCTCCGCTTCGTAGCGCTGCAGACCGTGGTAGAACCAGAGCGCTGGAATCGGTCTGTATTCGTCCTGTCTGGCCTTTTCCTGCCAATGGAGCTGCAGTGCAAAATGCGGTTGGGGGCTCTCTTTTGTTCTTAGGCTTCAGGGTCTGTTGGGGATGGGGGAGTTAGTTGAGAATAGTTTCTTGTCTTGGAAAGACGCTGGAGTAGAAGATGAACAGGAGCCACATTAGCAGACCCTATGCCTGAAGCAAGGGACCTCTCTGCAATCTCTGCAAGATACTGATGGCAAATACTCGCTCACCCTGCCAGGACAGGGTGGACTGGTCCTGCAGTGTTGAACGGTGCTTCTCTCGCAAACTGCCTGAACTTCAGTGGGTGGGCAATGCCAGAAATCAGTGCTTCAGTATGGTTCACTTACAGCTTTTTATCTGATCTTCTGTTTTGTTCATAGAGCCTGTCTGCTTGCCATTACTGACATCAGCAACAGTTTTTCACTCCTGACAGGAACATAAGAAGGAGTAACTTGGGAAAGAGCCAGATGGATTTTATTACCGCCTGGACATCCTCAACAGTATTGTCTGGTCTCTGGTGATTTCCCAATCCTCACAATTTTGTTAGTGATGGAGCAGAGAGAAGACAGCTCGACTTTAAGTCGTGGTCTGAGCTAGTTCTTCCGGCATGCAGACATCGGTCTTGGTTTTACTTGTAAGCCGAAGATGCTGGATAGCCAAAAGCAATAAATGTCCAATCCAGAGTGTTGGCTTTTGGGCCACTGTCCATGCCACCAAGCTTTGGGTGGCTCTGGAGGGTGGTTCAGCTCGCCTGTCCTCTTTCCACTGAGTGGAGAGCAGGGTCACTGTGCAGTGCCTTCGTGAAGTGGATGTTGTTGGATAAAATGCAGCTTGGAGTCTTAAGGACACATGGAAGTAGGTGGCTTTTTACAGGCAGGGGAAAGGAGGAGAGGGAAAAGGCAAAGAAATCACAGCTGAGCAGCCGTGGCGTTAGGTCTTGGTGCCTTTGTCTCAGAGCTAGCGTTCGTCCATGGGTGCAGGCAACACATGTGATCGGAGTGGCTCCAGCTGGACAGTCAGGCTGGGTATCTTGCTTTGCTGTCCAGAAAGTGAGGGTGAGGTCTGGAGGGCAGCTCCTCAAAAGGTACCGTGTGCTTCTTCCGTGCTCTTCTCAGAGCCGAGGCTGGGACTGTCCCCACCGCGGTGCTTGTGTCGCGGTGAGCGGGCGAGGGGAGCGTGCCCCAGCCAGACTGCCTGCGTGCTGCTAGCACACCAGTCATCCCAAGGTTCGTGGACGTAAGGTGGTGGTGTGCCATTTCTAAGCTCTGTGGTAAAGCAGAAAGGCAGCAAACGAATCCCACTGGTAGGGCCTGCACCGCCTAATTGCGTGGCCCTAAAATTTCGGCCTCCTGCGGAAGCGGGCAGGCTGGAAACAATGTGTGGTAGCATCAAGTTCGGGGTCTTGGGAATGGTCTTTTTTCATGCATTTGTTAGTGGCTTTCGTGCAGAAGTCAGAAGGCACGCAGTTGGGAGGTGTCGTGAACTCAGAGGAAGAACAGGGCAACCGCAAGGACGAGCACGACAACCTTGGCTCTGAGGTGAGAGTCGAAGCGCAGCTTCTGCACGGAGGGAAGCGCGTCTTCAGCTGCGTCACGTGAAACATTTCCAGCAGAGTTCGGAAAGTGTTGGTGCTCCAGCCCTCAACTCTAATGAGCCCTCGCTGAGGCTGCTCTGTGCGATGGTGGCATCGCACTCGGAAAGGGTAATGCAGACTGGGGCAGGTAAATGAGAAAATACTGGGATCATCAGGGGACTGTGAAGGCTCAAAGCGAGAAAACAACACCTTGGTCTCGTTTGGTTCAGCCTAGTAAAATAAGTGCTATTTTTAAATACTCAGGGGTAAACACTAAACTGGTGGACAGGGTTGGCACAAGAACCAGAGGATATAAATTGGCAATGAATAAATACAGGCTGGAAACCAGAAATTTCTATCCATGAGATGGGCATTCTGGAAGAGCTTCCCAGAAAGAGTTTGAGGGAAATCCAGACCAGTCCCATACCGGGACCAGTGAGATCCCAGCTCAAATCCAGTGATGTGCCGGAAGGCTCTGCAGGTCTGGCTTCACACAATATTAAGAAATCATGTTTGTGTAGGTACCTAGAGACTAGAGCCCCAGATGGTAGCAGCCTGCGTGGATGCATGGCTGGAAGAGTCCCTGCCTTGAAAGCCGAGGGGTCTCAGCGACCGTGAGGATTTTGTGTCACAGTTTGTATCTGAGCTGTGTGGCATTCCTGGGGCAGCAGGAGAGACTGCCGGGCTCTTGGGAATGCGTTTCTCTTCTGTTTACCGAAGACCATAAGGCAACAAAGATGGGGGCAGCTTCAAGTAAGCCCCATCGCTGTGTACGTCGATCACTTCATACGCTGTTTGTGCTTAATCACCAAGAAAAAACCTTCCTTTTGCTTGCAGTTCAGGGTCCCATGTGCTCACCCACGTGTTGAGTAACAGCTTGCAAATTGTTATCTGATTGGTATCTAGCCACTAAACTTGCAGTGACCTGCCTGCTGGTATTATTTTGTGTTGCATTCTCCTGACATCCCTCTGTTGGGCACGTTGTGTTGTTTTCAGAATAAATACGAAGGTAAACAATAAAAACTGAAAACAACCGCCAAAGATGGAGGTGAAACATAAACTTTGTGACTGCTGTTGGAAATAGGATTTTTGGTCTGGCTGCCCTCTCTGGAACGAGGCGGGTGTGTTTGAGCACTGCCAAAATGAAGCACGCTTGACCTTTGCCATCCCTTGATGCCATCTTGAAAAGCGTTGTATGCAAAATCCAGCTATTTTTGGTTCCTGTCTCACAGAGCGAGTGCTGCAGGTGAGCATCGCAGGCTGTGAAACCATAGGTCTCCTGCAGCTCTTCCCACTGCGTGGTCTTCTCCTGTACTGTCCCACTGACTTGTGAACACAGATGTCTGGCTCGTCCTTCAGGGTTAAGACATGAGTCACATCAACAGAGTTTACTATGAAATCTGTGCCATGTTCATAATTAGCGTATTGAGGAGGTATAGAGAGCTTCTGCGGGGGGCCAGACCAAGGATTTATTTCATCTGCTGTCCCAGCTCCAGCACGACCAGTAGCTCTTCAGCAGTTGCAGCCAGATTGTGGTGTTTAGTAGACACTGACAGGACCCGTCTTCCATGAATTAGGCTAATCTGCTTTTTAAATTAGGTTAAACTTTTTGGTCTCCACAGTTTGCTGAAGTTAAGTAACACCACAATCAGTGTTAACAATCTTTAAAATGCTGAACAGCTCTGCTGGCTTTGTGTGCTGCGTAGGGCACGCTAGCTATAGGACAAGCCGCTGAAACCAATGAACAGAGCATGAATTTTGCAGCTTATCATCCCAGCTCTGCTGCCAGCCAGCTGGGTAACACTGGGAGAACCCTTTTGCACAACTGTTTTGTTCACTAAGAGAATACAAGTTGATCTTGCTGTCTATGCAGGACCCAACAGCGTGGTCCAGATCTTGGGTGAGGCCTCTTGATTCTTTCCTGAGGAATGAGTACCTTGACCACGTGCTTTTTCTGTCCTCGTGGAGCATCACGGCCCGTCCTGGAGGTGGGAACGTCTGCCCTTTAGAATGCAAAGCCTTACGCGAGCAGATGTAACTAGCTCCGAGGAAATCGAGGGGTTTCGGCAAGTAACTGTAATGTCTGGGAGATGAAAGAAAACAGCAGATTGGTATCGCTGCCTGCTTACGCGCTCCTGTGGCGGGTGAGGGTGGGCACGACGTTACCATAGAAAACCGTCACTTGCACAGTAGGTGGGAAATGACCAGAAAGAGGTGTAATTTAAGAGGGCTTCTATATTACTGGTGGGTTTCTGTTGTTTTTTTGCTTTGGGTGACAGGACCGTGACAAAGAGTTTGGGGGTTCCCTCCACGGCCCGGTGTCCGGGAGCTCACCGAATGTCAACTCATGTACGGCCTCATTAGGCAGCTTGACAAGCGTTGAGGTACTGCTGAAATGCACATCTTGATGGTAGGGAGTTTGCTTGGGTTTTTTCCTCGCCTTTTAAACAGGTCTGTTGTTAGAGAAGTTTCAGCCAGATCTGCTCACCGGAGTCCCTGAAATGGGGGTGGCTAAAAGTTCATGGATCCCTTGAAAGCCTTTCCAGTCCCAGTTTGAATGAACTCGTTATGTTTCAGCTCGGCAGCAATAAGAGGAGTGACGGGGAAAAGGGAAAAATCTCGGAGTTAAAAGAGATTTCAAAAACACCTTAGGAAATGTTCCCAAACAACCACAAACCCTCCCTGGGGATCGCATCCACATGCTGGAGAGCTCCAACGGCATATATCAAACAGTCAACAAGGAAGACTTGGCCTCTGCAACTCTGGGATGGAAGGCAAGCAGGCTGCGATGGAGTGCCAGCAAGTCTCATCCAGTGCAGGAAAAGCCACCGCTGTGCCGGGCTGACCCAGTCACGAGCCAGGAAGCCTTTCAGGAAACTAATAGGAAAATGCATTAGGTGGGGAGAGTAATACTTTCGCCACGTGTCTTGTGAGGACGTTCTGCTTTACAGGCTAACGCTTTCCCCATGGCTGCTGCAAGAATATTCTGCTTTACTGATCAATCCAGCCTTGCTCTGGGAAAACAGTGTTTTCATGGGCTGCGACACAGTGTCGCAACGTACTTTGGGAAGAACGTTTGCTGTGGTGTGCGATCCGTGCTAGCGCGAGCTGGCGCTGCTCCGTCGCAGCCACCTGGAGAAACCTGCACCGTGGATCAGGAGAAGAAAATCTGGTACAGTAAGGGAAAAGAGAAAACACTCTATCTTGCGCAGGTGGTGGGGGAACTTGGTGGCAACTGAAATAGAAGATGGACATTTTGAAGGAAGAGCCTGTGCTTTGTATCATGCTTTGCAGCATTAGGTTTTATCTCTGAAGCAGAAGCGGGTTAGGATGTGATAAAAGCAGCCATAGCTGTTTTGACGGACGAAACATTGACAGTTACTTTGGTGTGACTGTAGAGCACCCTCAAAGAGAGAGAACTTTCCTCCAGAAAGCTTGTGAGGAGGCTTGAGTTAATGACAGTCTGTGAAGTCAGTGATATATTTTGAAGCACGTGCGTTCTTAACTTCTAAATGGGCTGGCCTTTAATTCTGTACATGTTCTGTTTGGCATCTGTGATGGTGCTGCAGCCTGCCTTCCCTCCAGCGCGTACAAGAGCACCGGCTAGGATTAATTCCTTGCACCAGGATATGCTCTTGCTCTGGTTTGGTTAAAAATATGGCAGGGAACTTTTTTAGTTCCGGTCAAAGCATACAAATTGAGATGAATTCCAGTAGTTAGAGGGGGACAAGTCTTGCTCTTAGTCTTGACACCAAATTGAAGTATTGACAGCAAGCCAAGGTACTGGTCCCAGATTTCCATCAAGGGAACTGAGAACTGGAATAGGGGTGCATCCTCCCTCCTTTAACTGTGTGACTTGGATTCCTTGTCCCAGGTCATCTCAAAGGAGTACGGCACTCTGAAGCTGTGACGTTCCCAGCTTGTGCAGTTGCCACAGAGAACAGCCTTGTTTCGCTGTATCTGACAACATCCTTACTGCTGTGGCTGCAACGGGTCGGAAGGGAGGAAGCACCATTCCCAGCTACTCGTTCCCCTGTTCGTGCCCCCCAGCAGACAGCTGTCTGGCATAAATCACTTTTTTTGCTGGATTTTTTTTCACAAATGGGTCATCTGAGGAGGAGACACTCTCTGACCTCAGTATGCTGGTGATCTGCTCTTCCAGGGAGTGAATACCTGGGAACGGTAACCTGGTCACTAGTGGCTGCAGCAGGATGTGTATCGGGACTTGGGGCATATTAAGTCCTCCCTGTTCACGGGGAGCTATTTTTGCAAGTTCCCCTGCTGGAAGCCCCAGCCCCTGTAAGCCTCCAGGTCTCCTCCTTTCCCCCAGCCCTTCCACGGGCTCCAGGTCTGACGAGGCTCCTCGGGTGCCTGGCGCAGCCGGCTGCAGCTGTGCCGGGTGGCCCGAGCGGCCGTGGCAGCAGCGGGGGTGAGGGAGGGCAGCCAGGACGGGCCGGTGCCGTCCCGCTCCCAGCTCTGAGCGAGCGGAGCTGGTGCGGGGCCCGCTCCAAACCCCACTGCAGCCAGTGGAAAAGCTGCCTTTGGTTTCGGTACACTCTGACTGAGCCAAATTACAGGAGGGCAATTCGAAGGCAGAGCGCTGAATAAATTCAAGGCTTTCAGAGGCGGGGAGGGAGGCATTTAACAAAGTCCTTTCCTTTTCTGTAAAAGCAGCATGGTTTGAGTCCTGTAAAACTGGGTTTTGAGGGGTTTTACTGGGGTTCAGAAGGCGTGGGGTGGTCTCTGGTGTGGTGCTGAGCCCAGCGGAAACAGGAGGAGATGCTCCGGTCCATGAGCCCGGACAGCAAGCCTTGCCCCTGCCCTGCCTGTGGTGCTGCCCGCTCTCTGCCCTGCCAGCAGCTGCCCCGCGTTTGCCGGCCACGCCGTGCCTTCCCCGCCAGTACCAGGGGGTGAGGGCAGGGTCCTGGCAACGCGTGGCGACCAATGGGGATTGGGCCGTTTTGGGGGAAAGAGTGAAGTTATTCAGGATGCGCTGGCTGCCATCATCTGCCTGCCTGCAGACTGGTAGGGGCTGGGCAGCCGGTGCTGCTGCCAAGGCAAACCGGTGTGATCGCAGCCCCCCTGCCCCATCCAGGTTCGTGGGGACTGTTCTGACCCCAGCCTCCAGCCTCGAGGCTTTTGGCCTCCTGGTTTTGTCCTCTGTTGGCGTCACCACCCGAGAGTACTGAGAGAGCTGGCGGAGGAGCTTGCCAAGCCACTCTCCATCATTTATCAGCAGCCCTGGTTAACAGGGGAGGTCCCAGAAGACTGGAGGCTTGCCAGTGTGACGCCCGTCTACAAGAAAGGCCGGAAGGAGGATCCTGGGAACTACAGGCCTGTCAGCCTGACCTCTGTACCGGGGAAGATTATGGAGCGGTTGGTCTTGAGAGTGCTCACAGGGCATCTGCAGGACAACCAAGGGATCAGGCCCAGCCAGCATGGGTTCAGGAAAGGCAGGTCCTTCTTGACCAACCTGATCTCTTTCTATGACCAGGTGACCCGCCTAGTGGATGAAGGAAAGACTGTGGACGTTGTCTACCTGGACTTTAGTAAAGCCTTTGACAGCGTCTCCCACAGCATTCTCCTGGAGAAACTGGCGGCTCGTGGCTTAGACGGGTTTACTCTTCGCTGGGTGAGGAACTGGCCGGATGGCCGAGCCCAGAGAGTTGTGGTGAACGGTGTTAAATCCGGCTGGCGGCCGGTCACAAACGGTGTTCCCCAGGGCTCAGTTCTGGGGCCGGTCTTGTTCAATGTCTTTATAGATGATCTGGATGAGGGGATCGAGCGCTCCCTCAGTAAGTTTGCAGATGACACCAAGTTGGGTGGGAGTGTTGATCTGCTGGAGGGTAGGAGGACTCTGTAGAGGGATCTGGACAGGCTGGATTGATGGGCACAGGTCAACTGTATGAAGTTTAATAAGGCCAAGTGCAGGGTCCTGCACTTCGGCCACAACAACCCCATGCAACGCTACAGGCTTGGGGAGGAGCGGCTGGAGAGCTGCCCGGTGGAAAGGGACCTGGGGGTGCTGGTTGACAGCCGGCTGAACATGAGCCGGCAGTGTGCCCAGGTGGCCAAGAAGGCCAACAGCGTCCTGGCCTGTATCAGGAATAGTGTGGCCAGCAGGAGCAGGGCAGGGATCGTGCCCCTGTACTCGGCACTGGTGAGGCCGCACCTTGAATACTGTGTTCAGTTTTGGGCCCCTCACTACAAGAAGGATGTTGAGGTGCTGGAGCGTGTCCAGAGAAGGGCAACGAAGCTGGTGAGGGGGCTGGAGCACAAGTCTTATGAGGAGCGGCTGAGGGAACTGGGGTTGTTTAGTCTGGAGAAGAGGAGGCTGAGGGGAGACCTTATCGCTCTCTACAACTACCTGAAACGGGGTTGTGGCGACGAGGGTGTTGGTCTCTTCTCCCAAGTAACTAGCAATAGGACGAGAGGAAATGGCCTCAAGTTGCGCCAGGGGAGGTTTAGATTGGATATTAGGAAAAATTTCTTCACCGAGAGAGTGGTCAGGCATTGGAACAGGCGGCCCAGGGAGGTGGTGGAGTCGCCATCTCTGGAAGTGTTCAAAAAACGTGTGGATGTGGCACTTCAGGACATGGTTTAGGGGACATGGTGGCGCTGGATTAATGGTTGGACTTGATGATCTTGAAGGTCCTTTCCAACCTAGTGATTCTGTGATTCTGTGGTTCTGTGATTCTGTTGGGCCGACTGGAGCCGCAAGGCGGGCTGCGGCACGGTGCCATGGTGCCAGCCTGTGCCCCAGACTTGACCCAGTGATGTTCAGCACGTTTCGGGAAGCCCCGCAATTGGCCGCGCCGGTGCTGAGGCAGGGGCAAAGTGAAGAGCGTGGAAAGGAGGGCGAGAGGCTGTCGCCGGGAGGCACAGCCTTGCCTTCATGCTTCGAGGGCAAGAGATGCGGTTGCTGGGGCAATGAGGGAGCGCGAATTTCCTGAAAGGGCTGCCCCGGCGTTCTGCTGGGAGTTGGCGTTGTGGGCTCCTCGTATCAGCTCAGCGGCTTAACAGGGTATTTGTTTAGTCTTCCCCCAGATGACTAATAGTTAGCAAATGTTAATTGGAAAGTGCAGTCTAAGAAAGGAGCGTTTGTTTAACGGTGGTGGTGAGAACGAGGGAACAGGAAACAAGTCTTTAAATTGTATTTCCACGTCCGCCGTTCCCTGCTGTTGTCGTATCTGGGGACTTACTTAACCTCCCTGCATCTCGCTGTACTGCTCAGTAAAGTGAGAATAATAATGCCTGTTTCATGAGGGTGCCGCGGGGATTAGCCAATCGTTTGCAATACTTTTGGGAAGTCTCAGCGGAAAGGAGCCCTAGAAGTGGGAGAAATACTTTGCACCTTCTGGGCCAACTCCGAATTCACGACCTGCCTGCGACCGCTCTGTGCCTCAGCGCGTGGCAGAGCAGCTGTTTTGGGATTGGGTTTGTGAAAGAGCGGGGAGGTGCGCTAATCCTGGCTAACTCTGCACCCCGGGGGCGGCTCGCTCTCAAGGTTACCCTCTCCAAAGTACCACCCCCCAGGTGTGACCTTGCTTTGAGACCCCAGCTCTCCCTGCTTCGCTGAACGTCCAGATTGTCAGTAGAGGTGTTCTGTTCGCTCTGGCCGCCGCCGTTAAATAGCGGGGTTCTATTTTGTTGCGTTAATTACGTGACGTTTCTTTCCATGCTTAAATTCTTCCTCCAGCTCTGCGGTGGGGGCCAAGGCACGCGTACAGCAGCCGATGCTCGCTACCGAGACCGTCGATGCAGCGGTGCTTTTGTCCCCGTTCTTGTCCCGTCGTCACGTCATCGCTGAGGGACGTATTAACTATATAGAAAGCTGGGGATGAAGGCAGAGCTGCTTTGGCCCCATGCGGCTTCCTGTGCTAAGGATGGAGTTGCTGGAGCTTAAGAAGGCGGCTTTCTTACTGCCAAGCACGTTTCTGAGCTTTTTTCTTCTTCGCTTTAAACAGCAACATATATCGTCCTTCTGGGTGCTGTTAACGGCCCGCCTTTGATCTCTGCCTACTCGCGGACCTTTCCTCAGAGGCAATAAAGCGTTGTTTTACAGAGTCCCAGCCAGTAACGGCAGGACCTGGGTCATACCATTACTTGGACAGACCTTGCTGGAGGGAGGCCGGCAAGGGCAAACAGGACTCGGACGGGGTGACCTGAAGGGTGCCCGGGGCCGAGGGAAATGGGGGTGGGCCACCCAGAGCGAGGGCAGGGAGGGGCATGGCTTCCTCCAGCTGCGCTGTCGGTTGGGAGGAGATGTCCGGGGCTGTGGCCGAGGAACGCTGCTGTGTTCCTGCCTGGGAGCTGTCGGACCCCCTTTGGGAAAGGACGGGAGGGGACGGCCACCTCCTCTCCCAGCAACTGCTTTCCTCTCATGAGTTTTCTGCTCATAACTGAAAATGCAGATAAATAAAGCAGATGCTATATCTGGCCATATTTATCTTGCTCCACAAAATCGCCAGGAGGATTTTCCAGGGTGAAGAGCTGTGGCTTTTGGTCTTATTAATATTCAGCTGCTCTTTGGTGATATTTTGCTTCATTGAGACCTGCCGTAGAAATATTGCTGATGCGTCTAGCAGGGCCTGTAGCGGAAATGCTGTAAATCTCCAGCGTTAGGTGACTGACGACATCTGTGCAATATTTTACTCTTTGTCCAGGCTGTAAAAAGCGCTGCCACTTTGGCCGATGATCAGACATTGATGGGCTGTGCAGCTGACCCAGGGTTGTGTCACCCTGCAGAACCGAGCTCGTGCCCGTAATGAAGCTCTCCTTTTACCGCATGCATGGCTTCGGCGGGCAGGCGAACCAAAGGGATTGCCGGTGACGGTACCGGGGCGATTGCGGGGGGCTGTGTCTGGTTCGAGGGCCTGGCTGTGTTTGTTTTAACAGCCTTGTTACGTTGGTGGTGGTGGTGGTTCTGCCCTGGTAAGGGTCTTGCTGCTCTGAAGACAGTATTTCTGATTTTGTGACGTTTGCTTTTTTTTCCTCCAAAAGCTGTTACTGAAGGAATCTAGAGAGAAGGTGCGAGAGCCTCTACGTGCGTTGAAAAATGTAGTCTTGCATCGCTAGAGAAAAGCTTTCCTCCAGATTTTGTCCCCAGTTCATTTCATGATTTCTTTAACAGTTCTCTCTGTAAGTAGTTCTGCATTCATCTTGGGTTATAGCAGCATGGATCCAATTCGCAGTCTCCTTGCTGAGGTTTCCATATTGCATTTGCCGTAAAGCGCATCTCCTTGAAGTAGCGCGGCTGCTGGCAGCAGGGGACTCGGGAGATGCCAATTTTAATCAAAGCCATTCATTGCAAATGTAATTTTTAGTTTACTTGGGATGATGAGAGTTGCTCAACCGTGCGCCCTCTCCAAAGGTGGCCCTGAGCAAAGGGGGAAGGGGCCAGGGAGTCGCGGTCGCTCCGGCTGCCCCGCGCGCTGCGCGTACCCCGCAGGCGGCCGTCGCGTGTGTTCGGGTGTTGCGCCTCCAGCTGTAGAGGAAAGGGGTGTCTGACTGCCGGCTAGGAGGGATCAGAGCTTGCAGGAGGCGGCGCTGGGAGACGTTAACGCTCTGACTTCAGCCAGGCCTGATCCGTGCGCTGGCACCTCAGTCTGCGTGCGGAAGGGGAGAGCTGCCTCGCCGCTGACGATTCCCGGCCTCTTGCCGCTGGTGGCACCCGCTCTGCTCCCCTGCCAGCCGAGCGGCTAATTGGGCGCGTGATGTTCGTTAGCTCTGAGCCTCTCAAAATTCTGGCTGCTTCCGAGGCACGGCAGGAGACTCTGCCAAGCAACGTGGTGTCACCTTGTCGTTTCCTCTTAAATGTCCCTGCGTCTCACCCATGCAGTGAGTGACTTGTGAAGCGAGAAGACAGTCGACTCTTGCTACCCCGTCGTGCTGTAGGAAATCCACTTTAGCCCCAGAGATGCCGATAGCAACACTGTGTGTAAAACGTTGTAAATCGTTTTTTCCTTCCTTCATCAACAAAATCGGTTTGAGTTGGGGCCTGTTTGGTCACCGCCTCGTTCTCATCTTTGATAACACAGCTGTACTCGGTGTATTTTTTCCTCTGCTTTCTTCGGCAGGGGCGAGAGGGGTGTAAGATTCAGGGAAGAACCTTGGATCTGAAGCTAACTCTGTGATTGCTAAGTGTCCTGCTATCTAGAGTCACCTGAGCTACTTGTCACTAAGAAGGGTCTGGCAGTGCTGGTGATGGACGTGTCAGTCTGCATGCTGTAGGTGTTCAGAAGTACGCTGCTTGAAGTCGGCTCAAGTCTCGCCAGCGACTCCAGCGAGAGCAGAGCTGGTCCAGGAGCCGAGCATCCTGTCTGCAGGCATCCCGGTGCCGCACGCCCTGCCCGGACCGGTCTCACTGGCTGCTCTGCAGGCATCGCTTCTGGGATGGCCTGGCAGACGAGCAGAGGCTGGCTTTCCGCCGCCGTGCCTCTGCGAGGTCAGTCTGCTCCAGGCTCCCGAGAAGCTCTCCTGCCTTTCAGTATGCTTTTCCTTTGAAGCCATCCGGGCATTCTGGAGGATCCTGCCGTAAAGGGGGTTGTTAGCACGCGCGGGAGTGCCTTGCCTGGCTGCAAGCAAGCCCATTTTCCAAGGCTGCTTCAGCCACAGTGTTCTTCGCTGTTTCGTGCCCATTTCCTAGAGATCTTGGTGGCGGCCGAGCGCTCAGCAGCCTTGTGCCATGAAGCTTGGCAGTGTTTGGTGTTGTGTCATGCCCTCTGTTTTTTACAAACACCCAGAGTTTCCACTGCAGGCAGGACTTCCAGCTGCTGCACACACGCCTCCTTAAGTCCTCCCCACAAAAACGACAGCCCACAGGGAAGACTGCCTGGGACGCCTTGTTCCCTGAGCAGAGATGGTCACTGGTGACGAGCACGAGGCGCGCAGTGGGAGTCGGGTTCCTAATCCCCTCAGGCTCCCTGCCTTGGTTTTGAGCGGCGACCCAGCAGAAACGGATGCTGCGCTTGGGCTTCTGCATCGCTAGGGTGCCTCCTGCAAGCACGCTGCTCGTGCATGGTGTTTTTAGCGGGGGCACCCGTGAAATGGGAATGTTTGTGCAGGAGAGGGTGAGAGGGCTTTTGCTAAGGCAGTTTGCAGATCACTCGCTGCAGGAAAGTGTAACAGTTATGCAAAGGTTACGCCACCAAGGGGGATGTGGTATTTAGCTGTCTGATTGCCGCTGAAATTCATTGCCCTTCTGGCGAAACCTCCCTGAAGTGTTTTGGAAGTGCCTAGCATTCGTTCCCGGAGCGCGACGCAGAGCCAGATAGGTCAGGAGAGGAAATTAGCCTGTGCGCCCGCCTCTTCAGTGACTGTATCATTTTGGGGCTGAGGAAAGCCTCTTTCCCACAGGCCGAGTCACCAGAAACAGCTCAAAGCCTGGCTTGTTTGCCGCAGCAGCCGGTGGCACATCACCTCCGGATGCTGCTCGCGTCCCGGGGCCCGTTCGTGTCCTCCTTCACCGGGCTGCCTCAGCCCCGTCTCCTCCCGGTGCCTTTGCAAGCCAGCGTGTCGTGAAGGCGTCCTTGGCGATGGGACATCTGGCCCAGCGTCCTTAGTGATACGGTGCTTTGTCTCTAGCCTGATGAAATGGAGGGAGATGCTTGGCATCCTTCTCGACTCTGCTTTACGTGTGTTTTATCTTCTCACAGCCATTAAAACTAAAAGCCACATGTTATGCAAGTGGATTTTCCCTGTGTTAATGCTTTCAGGAGCCCTAGTCCGCTCCTTATTACGGCACGTGCGTACATTATGAAGAAATGGAGTTGCACTTCTGGGATTCAGTGAATTTGCAATGTGAAACGCTTGAAGTTTAATCACTTGCGATTTTACCGTGGGTCAGGAAGGTCCCAGATGGGGTTTAGGAAGAGTGCTGTTGCAGATTTCCAGAGCGGATCGTAGGAATCGGCGCTGTCCTCTGCAGGTGCCTGTGCAGCAGGCAGCGAGGTAATGCCCCAGTTCTAATGAGGTGCCCTCTTAATGGGGTTTGCAAATGCTTGAAGTGGAACGGGTGGGTTTCGTGTAAGCTGGGATGCAGACGGCTGCGGAGTTTTCAGTTTTGTACGTAGCAAATATTTGGCCGCGGCAGCTGGAGGTAGTCGAGACCCCCCCGTGGGAGTCTCTCCTGAAGCCAGCAGGGTGCAGGTGGAGTAGGTGGGTCTGCCATGCCACGAGAGCATCCGCAGCCTCCGGCGCAGGCTGGGAGCTGACGGCCCTTGTCGCTGCTCTGCGCAGCGCGCTTCTTACAGAGTCTCCGGCACTTGCTGAAGGAAAAGCGATGCGTAATCGCGGATTCTTGTCGATTCACACATCCCTGCTCCAGCTCCAGCCCTGCCGAACCACAGGCAGGCTCCGTACAAAATGCGTGTTTCGTGCCTTGTTTCTTCAGGGACGCAGTGCTTCAAACAGAGAAGCTTGCCGTGAGGATGGGAACGCTGCTTTTTTGTTGTTCCGTTTTGGAGGGCAGAACAGCAGAAGAGGGACAGGGTGATGCGGTGTGTGACGTTTGACGTAAAAGTGGGAGGTATTACATTAGTCTTTGATAGGAAAGTATCTCTGTGATGCTGTTCTTCTATCTCCAGCTGTAGCTGTAACTCGTAAGTCATGCAAGCACCGCCCTGACCAGCGGACCTTTTGATGACGTAGGATTTTGCTGTAGAAAACAGAGCTGGCAGGGTTGCAAGAAGAGAACTAGTTTAAAAAACCCCTATAGATTGCTGCGCTGTGCCAAGGTCCCCTTCCTGCCAGCTGGCTGCTGCTTCCTTGGCCGCCCGGCTGGCTGGTGGTACCTCTGGAACCGAGGCCACCCTTCTGCCTCTTCTGGCGTGTCCGAGCAGCTCCGTCTCGCTCCGTACATCTTCTCCCTCTCTGTGGGGTAAGTGCTGGGGGTCGCTGCTGAAGCCAGTATCGCTAACGTCGTGAAATCTGGTGGTGGACAAGGCTCTGGAGGAGCAGCAGAGTGCCTTTCTGAGCGTGCTCAGCGAAGGAGAAACTGGAGGAGAAGGCTTTCTTTGGACTCGTCTGCTGATGTGAACACTTCTCGTTTGTGGCTCCGGAAGCATAGCCTCTTCCGGAGTGATGAAGTTGTAAGCATATCCTCTGAAACTGATTGAAAGCGTAGTTGGCTGTTGTAAGGTATAATCCCAATTTAAGGACTCTCTCATTTAAAAACATAATCTTGTTTTAAGACTCTTGATATTACCACAGCAATGTTTCCATTTAGGGAGAAGGGGGAGGAAAAGAATATAATCGGGATTTAAAAAAAAAAAAAAAAAAAAAAGACAAAAAGAAAAAAAAAGCCTAGTATCTTCATAAAACAGATGGTCCTTTCTCCAGCCGCATGTAAAATGGAATCCTGCCCATGTGAGGATTTACATGTAATTACAGCTGCCCTTGTAGTTTCCTCTTTTTTCCCTTTCATTTTTTATTTTCTCTGAAGAAGGAGGAAGCAGATCGTGCAGGCACCGCTGCCTCTCTCGGGCATCAAAGGCCCGCAGGCCTGGCGTGTGCAGAGCGCGCTGATGGCGCGCGTTCGCCTCCCAGGATTTCTCGTGCTCTGGCTGACGGTCAGCCAGCAGAACGCGGCGAGGAGGAAAGCCCCTGCCTGGATGCGCAGAGCAGCACGGGGCTGGAACTGCACTGTGGGCTTGGAGCCTGGCCCCCAGGTCCCTGTAACGTCACCCAACCAGGCAAAGCCCCTTTGGCCAGGCTGTAGCCTGGGCTGTGCTGGGAACCACTGGAGACCCACCTGTGGGAGCTTGCATACGTGGCAAGCTGACGCTGCGTCCCAGGGACCGCTTCGAAATGATCCGTGCTCAGTGACGCTCGCCGCCTCCTCGGCCAGTCCATCCAGGGGGCTGGTGGAGGGTCCAGGGTTGCGGGTCCCTGCTGGTGGAGAGCTGGATGCCTCAGTGCCCCGGGGCCGTGGCTCCCAAGTGCCCCGATGTCTGACTGAGGTTGCCACCTTCCTCTGAATCAGTGAGCCACCCGAAGGGCTCTGCCCTTAGCCCGTCCTCTTCAGCAGCACCCTTCCGTGAAGGTGCGCTGAGGGGGCCAAGGAGGTCTTCGGCCTCGAGCTCGGGATGGTGTTACGTCAGAGGAGACTGCTAGGAGCCCGGATAAGTGGGAGGCCAGCTTAGGGTGGAGGGCCCCCAATGGGATGTACCAGAAGGCCACTTTTAGGAAAAAGGACTACTGACAGTTCACTGGTAGGATCTTTGTTGAAGATGGTTTAGGTAAGTTGGATGTATTCTATCCAACAGACATGATGAAATTCACTTTGAAACATTTAATGAACGAGTCAGTGTTACCTCTAAACATGTCTGCAGTTATTGGGGAGAATTCGTGGAGGACAGGCCATCTCTTGGGACTGGAGGGGGGCAAACACAATGGGGAAAATGAGGGCGAAGGGAGTTGAGCAGCCACACAGCCTAACTCAGATCACTGGGGAGATACTAGAACAAATTATTAGACAACCAAGTTTGTAAGCTCTATGAGGATAATAAAAACAAGCAACGTGGACCTACAGGGCACATACCGCGGTGTAGCAGTCTAATGTCCTTTTGGACAGGATTACTGGCCTTGTGCGGATGAGGAGGGAAGAAGCAGAGACTGTGTGTCTGGATTCTCCCCCCACGATGCTCAGGTAAGCGGTTTAGGGAAATACTGGCCTTGGGTGCGTGACTGATCGGGAAACAGCAGCGGAAGAGCCGTTCTCGGTGGTGTCCTGTGAACTGAAAGGCGTTTCAAGGGGATGCTTATCCCAGGCTGCCTTGGTTTTGGTCGGGTTCAGCATTTCTCATCATCCAAGCTTTTGAATGCAGACAGTGCTTGCAAAGTTGTCAAATCATACTAGACTTCAAAGAGCTGGAAGATCTCTGAGGGCAAGGTTTGGACTCAGTGACTTTGATAAACTGGATAACTTGTTTGAACATAATGAAAAACAAAAATGCAGTTACTAATAAACGAATGTGCATGAAGGATTGTACTGAAACATCGCAGGCACAAATGCAGAGCAGGAAACAAAGCGGACGGTACCTGGTTAAACAGCAGGGTGAGGTCCATAGATCATGGTGGACCACAAGCTGACCGGGGCAGCTGGTGGATGGGTGCTCCTGGTAGGAGGCAAGGTGCCGGAGGCTGTGCTGATGGCTGGTGAGGGATGCGCCGTGCGGTTTGAGCATCCCCGGCACAGGGAGATAGGCAGGCTGGGGGCACCGCTAGGATGAGGTGAAGGTTAGGAAACCTTAGTAAGTGCCTAACATGGTGGGTTTGTTCAGGCTGGAAAAAGAAAGGGGCAAAGAAGCTGGAGGGGAGCAAGGAGCGTGCGGGTAGGGACCACAGCAAAAGTTTCCCTGCATGAAAAGGTTCAGATGCCCATCATCTGTTCTCTGTGCAGGCAGGGCAAGAAACGGCCGATTTCGTTTGCGGTGAGGAGGACTGATGTTGAACGTTAGGTGAAGTGTAACGAGTGGTCCGTCTGTACTGGCTGCCTTCCTCAGCCCGGCGTCTGCATAAAGCATCGCCCTTCCTTCACGTGTGCGTGAAATTAATGTCGGTGCCTGTTCGTAAGCTAAACCGTGTACAAGCCTAGGAGAGGAATTCACCGTATGCTATGCAACCTCTAAAGCTTTGGTTTAGAAACACCTCTCACTATATGCTTAGTCCTTAAGCCTGCAAGCAGTCCGGGGTATTTGTGTCCTAGAAGGCAATTGCACGTGTGCCCCAGCACGTTGCTGAACAGGGTTTAAGCGTGTGTTGATGCGCATAGGGCTTGGTACGAGCTCAGATAATTACACGTGTTTCGGTTTGGAGAACTTTCCAGCTCAACTGACCCACTTAGTGGCGCTGATCAGTGACGCATGTTCACTGCACCATTATTTCTTTCAGCTTCTCCCCTTTCCCTCCTGACTTCCCCAGTGTTTGAACACAAAAAACCCAGCCTGCGCTGCACGCTGCACCAGCCGTCTCAAGGCAAACGTGTGGAACAAGGGGCTTTGCAGGCTGAGTTGCTCTTGCAGGGTCAGCTTGGCACTTGTGCAGAGTTTTCTTTCCCTCCTTCCCTTGCTGACTGTAAATCACGGCTTATGTTGTCCTCCACCGCCAAGATGTGCGGCCGTGTGGGAGATGTGGGGCTTGCAGGACGGGTGACTTCACGCAGCAACCTTTCGAATCCCGGGTTTCACAGTCTCTCTTAGGGTTTCGTTGCTGGAGTCATCCATTTTAGCCACAGATCAATTACATGGGTGGGGGGCACGCATCTGTTGGGCCAGGACTCTTCTCCCAGCCTCACGGAGTCTGTGCCAAGGGACTCATTTATACCAGCTGAGGTTCTGCCCTGTAGCTATATCTTGTTTGGAAGGAAATAGGTGTCTGGAGGGAATAATACCAAAAATAAAATATTTCTATGAATAAGAGTATGCCATTGCTGTCACCAGCCTGAAAAGCTATTTCTTAGATGCTTCAGAAATACGTAGAAGGGAAAAGGATAAAACATTTTAAATAATCTCTCTCAAATGACAGCCATAGCTGCCAGAACATAAAGCTTCTCGGTAATGTTGTTACGATGTCATTTTGGAACGATACTAAAGGTGTGACCTGCAAAAGATGTAAAAATTAAAGGGGAAAACGGTGTCGAGGGGATGATTTATTTATTTATGAACAAGAAACGAGTTTTTCTCTGTTTGTTTTTCGAACTTAGAAACAAGCGGGAAATCACGTTTGGCTTTCCCCAGTTGGCTAGGATGGACTTTAGAAGGCTGAAGACTGTTCATCTGGTATAGTATCAATCTTTGGAAAAATACTTCCGCCAGTGTTTTTCAGGGAGGTTGTGGAGCGTCCCTCCTTGGGGAGATCCAAAACATGACTGGATCCAGCCCTGGGCAGCCTGCTCTGGGTGACCCTATGAGCAGGGGTTGGACCAAACCATCTCCCGAGGTCCCTGCCAACCTCAGCCGCTGTGTGATTTTGTGGTCTTACTGAGCTGTGTGCAGGCACCGAATGTAGTTTCTGAGCTACAGCTGCGTTTCCCATGTGTTGCTGCCAGGAGATCGATAGCAATCCTATAATGCAGTTGTTGCCAAAGCCCCTCACTTTGGTCTTGATATAGTAATACCTTCTCAGGACAGTGGCTTCCGAGTAGCAGCAGGTGCCAAGCCATTCTTCCCCTTACAATTTCTTCTTTTGCTACGTAGGGCAATCGTGAGTTTTCCTGAATTCCACAGATTTCCAGAACTCTAAGGCCAGACTGGCCCCGGGGGTTGTAACCCTACATGGTTTTAGTCAAAGCTTCCTGACTTTTGTTCAGAAGGCTTAGTGACAGATAGAGGCACATGTACACTCGCTGGGTGACAGCTGTTGGTCGAGATCCCTCAAGAACCCCTCTGAGAAGAACAAATTTTCAGGGATCTACTGAAATCAAACCACCCAATTTTTGTGTCCAGTTTTGTCTTGACGTGTGAGGATGGTGAAGCAGGTTACTCCTTCCTTTCTGCTTCTCCTTTCTGCCATCTCAGCAGACAGCAGGAAAAGCTTCTTCCATGTCAACACAGAAGGTGTATAAAAGTTTGTGTATATAAAGACGTAAAAAATCTAAACCATCGCAGAGAGGAACAGTTCTTTCACGTTTTCTATATGAAGTAAGACTGTATTCTCATTAAACCTTTAAGGTCAAGTCATTGCAGTAGGAGACTGCAAGTGGGAGGAAAAAGGAGCTGCCTTTGGTAATGAAGGCAGCATCCCAATCAGCCTCGTTATCTGCCGTGGGGCTGTAGCAGCGCTCGCCCTGCAGTCACTGCCTGCTGATCTGTCACCGTGCTCTCAGCAGGGTGATGCTGGATGCTGCATATTTGCAGTGGCTTCCGCCACTGAGCAGCTGGGACTCCGCAGCAGTCTTTGCCGCTCCGAAACACAGCTTCGCTCTGGGGAGAGCACTCAGTAAACTGGAGGAAAGCACGTTTTGAGTACGGTCTGAGGCGTGGGTAGCCGAGAGGAGCACCAAAGCACCACCCCACCTCCAGGAAGCAGCACCCAGGCCTTCATGGCAGCCTTGCCGCGGACATGCTCCACAAAGCTGGCATCAGCATCATCGTTTGGGAGCTAACAAGCGTGAGGCATCCAGATAGCAGAAATAATGTGTGTATTGTAGCAAAGCCTAATGCGAACTCCTAGTGATAATGTGATGTTCCTTGGGTATTGGTAGCAACGTTCTGTTCTAAAATGGTAATAAAGTGCGCATTTGCTTATTAGTAATGAATGTCAAGCCATTCACCATCATGGAAATATTCTATTTCCATGACTTTGATAAATAGCTGCTGAAGCTCATGAATTTTTAATAGTAGTCCTATATTTAGGGGCTTTCAGTTTCTGAGAGATAAAAGACTCTTCGGAGATGGAGTTTCGGAAGTGCCTTGCCTTCTGCGACTGCTGGTACCTATTTAAAGCCAGTGTTGTCTTTCTGATGTATGAATATTATGCTGACATTGATTGATACGATTTTTATGCCGGAGATTAGGCTCTAAGCCTGCCTGTCACCATAAAGCAAAGCGTGTAACTGCAGAGGAACCTGCCGTGTACTTCGCTTCATCTGCATGTGACGCTTGTTCACTTTTCCCTAATACTCATAGCGTAAAACCAAATGCACTGCTTCCCCTCTATCACGAGGCTCCCCTTCTTCAGACAAAGAAGTATGTGTAGTATTGCATGTGTATGCATGGGGGGATGTATGTACATAGGTGTGCGTATAGATAAGTACGTGTCTGTACGTGCATATACGTGCGGGTAGCCTCTGTAAGACCTTTCATAGGCATGTAAATGAAGCTCGTGTCAGTTTGTATTTCGGTGCCAGCCAGGAAAGCGATACGCACACGCACAGACAGAGCGAGCGCGCATGCGAGGTGACCCGGCTCACCACAGCGTGACTGTCTTCTCTCCTGCCGGCTAGCGGGATTGCAGGGTTTGCGGGGCTCCTCCAGCTCCGTATAGTTCCTCAGGGTAAAACTTTGGGTATCTTTTTTGTGTAGAAAGCAGCTAGGACAACAACAGAAAAGCAAAACTGAAATCCCTAAGTGAAACTCCAGAGGAAAGGACAGCCCGCAGCCCACCGTGACCCAGCTCTGCTGCATGCTGGGGGATAGTCCTCAGCCCTCCATCCTGCCAGGGCTACCTGGTGCTCAGAGCAAAGCTTGTGCATGGGTTGTCCAAGGATCTGGACACTGACAGCTCTCGCTTTCTGGCTGCATCCCCTAAAGGCACTGAGCTCCTCCATCAAGCTCTTCTGGACAAAATGAGAGAAAGGCAGAAGAAGGGCACTATGTAGGTAATTTAAAGAGAGACAAAAATCTCTTGAGCTTCTTTCTGTGAAATTCAGAAGTTGAGATGTTGGCAACAAAAAGGGTGTATTCTGGATCGTGCTGCAGAGCGAGAAATTTTCGCTTTACTGATCTCAAGCCCTCAGCATTCAATTCCAAAGAGGTGTTGTGACAGACCTTCTGATGGAGTCAGTTTGTACCAGACCGCTGAAGTCAGTGAGATCCTCAGTTAATGCCAATTGCTGGAGCACCCTTGGTTTAGACAGGGCCACGGTGATTTCCATCAGTGGAGGATCTAGCTTGTTGCATCCAGTTTTTCCTACGGTCATCTCCAGTTTTCAGCTGGCTTCGAGTATGGTTCGCAGTTGCTGGAGGCCACCCGACTGTTTTCCTGCCGTAACCAGTGACAAGGAGCAAGCTAGAAGTAGCGTTCACGTGGTGAGCCCCCAGGTTGGATGGACTGCCCCTCCCTCGGATCGGAAGGCGCTAGGAGGGCCGCGGATGTGACGTCCACACGGCTGAGCAGAGACGGTCAGCGGCCAAAACCGAAATGTCAGTGCTCGGCCCTGAAACCACTCTGGTTTCATTTGCTCACCAGGAGCAAAGTAGAAGCAATGTAAGGGCTCAGTTGAGAGGCCCTGGGCATTTATTTCATCTCCATAAATGGGAGCCCTGCCTGTTTTTAGAAAGTAAGTGATTCATCAAGCTTCTTGGGACAGTATGTGTATCGGTCTTCACTGAAATGGTCATTGGCAAGCGCATGATTAATGCATAAAACACTAAGAAAAATGGTGAAATCTCAGCCTGAAGTAAGGGAAGAGCTAGTGACAGGGTAATTAGCTAGCTGAGAAGCCTCCCAGTTGAGCTTGGACATGATGAACTTCATGGTGCAGGAGCTGAAGAATTGGACTAAATAATGCCCAGACCATTAGCAGATAACACTGAGGACCTGTCGGATGTGCAGGTCACGTGAAGCACTGGAGGTCCTGGGGTATGTGTGGAGGAGCAGGTGGGTATTCAGAAATCCTGATAAACTGGAAAGGGGTCTGGAGAAAACGTGGTGACATCAGAAGGGCAGAAGCACTGTGCTGTGGGACAACCCTCCAGGCAGAGAGCTGACTGCGGCGAGCTCCCAGGGGGAGCTGGGGTTGTGGCTGATCGCATGCCGAGTTCGAGCCAGCAACGTTCCGATGCCTTGGAAAAGGCAACCTGTCATCCTGAGAAAGCGGGGATAGAGCTGAGGGGAGCAGCGACAACAATTCTCTTTCTACCGTAGGTAGAGCCTGTGCTTTGCACAGGCAGAGCTCACTCTGTCTCGAGGTGATGTCAGTCTGCTATCGCACTGTTTTCTGTGTTACTCTGATGTGCCAAGGGTCTGTGCTTATTCCTGCAGGTACCCGTAAAAAAACTACCCCTGGGTGTAAAAGCACATCAAGAACATGGGGTAGCTGCACCGCTTTGGCGCCTGGAAGTCCCTCCCAGCGTGCTTTCTCGGGCAAATGAGGATGGTCTCTTGGGTGTGCACATGAACATGCCTATCTGGATGACGAGAGGATGCTTGTTGACACGTTAGTGAACGTGTTTGTGGGAATCTGGTCCTCTCCAGACAGGCTTTTGCTGGCTAGTGTCAGTGGTGGTTTCTTTCCGCAGTATTGCCAATACTGGACATGGGTTGCAAGATTGATTGTGGCAATCATCTTTTTCGGTTGAGTGAATGCTACTTGTTTACATCCCCAAGAATTTCCTTTTAATGTACTTTTATTAATCTATCCAAGTAAAGGATTACTCTGATTTCCCTCTTACAGGAGCATCAGTTACATGTATCATTTTCACTTTGCAATCTTGGAATGGAAATTTTTCATGTCAGTTTTATATGCAAAGAGCGAAAAGACGGTTGTCTGAAGTATGTAACTCACTCTGATTTGCTAAGTATATTTACTTAAAATGGAAGTGCCTAAGCACTTTACGCACCTTGCGGATGATAGTGTTGGGATGGAAAGTGAAAGGACAGCTTTGCTTCTGTTTTGACTGAGAGGGGAAGGGAGCAGGTCCTGTGTGTCTCAGGAATGTAAGCTTAAAGGAAAAATCTTAACAGGCTTTGGGGTTCTATACCTGGAAAAACAAATAATCATTCAGCCTGTGCATATACGCTGTGTGTTGAAAGAAAGTGGCCGACGCAGAAAAAAGCAGCTTTGCACGGTTGTTGCGTAAGGTGATCTCGTACCTCAACTTCGCAAGCATTTGCTGCGCAGAGAGACGGGCTCAGACGCTGGCAGGGAAGACCCCAGGCGCGCGCGCTGGCACTGGCACATCTCGGCAGGACGGTGCCACGGGCCGTGCCGGCGGCCGTCTTGCCCACCTCCAGCACGGTGCGGTGGCGCCAGGGGCTGCCCACGCCAAGCGCTGCTGCAGAGCCTGGCTGCGGGGACGGGGCGGCTGCGGTGGAGGGGGTGGCTGTGCTTGGCGTGCCCCCCAGGGCGGCAGGGACCGTGCGGCTCTGACGAAGAGGTGGCTGCCCAGCCTCGCTGACCAGGCTCCTCTTTTCTAGGCCGGTCTGCCAGTAGAAAAGACAGGCCATGTGGCCTCATTGTCCAGAATTAATCCCCAAATAATGTAAAACACTGATTACATCAAAGTAAGAAAATAGTTAATGGGATGCCTAATGTAAAATAACAAAGAGATTGTAATAGCTTTAAGCATTTAGAAATTTGAGGGAGCTTAAAGAGTATTAGAGTTGCTACGCGGATGAGCCCGGACAGTTTAAACGTTGAAATTCATTTGCGGGCAACAAACCCCTGCAGTGGCGGCGTGCAAGTGGCAGCGCCTGCGGCAGCTGCCTGGCTCGGCTCTGCTCCCCGGCGGCTGGGAGAGCAGGGGCAGCCCGGTGGGGCCGGCCCCTCCAGAGCGGGAGGCCTGGAGAACCAGGTCTGGAGAAGCGCTTTGGCCAGGCTTCTCTTGGCATCCTCCTCTCGCAGGGTCTCGCCGTCTCCCCACGCACCCGCCGGCCTCGGGTGCCGGCCCTGTGCCGCACTACCGGCTGCGGGCAGTCTCCATCCTCATGCTTGCGGTAGCGTTGCCATATGTTTCACTGGGCAGTACTGGCGTTGGCTGATCCAAGTCAAAGATGCCTCCTTGGAAGAGGAGAGAGTAAACAAGTGATAAGATGGAAAGAAACATTTTGAAGTTGTTCAGAGGCATTTTTGGCTGTAGGCTGTCGCTGACCCTGTCCCCTACTCGGATGCAAAAAAGGAAGGACAAGGCTGAGACCGGAGCACTGGGGGTTTCTTCTAAAGCCCTCTGAACCAGTAGCCGGGAAAGAGTTGAGAACATTCTCATTTCTTCCTTGCTTCCTGCCATTCCCACTTCAACAGAAGCAAAGCTTCAGCTTTTGGTGAAGGATGCAGGAATAAATAGGCAAAGCTTCAGCCTTCATTCCTGGGAGGTTAAATGTCAAATACCAGCACTGCTTGTCCGCTGAAGAGCTTAGAGACTGAAGTTGGAACGGCTCCAAACGTTACGCTGCTGCTCTGAAGTGGTGCAGATCACTTGCACCCATCTCGAGGTGAGTTCTTGGGGAGTGAGAAGGTGGGAGGCAGAAGAGCGTCTCTCAAAATCCTTACCTACAAGGACGGGGCTGCAACACTGTCTCTGGTCTTGTACTCAGCAGGCAAGCGAGACAGCTCTTCAGTAGCCACTTCTGCTGTTGACTGGAAGCTGATGACTTCTTGAAAGAGGGGCTGTAAGCAAAGCCCAGATGAGGAGCCCTGCAGGGGTGAAGTTCATCGCTCTCACGACGTGCTTTATGCAGGAGCCGTGGACAATTTTGTCAGGAGCCAAACAGAGCTGGTGAGAGAGGTTTTGGCTGTGTGACGCTGTAAAATAAATTGGCTTAAACTGGACATCTTTCCATCATGCAACCATCAAGCAACGAAGCTTCATTCTGCCCGCTAGCACAACAAACTGGAAGCACCAAGTGTTTTGGAATTGCTCGTGCCTATGCAGACCAGTTGCGCACGAACAGGATTTGTTTTATTTAAAGCGCTGCAAGCCCCTGTGTGCAGCCTTCAGAACTTGTTTAAAGACACTGTCAAGAGTTGATCCTTTGTAAAAGTAACTAAACTGCTAGCATTTTAAAAACCAGCTTGGGTCTGCACTGGGATTTATACTTCTTCAGCTAAACCAGTGGCAGACTAGAGAATTACTTTATACCAGAAGCAAGCTCAGGGTGGTTGTTACTCGGAAGGACACGCTGTGTTCCGTGCATCTCGAAAGGAAAAATTGAGGTCGTTTCTCTTAGGTGAAGGAGAAGGGGAGGCCTGGGAGGAGCCGGGGCGGATGAAGCATCCTGCCTGGGGTTGTGGGAATGCCCGTCGGTCACAATCGCATGCTTGAGATGTGGAGCGTGGAAGTGGTAACTGGTGGCTCTTGAAGGCAGGAGCAACAGCAAACCGAGGAGCATTGCTTTGGATGCCAGCTTACGTCCCTTTGACTTCCTCTGCGATTGCTCTCTGCAGAAAGAAGAGGCTATGTGAGGCTAGTTCGAATAAGAAGTTATTTTTCTTGTTTCACGAGGCACATCCGAGCAGGCATCGTGAGCTGCTGCCCTCCCCTCACTCAGGGCTCCCCCGGCGGCCATCAGCCCCGCCTGCCCGCGGCCTGGTGCGGGGGTGCGGAGCAGACCTCTGCCTAGCGATACCGGCGGTCTGGGGCTTTCTGTGGGGACCCTGCTCCGCAGGTCGCCACGCAGCCGGTCACCGGCTGCTGGTTCCAAGCCTAGCAGATCAGGTCGGCGTCCGCTCGTCCCGCGGGAGGGCAAAGCCGCAGCCACCCCCGCCGGTGGCGGCACGTGCTCTGTGCGTTTGGCTGAAAGTCGTCTCCATCTGCCTCGCGTGCGCCCGAGCTTCTGCTTGTCGTGTATCCGACGGCTCGCGTGCAGACGCGTGCTCGGGCAGAACGGGCTTCGTGGCCCTGGGCAGAGCGGTGGGTGGGCTGGTGCTGGCTAATGCGTATCCCACCTGTCCTGCAGGCACCATCGCGTGGCTGGTGCTTAGCAGGCGGGTTGATTTTTTCAAAATAAGCAAATAAAGGGAGAGGAGAGCCCTGGTGTCTAACGACATGAACAGGCACGCCTGCAGGTAGCCTGAGCTCGACGTGGCTGCTACATGACCGGGATCCTGTGCCTGGCAAAGGCGACGTCTGGCCTGGGAGCAGCACCTGCAGCAGAAAGCATTCCCGGACCACGTGTTTAAGCTACAACTTTTGAGGTGTTTTGGGCAATTTTCCAAAAGCTTGTTTGTTTGCAAGGAGATTTTTTTGGTTTGTGCTAATCTAGGTTCCTAACCACCCCTGTAATGGGGATATGGCTGAAGCATACCGGGGGCAATTTGCTCCCCCCCTTTAAACTCCTGACATCCCTGCATCCAGCGCCTGGGATCTGGAGAGATGAAAAAGTCCCTCCCTCCCCAAGATAAGAAGAGATGTGACAGCAGCATCTGCTCCTTTCCAGGTGGCTTTATAAAAGCGCTTCTTGCAGAAGATTGCCTTTTTTGGTTAGCCTACTCATGAATATGAACATAAGGTAAATAGTTGTTCCCCAAAATAAAGCTAATGAAGGAGGGGCTGTACTCTGTTCCCATTCAAACAAAGTCCAGAACAGCTGTAATTAAGCCAATAAATTATTAGGAATTTCTGGCAGCTTATGTGAGGACAGCAGCTAGCCAGAGATTTGTTCTTTTCTTGCTGTGGTTTTGCGAAGAACCTTCCTCGTGCCAGTTACTTCTGACCGGAGCGTGTGGCTGATAGCGGATAACTTTGCACAAGTATTGCGTCTGTCCGGGGAAACACCTTGATGCAAGGCCAGCTGCGCTTAGGTCTGTAGAAGTTGTAACTGTGGGCAATGCCTCCGTGCATTTCCTTCTAGAAGCAGTAATTGCTGCCAGTGACGGGGGACGGGGACACACACGCAAACGAAGCAAAACAAAAACTATAGCCCGTTCAAGTGAAATGCAGAAATAGAAAAGCTAAGAGATTCTGGGAAGCAGTTGCCAGAATCTTGCTGTTACAGAAATAGGTCTTCTAGTGAACAAGAGAAAATATAACCTTCTCTTTAAAGGTCACTTGCTGCTGTTATTTGACTTAAACTCTCTCTGAACCATATGCTGTTGCATATTATTTATTATTTCTGATTTCTTCCTTGTTTGCGTTTAGATGTATTTGCTTGCTGCCCTCAGAGCTCAGCTGCGCCTCTGACCTTGCAAGCTATTCATTTGCACTGAGGCCAAGGCAGAACCTTTTTGAGGTCCTTCGCAAGGACTTTGCTTATATGTAGAGGTTTGTTCCTTCAAGGCGTTACTTTCTGCATCTGGGGAAAGCATCTGTTTCAGGGAAACCTCTTCTGGATCCAACCCTTGTCTTGTGCGTGTTACGTTTGGCATAAGGGAACAGCCACAGGATGGAGCAGGACTCGAGCCTGGCGGCACGCCGCAATACAACACACAGCCAAGAGACCCTAAAGAAAGGGGAGATGACAGAATACGGGGTGCCCAGGGTTGAGCGCTTCACATGTGCCTTGTTTCAAAGGAAACGCACTTTGCCATTTCTGTACAATTCTGAGCATCCTAAATGTTGAACGTGGAGATCAGAGGTGCGTGGAATGGCAAGCAGCTAAGCCGTCAGGTACACTAACGAAGCCGTGCGTGGGTTATACGCATGCATGTTTTACACATAGGTAAACCATCACTACAGGCTGAAATCACAAGCCTGGCCAGACCTTCCCTTCCTAGAATTGGTGCTACAAGGCAGAAATGGAGCTTGCCGGGAGGTTTAGTGAAGGGTGTTTGCATAGGTGGGTGGATGGGGAAGCTTGCTACGCCTGGTGCTTTCAACCCATGATTTCTCATGAGTGCTTCCTCCAGGATCGGAAGGAGCGACGTTTGTTCTCGCTTTCCATGCAAATGAGCTGCCAGTCTGAATTCCCCATGGTGCCCGTGCTTCATCATCTCATATTCCCATTCCTCTGTCTTCTCCCCCTTTTCTTTCCTCCAGCCTATACATAACTTACCGTGCTCGAAAAAAATGCAGACCGTTCCCGTTTTATTCCTCCCATGTCTGTTTTGCCTGGCTCATCCTGTCTGGAGGCACCTGTGAGCAGGTACGTGGCGAGGCTCAGTGGCTTCAGTTGTGATGCTCCCGTGACTTCGCCTCTTGCTGCCATCTGTGGCAGAGGAGCGGAGAAGGTAACAGCCACCGGTAACCGCAACGTGCGTCTTGACTGGGCTGTTAGACTGCCCCATTGATAGGGGAAGCTAAAGGTCAGTAAGGGGATGGTGCGGTGTAAGATGATAACCCTACCTTCATTTAACCTGCCGGCGCTGTCGCCCGAGCCCACAGGCATCACTACGTGGCGTTGCGTGGCCATTTCCACATGGCCAGGCTTAGCATCTCGTCTGGCCGATGAGCTGCGGCCTCCGGAGGATCTGCTCTTGGTGGAGCAGAAACGGGCCCCTGCGTGCGGGGGGTGAGAAGGGAGGGCGTTTGGGAGGCTGGCGGAGCAGAGTTGTCTTGTGTTCCTGTTGATTAAGGGACATAAATCCTTAAACGAACACTTAATTATGCGGGTATTAGGGAGAGCAGTTTGCGACCGATTTGATCGTTGGAGTGGCACGGGCCGTTATGGAGAGCTGGAACGACCAACGGGGCTGTGGACACCAGGGTCCTGTGGGCTCGCTCGGCTTGCAGAGGGGCTGGGGGGTCTCTCCAGGGAAGGGAAGGCCAAAAGAGACGCTTGACTTTGATGGCAAGGCTGCCGATCTGTGGCGCGTGCCTGGCCCAGAGGCAGGTCTGTTTCCTGCTAGGAAGCTGTGTGTTTTAAGCTGGTTAAGTGACCAAGGGCTTGCGGTGGTGTCATGGAAAATACCGGGGTCATTCCCTCGTCTCCGCTTTTCTTCTGTGGTAGGAAACTTCTTGTGACAATAGGCACAGGCTGGGACGTTCTCCATGCTGGATCCTGTTCAAGGCCGGCTCAGGTGCAGAGGAGAGGCGGCCTTCAGCGCGTTTGAGCAGGCAGGGACGCGTTACTTCCTTGCAGTGCTGCGGCAGGCCGGCGGAAACCTCTGGCCACGCTCGGCTCTTGCCGGGCTGCCTCCCCGCGCCGGCGCTGCACGCGGCGCTGGGCCAGCCAGGCTCTGCAGGCACCCTGGAGCGCGGGGAGAAAAAGTCGTTGGCTCAGTGGAAGGCACACAGCCGCCGTCGTCTTGTTTCCAAAAACAAGCCAGCATGCTGCTCGCTCTGTGCGTATCGTACGTGCTGACTTAGAGAGTAAGAGCAGGGAGCCACGGGGCGCCCAGAGCAGCCACGTGCGGTTTCAGGGTCTCTTTTGGATGGGGCCCTGACCGCACACTCCCACAGCCGCTGGTAGAGATGTTCACTGGCCCCACAACAGCTTCCAAAAGGGGGCACAGACCCTGCACCCCTCCACCATGAACCCCCTCCAAAGGGGCGGACACAACACAGAATGACAGAATGATTAAGGTTGGAAAAGACCTTTAATATCATCAAGTCCAACCATCAACCCAACATCACCGTGCCCGCTAAACCGTGTCCCGAAGTGCCACGTCCTGTCACAGATCACTCATCCTATGAGCTTCTCCTCTGAAAGCATTTTGATTCATATGCCTATGCTCTCTTATCAGAAAGCAGCTCTTTAGCTAAATATGGCAAGAGGGGAACGCTGTGGGATCCTGCCAGGATGTAAATCCCATCATAACTTCACTCCCTTAGTCACACAGGGCCATTTATTCAGTCTGAGGTCTTTTTTTAGATATTAAGGCTAGATGCAGCTGTGTCAAAAGCTCTTACTGGAAGATGTCCATTGTGGCTGCAGCGTGCCGCTGAGGCCAGACAGTGGCACGGCCGAAGGATGCTGAACCGCCTGGCCAGGAGACGGGGCAGTACAGGGCTGTGGCGAGGTGGGTGTTGGTCTCTTCGCCCAAGTAACCAGCGACAGGACGAGAGGAAACGGCCTCAAGTTGCGCCAGGGGAGGTTTAGATTGTGTATTAAGAAAAATTTCTTTACTGAGAGAGTGGTCAGACATTGGCACAGGCTGCCCAGGGAGGCGGTGGAGTCACCATCACTGGAGGTGTTCAAAAAAAAATGTGCGGACGTGGCACTTTGGGACATGGTTTAGGGGGCGCGGTGGTGTCGGGTTGGCAGTTGGACTTGATGATCTTAAAGGTCTTCTCCAACTTGAACAATTCTGTGAGGCTGTGGCATCCTTTGTGCTGGGCGTAAGCCTGCTGCTCCTCAGCATGAGCCAATTGTCCAAGGAAGTGGAAGGGTGCGTAAGCTCGTCGCTGCCCAAACACCTACCATAGGTGTTTAATTCTTCTCATTAGAAACTCATTGCTGTAACGGTAGGGAATATCCATTGCCTGCAAAGGTAGGGAACACCCGTTGCTTGCTAAGAGCTGACCCTAGTAAAGCCGTCGCAAGGTATAGGGTGGTGCCAGCGGCCACGGGGGATGCTGCATGGTGTATAAGGGTGGGCTGTACCCCCACGCTGTTTTCAGCTGCTTGTTTTCAGCAGTTAAGTGGTGACACAAGTAAAACATTAGTAAAATGGTTTATTATTGATGTGCCAGCATAGTTGACCTCTCTTGAGTTTTAGATGACAACACTGTAATGCAAACACCATTTTTACTTGTCAGAAAGTAAAACATTTTATATATACATCTTTTTAAAAAAAGCTACTCTGCTCTCTCCTCAGAGAGAATTTGACCAATCCTTTTGCTTTTAAAGACAACTAAAGATTTTCACAGCCTCTTGCTCTCCCGTACCGCACGATTTGAAGGTTTCCGTGGGGCTTGGCTGCAGAGACTGGCGTGCCGCGGAGCGTGGGGCTATCCGCGTCTGAGCCAGCGCCCACGTGGTGGTAGCTGTGGAGCTGAGCATACCCAGCGGTTCCTGAGCCCCCTCCTCGCCCCGCGCCTGCAAGCTCACCCTGGTGGGTCGCTGGTCCTCGTGAGGGACAGGCTTCAGGCACGCAGGGGTTACTCTCCTCTGAGTTTGGCAGGGCCTGTGGCGCCGGCGTTCGGGGGGTGCTGTTGGGGTCGGGCAGTGGGGCTAGGCAGCGTGCAGGCAGGTGGTGAATGTAATACTCTTGCTAACCCCAAAGCAATTGGGAATCATGAGTTTCAGTATGGGGCGGGAAAAAAAGGTAACTAATTGTTTTAAAGTACGTTTTCTTTTCCTGCGTAAAAAACCGTCAGCATCGACTCAGAAGATGTCATGATAGCAGATCACGTCACAAGGTCCACCAGTATCTTTCCCTGATAAGATGACAGTAGTAGAAGTCAAAGCAGCGTGTTAAGGGAACATGCAGGGACGCTTCCTGGTGCGCTTTCCCCAGCTGCAGCCGTTTGCTGTACGGGGATGTCCTGAGCCGCAGGAGCAATCTTCATCTTCCTAGTCTTTGACAGACTTTTTTTCTTCCGTTGCCTTGTCAGTTTGCTTTGTGAAGCCCTGGAAAATTCGGATTTGCAGCACCCAGTGACAACCAGCTGAGCGGGCTGCGTGCACTGTGAGGGAAGGGCTGCCGTGGCTGCGGACCTGCTCCGTGCCGGCCCCTCTCATTTACGCGCCAGGAGGGCTGGTGAGCAGTTGGTCCCCGTTCTCCCTCTCCTTGCCGCTCCATTTCGGAAACCCCGGCTCCGCTCTGCCTTTCCCCAGTCGAAGGGATGGCCTCTCTCCTAACCGGTCTTGCCGGGCGGCTCCTCCGCCCCCCCGACTGTTCCTGTTGCTGCTCCCTGAGCCATTTGCAGCTGCGCTGCCTCCCTCCTGAGACGGACGGGCGCTGCCTGAGATGCAGCGCTGCGTGCAGCTGTGCAACGGCGTAGGCACGTTCCCTCCAGTTCTCTGTTCCCGTCGTGGTTGCTGCTGTATTTGCGGTGTTTGCCGTATTCGTTTTCCCGCTGGGAGCTGGCATGCTGTGAGCACCTCGAGCTGGGCGCAGGAGCGAGCGGTCCGGCATCCGGGCTTGGATGAGAGCCTGCACCCAGCTGCTTGGCACAGCTGCGTGTCGGTGCGATTTTCCAGCTGCAGGCGTATGGTTGTGTCCTAGTAGCATCGATATTGTGAATACCAATGGTCCCGAAATTTTGGAGTTGGGTATCTAAATCCTGCTTTCTAATCCAGCCCACTCATCTAATTTTTTCAAGTCGTGCCTTTAGCCTTATTTTCTACCCCGTGATGGGACATGCAGTTCTGACGAGCTCTTTGGAAAGAAGTCAAACAGGGGCCGCTGGGCAGAGAATTGGCCTGGAAAGCTGCGTACAAATACATGCTGGGCCTCTCCCTGCTATTGGGCGCTCTGGGATTGCAGAGCGTAGCACTGGTGTGACTTATCTCTGGCCGTGAAAGAATTGTGGGGACAGCGTGAGAAAATTAACCAAGTTTTTTTAATTTCTGACAACTTTCCTTGCTGGTGATTCATTACCTAGGCTGAACATCCTCAGTTCTTGCTGCTTCTGTGAAAACTACAGCAGATTTCCCAAGGGTATTCCTGTCCCTAGAGTAGGTACGCTGGCTAGCAATATAAAGACTTAGCTTAAAAATAAGTCTATATTGCAGCTTTGAGATCTGTTGATCCAATACAGTGTGGTTTTTGTTTTCTGTTCTTTTTTTTTTAAAAGAATCCTTTTGGAAAGGTGGAAACATCAACTAGGAGAGGGAAAGGAGTAGCACAGGGAAGAGGGTTTTGAAAAGGTAACGCTCCCTGCTGCCCTCCAGAAGGATGGTACAGCAGCATCTTCTCTGTGCGCCTGTCCCCGGCACCGCATGCGAACTGCCTGGAGTAGCTTGACTCTGCAGAACAGAGGCAAATCTGTATTGTACCGGCAAATCCTCTGAACAGACTGGTAATGCGGATCATTTTGTAAGTCAGCTAAAGCCAAAGCTGAACAGCGTTCCAATTTTAATGAATCGCATGCTGATTGAGAATAAAAAGACAAGAATTTATTCCAACTCATCGCCTTATGACTAAAATAACTTTTCCCTACCAAGCATGGATACAAAATTTTTCTCTAGATCTGGCAGGGGAGCCTGTACGGCGATTCCCTCGCGAACGCTCGTGTGTGAGCGTGCAGCAGCAGGGCCGCTGCTGCGTCGTTCGTGCTGGGGCTGTGCCGGGGGCTGCGGTCGATGCCGTGCGCCCCGCTCCCCAAAGGCCTGGGCTCCCTGCTCTGTGCAGCAGCTGCTGCCTCGCCGAACATCTGAAGTCTCGCTGCCAGGTCCTCGGCGAAGGCAGAAGAGCACAGCTTTCTACGCCTACAGCTGATCCGCTCCTTCGTTATTTAGCCTCCTTTACAAAGCTAATCCATATTTTGCTAATAGTTATCTAGTTCCAATTACTTCCAAATTCTAATAATCCTAATATTTACTAGTGATTTTACAGGTTGCCAATACAAGATTGAGCTGCACCTTAAAAAAGCGTTGCGTTGAGGTGCACGCTCCTGTGCTTTGTTTTCTGAGAACGGAGCGCTCATTAACCGAAAACCAAAGCGGAGCTGCGTGCGTCCGAAGGCTGGAATTCCCGCGCCCGCGGTAGGATGCTGCTGTAGGGCGCAGGCCTGGTCTTAGCACGAACGCCCATGCTGAAACAGTCTGCGGAGGTGCCGAGTGTGCGCGAAGATGCTGCCCTTCTGCATCTTGCAGGCCCAGTACCCACAAAGTCTGCAGGATGGGAGTGGACCAGTGAGGCAGAAATCTATGTTCTTTGAGTTTAGGTTCTTTGACGGGGTGGTTGTTTTTTTCCTGGTGCAATCAAAACAAGCCTGGCGAAGTCTGCCCCTATTTTCTGTACGAAAGCTGAGCACTCTTTTAAGCGAAGGGACAAGCTGTATGAGCTTTTATACCAGCTAAATAGGGCGGCTGTTATTGGCAGTTGTGTTCCAGCAGCAGCCTTTATTTCTTCTTAGAAAGGAGCTCCTGTGTTTTCAAAGCTCTCCTCTGACCTGTACTCACCTGCACCTGGTGCATCTAAGAAAAACGCAGCAGATTTCGAATTTGCATTCGTTATTTTGTCATTGCGTATGTTCAAGCGTAAGCCCCGAAAAGCGTTTCTGCTCAGGCAGCGTCGTAGGGAACGCGGTGATGGACACCTTGGCTTTCCTCAGCCAGGAAGGTGCGTTTCGTGGCGGCGTGGAGGGGGCCAGGGAGGAGTAGGTGTTTCTGCTGTGCACGGGAAGGCCGGCCGCGATTCCCCACCTCTGCCGGTACCGACACGCTTATTCTGTTTTCCTAGTGGGGTTTTTCGCTGTGCTTCTACCTTAGGTGCACTTTGGTCTCCTTGAACAAGTAGAGACCCTTGATAAAGGGATTGGATTTTCATCATCCCTGTCTGCTAGGAATTGTCACGCTACAATCCCCCGCAGGAGGGGTGCAGGAGCGAGGGGGGAGCGTATGTGTGTGTGTTAGCAAACCGTTTTGCATGTCGCTAAAAACATGCCTCCCTGCGTTTCCTTTGCACTGTCTTACGGCCTGGTAAACGGTCAGGAACGTTTCTTAAACAAAACTCTGATGAAAACATTTGATTTTCACACAATGATACTTTGCTGAGGAAAGGTGAATCCTTTCCAGCTATTTTAACTCCCTTGTCTTGCATCTTCCGTAGCGTTTCTGTGTTGGGTTTTGGTTGTGGGGTTGGGTTGTTTTTTAAACTCCCATCTTTGCGCCGGTACCCGACTAGTTTCTCCAGGTTGCGCGCCCAGAGGTGTTTTTGGCAGCTTTGCGGGCACCTGGCGCGGTGTAGGCGCTGGGGCTGGGAGGGCGCGCGGCGCGCTGGCGGTACGGCCCCTGCTTGGGAAGAAGACAGTCACGGCGCCTGGCAGGCGAATCCCGATCTGTCGCCTACTGCCGGTCCTCCCACAAGGCCAAACCCTTCTGCCCCGCGCGGGTTGGGCTGCGCCCGCGCCTGCCGTTTCTCTCGGGAGGTGCCGGCAGCCCCCGCTCCGCCGGCGCCCTCCCGGCTCCCCTCCTTGCCCGCGCCCCGCGGCGCTGGCCCAGCCCGCCCGGAGGGCCGGCACGGCGGCTCCCGGTCCCTGGGCGTGCTTGGCCCAGGCGAGCGGGGGCAGCGGCTGGTAGTAACAACACGGAGGTGCAGCTGCCTTTTGCTCAGCTGTTGCTTCACAGGCGGCAAAGCTGCGAGAGTGCGCGGGGTCGTTTTTCCATTTAATCATCTACGGAATTGCTAATTAAATTCCAATAGCTGGAGCTTTATTAATGGTAATGATGTGAAAGCCAGGAAAAACGCGGCTTGGTTTTTTTCCAAGTCAAGGCTAAATGCGCAGAACTGACCCTTAGAAGAAGGCCATTATTTTAGTTGTTACTGAGCAATTCAAATCGGGAATTACTGAGAAGCGCTTGGAATGCCAGAATGTCATCTTCACACTCGCTTTTCGGTTGATAACCGAGAGCCGTTCCTGCAACCTCATGGGCAGGCTGTCTGTAGGTAAGTGCTTTATAACCCAGTTAACATCCAGGACAGTAATAAAGCGTTTGGGTAAATGGAAACGTTTTGCCTTTAAGCGATCTGCACCACTGTATCTGCACCAAAGGTTACCTGGCTGTATTGCGTGCGCTTTTCAACGGTTACACTGATTACTTGACTTTGGAAAGAGAGCTGCTAATCTAACAAAAATATATTGCTCTTAACGAAGGCACTTGAACGAGCTAAGTGGCTGAGCTGTTTTCTGGGTCGGCACGGTGGGCCATCACCTGTCACGTAGGACCCTGTTGGACTTCCCCTGGGTGACGAAGCCCAGGTGAAGTGCAAACCTCTTCCCGGTATCAGCTCGTTGCTTTGGAGCTGGTGCTTTCCTCTGCTGCAAGCAGGAAGGGAGCAGAAGCATGAACGCCTGGGCAACCAGGGGCTCACGGCTCTGCTTCCATCACCCCTCACTGCAGATGTCAAAATCGCCCTTTCTTGTCTCCTGGTTGTGCAGAAAACCGCCCAGGGTAGGGAGTTGACGTAATGGCCGCTAGCCCAGCATCCCGCTTCTGGAAGCGGCGGGCAGGGGATGCTTAGGGAGAAGCGTAAGCAACAGAGAATGTAAAGATCAGTTCTTCTGCCCATGCATGCTGTTGCTGGGGTTTACAGTGACTGGAGTGTGCGTTTTAGGCTATCGCGCCTAGTATCGCTGACAGATGGAGGATCTCCTTTTGGGCCTTTCCTACTTCGTTGTCGCCTGTCGCAGCATCCCTGGGGAATGAAGTCCACCGTTTTAGAACATGCTGTGTGGTGAAAGTACTTCTGCCTGCTTGCAAAATGTGCCGCCGTGTAATTGCAGAAGGTGGAAGGAAGTGGAGGGGGCTTACCCTCTTTAGCACGTCACCTGCTGACCCTGTAGAATGCCTTCTGTTTGTTCCTTTGCACGAGCTGGGCTGTAGAGCCCTGAGGAGATCATGGTCACGAGAAGATCAGTGAGGTCAGAAACCACTTACCCTGCCAGTGGTTTCTCTCAGCTTTCCTGAGAGAAACAGCATCCGATTGGGGTCGCTGGTTTTTTCCCTGCTCTATCATATCATTATTTGAAATAATTGTGTTTCTGCATGAAGTTTCTTCATGGTTCACTTCTACCAACAGATGCTCTTTCTGAAGCTAATTAGACCGTGGAGTCTGCCCCAGGCCGGCAGGCGTACTGCAGAGTCGAGGAGCGCATCCTCACTTGGAGCAGTAACGGCCTTGCCTTTGAGTTTGCTGCAGGTAAAAAGCTGCTGTTGGGATGATGTACGGGCCGTGCCAAGGGCGTCCTCGAGGGCCGTCCTCGCGTTTACGCGCGCTATAGCTGCGGCCTCGCCTGAGGCCCCGGGCTCGGACGTTTTACAGACTACCTGGCGGCCCTTGGCTGGGCAGAGCAGGAGCATGTGGGCAAGGTGGGAACTCTCACCCGTTCCCATGGCACAGGGCATGTCGAGGCCCTTTCACAGAGAACTCGCTTCTGACGTTTCAGACGTGCGTTGCCCCGTTGAACCTCTTCGGGAGGACTCCAGCTTGCCTTTGCATGTAGAGTTACAGCTCGTGGGCCTTGGCAGTAACACTGAGCCTTCCTGACGGAAATCTTTACAACTCCAAAGAGTTGCACCCCTGTACTTTTTTTTTTTTTCCTTCCCGAAAAAAAAAGTATTTGATCTATGTCTTTGTCAAAACCTTCTTTGCATCACTAGCGCCATACATCAGGTGTCTTGTTTGTGCTGAGGATGCCGCTGAGGAGGCAGAAGGAAGTCTGGAGGTAGAGAAAGGATTCATTTTGATTTGAAATTCCCAAACCTGCCCCTGTCCTGGGCTTCCTCCCCTTCCAGCCACCGGCCGGCTGACGCAGCGGGTCAGCTTGGAGCGTTCGCAGTACGGGAAGGTCCGGTATCTTGACGCTGTTACTAGTCCAGTGAGGGCAGTGAGAGGCACCGGGGCAGGGTGAAGACCGAAAACAGCTGAGAGGTGGTTTGCCACAAGGCTTCCGCTGTGCCTGCTGTTGGGAAGGGCACTCGAGGGAAGTCATGCCCGTCTGGAGAGCGTTAGGTCCTGCCGGCGATGAGGCCATGTTACCTGTGCCCTACCGACGGGGAGGCAGTGCCAGCAGCTTGGGGGGAGGCTTTTACCCATCCGTTTTCAGGTGCAAAGCTGTAAGTTTTGCCAGCAGTGCTCGGTGAGCGTGGCCCATCACCACCCCCTCTGTACAGCGCCGCTCCCCTTGAACTTTTCCCGGAGTGACCTCAGGGTTTATCGGCCCTCCCCAAGGCACCCGTTGGTACATGGCGCTGTGGTTGCCACAGAAGCAAATTACACGGTAAACATTTGGGAAAAGGCTATAATTGCCAGAGAACAAGTTGAGCTAAACTAACAAGGAGGTGAAACAAAGAGCGTGGTAGTTGTAGGACTACTGCCCGGTAGAAGGGCTTGGGCAACTTTTCCTTATGTTACTTAACAGCACGAGCAGTGGTTTTGAGTAGCCGATTAAATATCTGAGGTGTCTTTTTTCCCCCCTTTTTGCAGCTCTCCATGAATTCCCCAATGACATCTTCACGAACGAGGACAGGAGACATGGAGCGGTGGTCCTGCACGTCCTTTGTGTAAGTTTTGAGACTCTGCGTTTCTTTTTTATTGCTGTGGATGGGGCTCGGTGCGCTCACCGCGGGCTGGTGCCCGCTCCTGCCCGCAGGGGCTGCCGCTCTCAGTCGTGGTTGACAGCGAGTCTCAGCGACTACACTGAGTATAAGGTACTTTGGGCTTACATAAACCCCTTTTAAAAGCCCCGGTGCAGCTCGGGAGCGCAGGTGTGTGCTGTCATGTGAATAAACTCTAGCGAGTTACTTCACTCCCGCCGGACTGGCTTTGCTGGGGCTGTCGGGCAGCTGTGGTCCCCTGCCCTCTGCCCCCGAGCACGAGGGTTCTGCGGGCTTGGCAGGTCGAGGGAGGACATTCATGTAATTGCCTTAAAAAATGGGTGAAGTCTTATCCCTGGAAATCCTTGTGGTACCCCTTATGACATAGCTGTAGGATAAAGAAACTAGAGAGGGTTTTCTGTTTTAAAAGATTGTCGACTGGATTGATTTAAACCAAAACAAAACAGAAAAAAAACCAGTAAGTTTGGGTCTCTAGAATTCCTGTGAGTACTTAAGTTGCTAAAGTGAGTTTTTCTTCCTGAATATATTAAAGAAAAGATTGTAATGTCTCATTTATCAGCTGCAGGGTGTCCTGGATCCTCTTGGGAATTCTGGAGGATGTCAGGCAGGCGAGGGATTTGCCTCAAAGTTCAGAAATGTACCAAGAAGACTTTAATAGATGCTATTTTAAAGACCTTACTAATATCAGAAATCTGTGCAATTTTGGGCTTGGAGTTTTGTGATCTCTACCCCAAACATGTCAGTGTAAGCGGTGTGCATGAGTAAGGCCAAAATTAAAGATACTCAGGAGAAGTTTATTTAAATAACCCTGGTCTGTCAGTCCACTAGACACTTAGCTAGTGTTAGAGGACCTTGCGTTCAGCAGCTGCAGTACCCTCACAGAGGGAAGCACTGTCCCTCCAAATCTGTTCCTTGACTTTTTTTAGATGAAGACAATTCTATTCCTTTTTAATGTCATCTTAATTTAAGAAGAACTGCCAAGTTGGCACTTCTTGGGGGGAAGAGGCATTCTTAAGCAGCCAAGAAAATACCTGCTTCTAATGAATGTTTTAAAGCATTTCATAGTTTTTAGTCAGCTTAAATGAGCAGTCACTGTTAGCTATATGCAATGATCCATGATTTCTTTTAAAATATGAATTAGATTGTACTGCATGTTGTAATGTGAGCGCTCTGCGTTACGATTTTATTTTGGCTAAATGGCTGCAGTAATTTGTTGAGTAACATCACTATTGACTTAGTCAGGCAAGTTCAAGGCTTCCAAGTTTCTGTGGGAACATTGAGCTTTGAGAAGGTTTGGAGCATGAGCACTGGACCTGAGCTGGATTTTTTAGCACCCACAAGAATACTCACAAAAATTCCTATAAACCCTCTCCCAGAGTAGTGTCACGGGGCAGCTCGTCACCTAGAGTCTCTGCAGTGGTGGAGAGAGTGAGACCTTCAGAGGACCTTCAGCTCCTCTGCTGTAGGTATGGGGTGAAGCCACACCTTGGGTTTTCCCTGCCTGGCTCTGGTCAGATCTGCTGGTTCCGCATCACGGGCTTTGAGCTGCTCCTGCCCAGCAGTGGTGCAGCATCCCCTTAAACCGCTGCAGCCCCTGTGTGCCAAACCGCAGGGGTCGGTGCCGCACGTGGTGCCTCTTGCGTGTCCCTGGTGCCGGTGGTTAGCGCCGTGCCCTCTTCTAAATGCCCAAGGGCAGGGCTTGGGCTGGCCTTGAAAGAGGCGCCGGGGGAACTGAGAAGTGGTCCCAAGGAATGCCATCCTGGACACGTGTCCACACATCCCAGGCAGCCTTTGATCTGCTCTTTCCTGACTTTCGGACGCGTGATTTCAGGACTTCGGGGCCCGTTTCGCAGCCGCAGTCAGCGTGTCGTGCAGCGCCGTCTGTGGGGTTTCACACCTGCCGACCCACACCTCAGCCCCTCTGTGTTTGTATCCCGAGCACTGAATTTTTTTTTTTTCTCAGCTGTCGCTGCTCTGCGCTTCCAACAGCTTTTGTGTTTTGGCAGGAAAAGGTCACTGTTGATCATCTGTTAATTCAAGGAACTGTATGAACTGCTCTTAATCCATACAGAAAGTGTGTACATGTCGTAATGTCGTCTTGAAAAATGCTGATAGGCCTGTTGGCACCCTTGTAACTAGACTGTGGGTAATACAAAAAAGAGTTATGAGAGTTGTTGAGGAAGGGGATTAGCTATATGCAGTTAAATTCATCTCTCTACTTGAAAAACAACTAGCAGACTCCTGTGCAGGCACTCTAGGCAAACGATGATGATTATAGCAGTACGTTGCTACCTTGTAACCTCATATTTCTTTGATTATAACACAAAAATTATTTTTAAAAAAAATCTCTTGAGTTACAGGAATAAGTTTATAATGAGACCATTAAAAATACGAATTGCTAAAATAATTTTTAATCTCTGTGTGATCCATACCTCTGAATGTGTTTTTCCAGGCTATTTAAAAGAGATGGGACCTGGACTGTATTTTTTCATTATTAGTAATAATGAAATCACACAGTATTCTCATACAGTTGACTGCATAAACTTTGAGTTGGTTTATTTTCCAGTCTACTTTAAATTATGATTTGGGCTTCATAATTGCTCTCAAGATAGGTTATTTTTCCACAGGCTTTTTTGTCAGTTCTGAAGAGGCTGAACATACTTCTAATATGTATCAAAATGGGGTTTGGAGGACTGGAATTTCAAGATAAACTGTCTATTTCAGAATAAAAAGAAAAATCCGTTTTTAATGAGAACTAGATATGTGTCTGCTGTCCCAACAGAAACATATCCAGTTTCTTACTCTCTAGCAAGCAGCGAGACAGATACCTCGTCCCATTGGTGCTCTGTCATTTTCCGTAGCGGTTTTATTGACCAAGAAAGTGTATTGACCACGCTCCAGCTCGTGCATCCCCAAGGTGCAGGACCCAGCTGGATTCACCCTTTTTAGCACCGTGGTGCTTGGGGGTGACCCCTTGGCTCTCGGAGGCTGTCGCAAGGTGTACATCAGCTGAGAACGCGTCCCGGTGTCTTTCTACCCCGAGCTGCCAGCTGCGTGAATCCTAAGGAAAGCCCCCGCCAGCTTCGCTGTCTGTGGCCCTGGTCCAGCCCCTTGGGTGGCGTGGGGAGCAGAAGCAGCAAGGAGAAATGCTTTGCCTTCTCCTATAGCAGAGTAGCTGTTTGTAACCTATTGTCAAAGCAAAAACTGATACTTGGAGAAAATAGGCAACTGTTGGCATTTAGCAACCTGCCTCTCTAGTCCGGTTTGAAAGGGGTTGTCATCATATGGGGGTGGTAAATGTTTAATTCTGCTTTTTACTCTCCAGCGATATGCTTACCAAATCATAGAATCACAGAATAGTAGAAGAGTTTGGGTTGGAAAGGACCTTAAAGATCACCTAGTTCCAACCCCGCTGCCATGGGCAGGGACATCTTCCGCTAGACCAGGGTGCTCAGAGCCCCGTCCAACCTGGGCTTGAACACTTCCAGAGACGGGGCATCCACAACTTCTCCGGGCAACCTGTTCTGGTGCCTCGCCACCCTTATAGTGAAGAATTTCTTCCTTATATCTAATCTGCATCTACCCTCTTTCAGTTTAAAGCCATTACCCCTTGTCCTATCGCTACATGCCCTTGTAAAAAGTCCCTCTCCAGCTTTCTTGTAGGCCCCCTTCAGGTACTGGCCGGCTGCAATAAGGTCTCCTCGGAGCCTTCTCTTCTCCTGGCTGAACAACCCCAACTCTCTTGGCCTGTCTTCAGGTGCTCCAGCTCTCTGATCATCTTCATGGTCCTCCTTTGGACTTGGTCCAACAGGTCCATGTCCCTATGTTGGGGGCCCCAGAGCTGAACCGAGATCAAATCGGAGCACAGAAATGCGCTTTGAGGGGGGAGGATATAGACACAGGGTTGCATTGTCTCCATTGGAATTTCTCCGTGGGTTTGAGGAAACCGGACTGTAAAATCAAAGGGGCTTGTAATGGTAGGGAGAACAACAGAGTGATGATTAGCAGGTCATCATCATGCTTCTCATGTTTATTGACCCTTAGACTGTTTCTATACATTTCAGTAAAAACTCGTGTTTTCCTCTCTCCCCCTTTGCCCATACTTTCATGTTTATTTCTGAAAGACATGGAGGTAAAGCTGGTTAAACAGAAGCCAGAGGACCAGGGAGCAAATGCTATAGCCTGGGGCCTTGGGGGAGCGCGGTAGCTGGCCTCGCAGGAGATTCCCAAGGCATCCTCTCCCTGTGGTTTAATAAAAGTAAAAACACAAAAACCCCAGCAGATCCCATGGCGGGGCTGTGCAGAATTGCTCAGTACAATCTGACGCTTCATACAGATGGAAGTAAATCCCTGAACACTGCAAAAATCTAGGAAAAACTGGGCAGGAACAGTTTAGCAGTAGTTTTAGGTCTGAGCTGAAAATACTTCAGTTTAAAGGAAAAGTGGGCCACTAAAAACACATCACAGGTTTGGAGCCATAGTGTTTAATTTCCCCTAGATACTTCTTCGGAGCTCATCAGCTGATTGCTTCACTGCTGTTAATTATTTTCATGTCCTGTCTGAGAAGAGGGCATGCTGCTCCGGACAGTAACCCCCGCCAAGTCGCTGGTTCGGGGTCTTCAGCTGAGAGGGAGCCAGGGTCTGGATTTTGGGAGCCTGGTGCCGCTCACTGCGAAAGGATCAGGCGTGCAGCCTGCAAGCCGGAGCTCCCCAGCGCTTGAGTGCCTCGCTTTGCAACCGTAACGTTGTTCCAGGCGGCGAGTGTCTCGGCGTTCTCGTAGCGTTGTGCTGGATTGCAGCTCGTTCAAGACAACGCGTGCTGATGCCCGTGCAGAGCCTCAGCCCTCCTGTGCTCACGGGCGCCGGGCGACAGGCACCCATCACCTCCACGAGACACGGGAGGGAAGTGGCTTCACCGAGTAATTTGTAAGGTTTTTGCTGACAGCAGAGCAGGGAGGATTTGGGGACCGCTGTGGGTTTCCCTGGGTGGGATGGGCTCTCTCCTTCCTCGCTGCCCAGCCTTCATCTGCCCAGGCTCTGCCCTGGTCCCCGCTCCCCTTTTCCCAGCTTTCTCTGGGCAAATCCGGAATATGGTGCCAGGACGCGTTGCGTTGCTGCGAGTGTGAAGAGTCCGTGCGTGTGCGTGGTCGAGGTCAAGCTCCTTGCGGAGCAGGGGTGCTGGGGTGGCGTCTGCATTCGGAGGTGGCTCGTGCTTCTCCGTCGCCATCGGTCAGTGTAGCCGTGGGAGCGGGGGCACCGGCGGGGCACCTGCCGCTCGCAAAACGTAGGTCACTCTGGATGTATCCTGCCTTCATCTACTTCTGCAGCGCGCCGAAAACCAGCCACATCGCCTTTCTGCGGCATGGAGCTGCCTCGTTAGGGTGATGATTTTCCAGCGCCCTGGACATGCTTGCTTTAGCGATGCTGCCCGATACAGACAGCTTGCTGCTTGGCACCTCATGGTAACACGGGCTGCTGCGCTGAGTGAACTTGGACTCTGTGGGCTCCTCCTTTGGTTGTGCGGGGTTGTTTTTTTTCCCATTTCTGTTCAATAATGGAGTTGTAGGTGGTTCTGTAACGCAGCCGGAATCGAGGAAAGCCCTATGCTTGGTTACAGTGGTTTCGGTGATGGCCCTTGGCCGTGCCTGGGGCGGGGGGTCTGCAGGGGGAGCAGCCAGGGACGGCCGCCTCTGCTTCTCCCAGCTGTCTCGGGAAGAAGGCAGGGCAGTGGCAACTGCTGGCCCCTACAGCGTTGAAGCTTTCTTATGAAAAGCTGCTTGCTTTAGTTCACTAAAGCAAGTTTTAATCTGAGTATGAAGACTGGCACAGGAAACTCAAAGGACCGCTGGACAAACATGAAAAATTATCATTTATGTCCTGTGCAATGGAACATGTATTTCAAATAAGGTATTTAATCTCCTTTGATGCAGAGATTGCAATTACTTCTCTCATGCTTGCTTGTTAGAATATAATTTTTAAATCAATCATAATGTAATATGGTATTTGTAATCCTTTTATGCAGGGACATTATATTTTTCTAATTTTTTTAACATCCTTCTGGGGAGGCAGTGTCTTTTAAGTAGGTTGCCTGTTTAAAGACTTCCATGTCTTCGCTCGAGCTGAACACAACTAAATGATGCTGGGGCTGAGACTTGCGTTTTTGAGTTCTGTCCGTCACGTTGTCCCCTGTTGCCGTGACACGTCACGCTCCAGCTCTGTCCGTAGCACACCCGCATTCCCCCCGCTACTACCGTTACCCCCATGGCTGTTTTCAGGGAGAAGGAGCTTCAGCAAGTGCTGCCCTGCTGCTCTCCTTAGTTGTGCCGAGCCTGCTGCTCCCACAGTGCCTGTGAGGAAAGACTTGCCCGTGTTGAAGGCAGAGGCAATGGGACTCTGCTGGATTTTCAAGTTAACTTAGGTAGAAGCTGATACCACTTATCAGCTGCGAAATGTGAAAGCATTCCCCGCATTCGACATGCAGAACAGGCTTGCTTGCCTTGATTCTGGCTGTCTTGCTTCTTTCCACATAAAATAGCCTGGGCTGACTATTTAATGGATCTGGGCTCTATCTTTACGAGTCTGACTTGACAAAAAATTAAATTTTTTGGTTGTGTTCCTGCTGGCCCAAACTCTTAACTTTGTTTTGTTTTGTTTGTTTAAACAAACAAACAAACAGAAAACACCAAAGAAACCCAAACAACTTTCCACAAAGTTAACAGTTACTGTCCTCATGCATTCACTTACCAAGAGTTGCCAGTGTTTTAGTTTGTGAACCAAGCTGTTTTCTAGCCAGATACTCCTCAGATTTTGACACTTTATACTGTATTGCACTCAAGCCAGTTAAATAAAAGTAGGGAAGACTCCCAGCCAAAGCCAGATTTGTGACAGCAATGAGGTCATTAAAAATAAATGCTCGATCATATAAGTCAGGGCAGGTTTCAGCCTGATCTGTTCTATCGGCCCGCTGTTAAAATTTTTGAAGTCACCCGCAGTAACCTTGCCGGCTGCAGCAGCCTTCGGCTCAGTGCCTGCAGCAGGCCCGGCGGCACGGCGTTCCCCGCTGCCTCCAGGAGGGTTAGAGAAGGTGTGGTGGCGGCTTCTTCACGTTCGCTTTCACTGCTCCTTCGTCGTTTCTGTCCCCCGTTTGCCTTTTCTCTTGTGCCTTATCCTACAAATGCGTAAGCGTGGGTGGACAAAAGAAAATTGCCTTGTCACCTTTTTGCGTTGTGGTTGCGCCCTCTCAAAATCAGAACGCAATGAGATACAGCTTTTGTACCTGCCCACGGTTACCGGGACGTGGATGTGCCTTGCCGTTCCTGTTCGCGCTGGAGACACCGCAAACCCGCCCCTCGCATCGTTGGAAGGCTCATCTGAAAACTCTTAGAAGGATTTTCCTAAACTTAAACTGATGGTTGTCTGGCACCCGATGTCTGTCCAGCCTGATCGTGTTTCTGATGAGCAGTGCTGTGGTGGGTTGACCCCGGCTGGAGCCAGGGGCCCCCAAAGCTGCTCCATCCCTCCCCTCCTCAGCTGGGCAGGGGAGAGAAGGTTCACGAGCTGCTCCAGCCCGGGTCCCCCCCACGGGTGCCGTCCTTCAGGAACGGGCTGCTCCAGCCTGGCCCCCGTGGGGTCCCAGGTCCTGCCAGCAAACCTGCTCCAGCCGGGGCTCCTCTCTCTCCCCACGGGGCCACAGGCCCTGCCAGGAGCCGGCCCCAGCGCGGGCTGCCCACGGGGTCACGGCCTCCTTCGGGCATCCCTCTGCTCCGGCGTGGGGCCCTCCCCGGGTGCGGGTGCAGATCTGCTCCCCCGTGGGGCTCCATGGCCGCAGGGGCACAGCCGGCCTCCCCGGGGGCTTCCCCGGGGGCTGCCGGGGAACCTCTGCTCCGGCACCTGGAGCCCTCCTGCCCTGAGCTGGGGGCTGCAGGGCTGCTCCTCTCACATTCTCGCTCCTCTCGCTGGCTGAGTTGCCAGTTCCCAGTTTTTTTCCCCTGCTTAGCTTTGTTCCCCAGAGGCGCTGCCACCATCACTGATGCGCTCAGTCTTGACCAGCGGCAGGTCCATCTGGGAGCCGGCTGGCACCGGCTCTGTCGGACATGGGGGAAGCTTCTAGCAGCTTCTCACAGAAGCCGCCCCTGCAGCCCCCCGCTACCAAACCCTGGCCACGCAGAGCCGATACAAACACATACGGTGCGGCAGCTTTGCACGATCTGAAAAAACGGTGAGGGCAGACAGGAGGCAAAGACTGTGCACGCGTGCCACGTGTGAAGGCGGATGCTGACGTGACCTGGTTTGGCTTTTGAGTGTGTGCTCTTCTGGTTTGTTGTCTTCTCTCCATCCCCATTGCCTTGCCCCCCCTTTGGGAGAGCTTGGCTGGCGCGGCAGCAGCGGATTGCAGGAAGCCGGAGCGACCGTATGACGCCCTGCGCTCTGTGACTGCCAATTACGCCAGATACGGAGGATGCGCTCAGTTCGTAGGGGTGAGGATGTAGAGAGGAGTGTTTTTGAAAGGCATTGCTGTGTGTTTGGGAAGGGAGATGATGGCGTGAACCACTGCAGGTTAATATGATTAGCAGATCAAAAACTCCAGGCTGAAGCTGGGTACCCGCTATCCGTTGTGTTTCAACGGGATTTGGCCACGTACCTCTCTGGGGCTGTTTCTGATCCTTCTTCCTGTGATGCACAATGTCTGTGAGCCATTTGCTTCCTTTGCCTCCGCTCATACGGTATCTGTTGGTATCATGTCAGCAGCGAGTGCTCTCTCTGCAAGGTCAAGGTCTCTGCTGCGCCCGGCAGAGTTGTAGACCTGGATTTGTGCTTTTGTTCACGGTCCTCTGGGCCATTGTGCAGCGTAAGAGTTTCGTAAAGTGCAAGTTACATTTTTTTGTGTTTATGAGCAGTGACAAGGGAGCATAGAAACTGTCCAAAGCGACAGTCTAGCACTGAATCTTCCAGATAGTGTCAAAACCAGCCGTTACAGTGAAATTCCCATCTCTAATTCTGAAAAAAATATACTTGAATTATATTTGAGATTGAAAAGTTTTCATGGCTGAGATTTTCAGAGAAATTGCTTGCTTTCTGCAGCGAAGTTGTAATTAAGTTCTGGCGAGTTAGAGCATGAGTTTTTGGGGGATTTGGGGGATTTAAGCCTGTTCTTGGAAAATTAAAACAAGAGCAAAAACCCAGAGGCCATTTTTATTGCTGCTTTCCCTTCAGAAAAAAATACTCTGGTCTCCTTCCATCACCCGAGCTTCAAGAGTAAACTTCAAAGACAAGCAAAGCAGGAGGATCCTGTTAGTGATGTGGTAATAACTCTGTGCTTCGTAGGATTAAGACAGTGTTTTCCCACAAATACACACACACAGAGTGCAACGATTCTGTCGTGGTACGTGGCGGGTGCTACAAAAAGATGGAGCCATCTTTGAACTTTAAAGTGGTTTTGTCTCACTTTGGGAGAGGAAAGACAAATAATGTTGTAATGCCTGTGAGAGATACTGTGAAAAAGAAAGGTGCATGCTCACCTGCTTTATTGGACCGGGTGCCGAAATGACTTCTTTCTTGGGCTCTTTGCTTTCAGGCACAGTACAGGTAGCTCTACAGGTGTGAAGTTCTGCCTCAAAAAAAAAAAGGACGAAAAAAACCAACTACCCTCACTGAAAACCTAGCAAAATAGTACAGAGAAGCGCGTGTCCAGTGTGAGGGGGATTGATGCGATCAGGTCGGACAAAGGGCGTATCCTCACGCGGGAGCGCAGCAGCCGCTGTGGGCGCCAGCCCGCGGGCTGCGCGGCGCAGCGCGCCCTGCGGGCCTGGGGGTGATGCTCGCTTTGCTGTCGTGGTTTAACGACACACGCTGCTGCGGAGCAGCACGCCGATCTCCGAGTGCGGGGACCCCGTGCCACGCGGTGACGTGGGGGGACGGAATTTCCTTGGCTGCGCGGGAGCAGTGGCCCTGCAGCCCCTCGCAGGGTCCCACCTCTGCCGGAGGCGGCCAGCGAACTCCCGGCGGGGGTGTTGGGGAGGCGAGCTCAGGTGTTCGTCTCTCCTGCCTCACCGCGCGCAGCCTTTCGCCTCCCCTCTCTTTGGGCCCGGCGCGTTTGTGCGCAGCTGCTGCGGTGCAGTCTGTTCCAGGTTCGCGCCCTGAGCCTCGCCTCTCTGTTTACGTGCCCGAAATGTAAGGACCTCTCCTGCGCGTGCGCGCCTTCACAAGTACGTAGCAAGAAATAAACCTCTGCTGGTGCTGTATTCTGCTGGGAACGAGATCCAAGATGGTAGCGCAGGCTCGCTCTGCTGCGGGTTTCTGGTAGCACGTGCGGACGGATCGTTTTGTAGTTCCTGCGGGGATGCCAGCTGTGACAGATGGGCTTCGTACCTGACCCCGAGCAGTGCTGCGAGGGACGAGCGCTGGCCTGTCCTGCAGGTCCTCAGAGAGTGCCGTTGTCCCCTCTTCTCTCCCACTTCCCCGCTGCACAGGGCACTTGGCTTTAAAACTTCGCCGCGGCACGCCGGGGGCAGCCCTCCTCTCGGCGGCGTGTCCTCTGGGCAGCGCGGGCAGGGCTACCCTGTTGGGGCGATGCCCTTACTCCTCTGGTTCTCTGTATCTCTGGCTCTGTTCCTTTAGCACGGGTGTAAGCTTGCCTAAGGTGGTGCAAGAGTAGCCTGGCTGGCCTCGGACGTGTCTGCGCCGGGAACCTAGAGCGGGCTGGGACACGGGCACAAGCCTGGCTACGATGGCGTGCTCTGTGAGGTAGCTGGCACGCTCTTCACCCGGTTTTTCCCTACGCCCGCGAGCATTTTCCCATCCAGTGCCAGGGCATGAGTCGTGTCAGGGGACAGAGGTCCTTTCCCCTGGGCAGTATGGACCAGGTTACCCTCCGTGGGGAGGAGGAGGGCTTAGCTGCACGGATGTAAGCCACGCTGAGCCATTTGGCTCTCAGGCAGAGCTCAGGCCCTAGCAGGTTCTGTTTAATAATACAGAAATGGCTTCCTGCTTAATGAGACAGAAATACAGATTAAATGCTTCTTGCGTGAAATTGAATAGTTGATTTGCAAGGTGTCCTTTCAAGTCTCGTGCTCCCCCTTGGGTTTCAGTCATTTGGAAGTTGGTCCTATGTGGAATTCAGCAAGAATTATCACCGGGGTCCCAGATGACACAGCAAGGCACTTCAGTTGCAGGAAACAAACTGCTTTCCCCTTTTTCAAAACACTAGCATTTCAAAAATTACTCCTCCAGGGTCTAGATTTTCACAGAATGCATTCATAAAAAAGCCTTGCGCTGTGCAACGGTGGGGGGGGGGGGGGAAGGAAGGCAAAAATACTTAAGTGTGGCTTAGCAATATCCAGAGAATTTAAAAAAAAAAAAAAGTCATCTTTATGATGATAAAATGTTGGCAGCTTTTGATAGCTTGTAAGAACTTTTGGATAAATATTTCATGATCTTTCTATTAAATCCCAGAGAGCCCCATGAATTCTTTGTGCAAGAGCTTTTTATTTTTTTAAGAAGTATATACCAAAGCAAACCTAAGACGAGTTGGGACGCTGCAGTTCATTTCTGCTTGACAATCTCCAGACTCAACATTTTCTCTTTTCTTTTGCAGGCCGTGTATATGTTTTATGCTTTGGCAATTGTCTGCGATGACTTCTTTGTCCCTTCGTTGGAAAAGATTTGCGAAGTAAGTATTAGAAGATGATACGTAAGCTTGGGTGCTGCTTTAGCAGCAGTTCTCCTTGAGAGGCTCAGAATGTGATAACAGTGTATTTACTGCTGTCTCAGAGTGTTCCCCTGCTGCTTCTTTAGGTGCTCAGCACCACGTGTGTGCGTTGGCTCAGCTTTGTGGTCCCACTCGCAGGAGATGGGCTGGGAGTCCACTGGTGGGTAAACTTGCCTGATGCTCCCTCTTAAAAGCAGTCGCCTCTCAAATAACGATTCCTATATGTGCATCATACCACTACTTAAAAATGGAGGCAATTTATAACATAGTGAAAAACACATTCTCGAGAGCAGTGATTCCCAGCCTCAGCCCCGCGCTGCAGGCTCTCCGGCGGGGCTCGCTGCAGCGTGGCTCTCCAGGTAATAAGCCCAGCAGAGCTTGTTAGCTTGTCCTCTGCTCTGCCGCTCGCTGCTGACGTGCTCCTGCCTGTCTGGCTGAGAAACCCTACCCTTGAGGTAGGATCCAGCCATCGGAGACAGCGAGAGGGTTGGGACGTTGTTCGTTGCCCTTGCAGGGAACAGCACGTTGGTGCAGTTACAGCTTCGGGCATGTCACTCTGCTCTCCTGGGACTTGGAAGATGATAACCTTTTACCTCTTGACTTTTGCGTGGAAATACTGATCATTGGGTGTTTCTGAGTTTCATATACCGTTAACTTAAAACTTAGAAACCTCCCAAGTGTTAGGCTGGGAAGTAAAAAATGCACAAGAGCGTTTAGATGTGTCGGTATTTAAACACAACAACCCAAACCCAAAAAAACACCCAGGGGAGGGAGAGATGCCAAGCTGTCGGCCGGCTGCCTGTGTAGCCCTGGCCCCCGTCCCTCCTACTCTCACTGCCCAGCTGGTGAGGACCTGCACGCCGCTGGTGCGTTCATGCTGGGGCTTACCGGCTGTCGGTACAGCCGCCAGCAGGGAGAGCTGCCTGGCCAGAGCAGGACTGCCCTGAGCAGACCCGTGCCAGAGCTGGGTTTGGCTGCATGGACTTTGGTTAGAATGAAGCCTTCCTTTAGGTTCGGGGTGCTTCAGATGTGCAGCGCGCTCTCTTCCCGGCGCCTTTCGGCTTTGCTTGTGCGGTGCCCAGCGCAAGAGTTCACAGGCTGATGGCTCTCCAGGTGCTCCGACTGTTCACAGCGTGATAGCTGTTGTTGCCTCATGTTTGTGTGTCTTTGCAGATGTCTCTTCAAAAGCACTAGGCCCTACCCTTAGCAGACATAAATTAAAACCTCTGGTGATTTACCCTGGTAGAAATTGTGGATCTTGCCTTCAAAGTCATGAGTTTCATACCTGGCGTTGTGTTGGTAGAAGCTATAAAGCCACAGGGACAGCTAAGCCAGCTGTAAAGAAGCTCTTGAACACTTCCAGCAGTTGCGAGGGACTCTGTCCCTCTTTTGCTAAGGTTGGCATGCTGAAATTTTAGAAGACAAGGAATACGTGTTAGCCTAAATCAGCTCGGACAGCTACAGGGTGAACGCAGACCATGTGCCCGAAGTGACTGCCAGCCCTCTCCAGTGTCAATCTCAGGCAATGAAATCTTTTCATGTAGAAAATACAGTTTGGTCTTGCCAACAAGGCGTCTCTGTCAGCTGGAGCAGGCGGCTGCTGATCTGCCTGGCAGTAAGTGTCGCTCATCAGGGCACAGGCTGTGCCCGGCGCTGGGAGGAGGTGTGGGAGATGGCGGGAGAAATCATTTGTGCTGACAGCTCTTGTGGAAGTTGCCCCTAAACTAACCCGATATTTGTAGTTCAGCACCCTGCCATACAAGCCTTTTCTGCACCGTCAAAAAACAAAGTCCCTGGGAAATCCCGCTATTTTGGTCAGGTAACTGAAAGGTGACGACGCAAGGCAGAAGCTTCTGTCCTGCAAAGTTGCTCCACCCTCTAGGGCTGAATCTAGGGAAAGCCACTGCGAGGTTCAGGGGGAGGGAGTGGAGATGTTGGGGATGGAGATGCTGGAGATGTACGCATGCTGAGTTATTTAAGCTCCCCTCTCCTGAGCAAGGGAACCCTGCTGGGAAACGTGGGACTAGAAGGCCAACCCAGGTCACTGTAGATGAACGAAACCTGAGCTGAGTACGCGGTGTCCAAGACAGGCTTGTATTTTGGGGTGCCGTTGACATGTCCAAGGGCAGGCCTGCCACCCAGAGGGACACAGTTGGAGCCAGGAGGTTGAGGGAGATTATTATTTCTCTTGACTGAGCACTGTTACATCCTATTGAATCTTAGAATCTTTGGGTTGGAAGGGACCTTTAAAGGCCATCTTGTCCAACCCCCTTGCAATGAGCAGGGACATCTTCAACTAGATCAGGTTGCTCCATCTACGAGCGTAGTTTGATTAGAGGCCTTGCTAATGGCACAGAGGTCTGAGCTGGGTCTGTGGAGCGCTAGCTCCTGTTACAGCTCTGCCATGGACTCTCCGAGTGACCTTGGACAAGCTCCATCGCTTCTCTGCACCTTTGTTTCCTGCACTGGTCAGTAGAAAAGGTGGTCCTCGACTATTTACAAATCGTGATAAGAAACACCGTGCACGGTGTTAATGGTTTCTAACTTTACTGGTGGTAAACAAAAAAAAAATCACAAACGAGAGTCTCACGGACTGGAGAAGTCCCTCTACTTTTACTGTCATTAGCTTTCTATAGGTACATCCCTCCACCTGCCCCAGAAGGTTGGTTATAGAGCTAAAAGTGTCAGAATTACGGTGCCATTTGTTCTTCTGGCAAGTTCTCAGATGTGTTTGGGTTTGTACAGATATCTGATGTCTAAAAAGCAAACACCCTCCCCGTGTGACTTTAACATACTATTTACAAGCCCCTGGGTCTTAGAAGGCTACTTTCACTTGACCAGATCTTTACTTTTTGGTTATTTGTTGCCTTCTCAACGGTACATAACAACTCCTCATGTGCTTTATTGGTTCTGAACCATTGTGTTGCCCAACACCACCAATTAAATAAGATGATAATAACAAATTTTATTCGGTTGTGTGCGAAAGAGAAAACTTAGCAATAGAGCACTAGATCTGGCATACTTGTATTAAGAAGTTGCTGTCCAGGAAAAGATACTGTGTTGTTAGAGATTATCGAAATGGGTCATGTAAATAGATCAGAATTTTACTATTCCTATTGCTCCTACTAGATTCTTTCCTGAAAAAAGGTTTTTCGCACCCCATAGGTGACCACTGGGGGCATTCAAGGCCCTTTATTTATGTATTTTATGCATAATTAAGCAGTTCTGTAATTACATGATAGCTAAAGAAATACGCATTCCTGTTTCCTGATCCAACTACTTTTGATTATATCAGTCCAGAATGGCTTGTCTTCAAACATCCAGCTTTTCGTGGTTTGTCCTTGATGTTAGCACTCAAGAATGCATGGGAAAAGGCTCGGTTCACTTCGCAGAGGCCTCTGCAGCCTTTGGTAGTATTCACTCTTGCCTATTTTTCTAGGAAGGGGAAGGTTTTGTCGCTGCCTGGTGACAGCAGATGCTACCACCATTGCTCACACCAACCAATACTCTCCCCACATAAAGACCCTCTGAAATGAGTAGGCTGACTTGGAGGGCCTGGGCTGCTTTGTGAGGGAGAAGACCACCCCAGTCCTCCTCCGTCACCTGCTGAGAATTCAGACCTCCTGCCTGAGGCTTTTTTGGTCTTGGCGATCAACCAATAGTTATTCTACAGTTGCTCACAGTTTAGATGCACTAATTCTAAGATTAATGCCCTTTTTCTGGCTTAGCTTCATCTAGTTTGGAAAGTGGTTGTTGAGTTAAACCAACAAGGTGTTTGTGCTCACAGACGCCTGTGTTGCGATGAGAATTTGTTCCAGAACACTTGCTGTGGTAGACATTCACATTCTATCTTGGTTCAGATGTACTTAAAATAAAGCCCTGATCTTCATTTGTTTTCTAAAATAGCTTGTACTTGCGTTTGCCCAGCTACTCGCTGTTATTGGTGTTACAGTGTCCACATGACGCCGCTAACGTCATAGTTAACGGCAAACATTTGTCTGCAAATACCAGAGAACACATTTTTGCCTCCTACATAGTGTGCTGTATTTTCTGCTCCATTGTATGAACTAAATCGTCATATGCATTGCAATAAATTACCTAGGAACTATCCCCGAGGGAACCTACTGGAGCTTTAAATTAAGCCATCCCCTCAGAAGGCAGCAGAGCTGGTTTCCTTGGCTGATGGTCTTTTCTTTCAAAAGACACCATCGAGTTGCAGACCAGCTATTGTAGGATGACTCTTTCTGTATTTCCACAGAGATTCCTGCAGAAGAAAGTGGCCTTTGGGAATCTACTTCTAGTCCTGTGAACTTCTGCTACAATAGTTTTAAGGCTATTTAAAATAATTTTCCATAAAGCTGTGTTTAATCAGCTTCCACAAGCTTTTACAGCAGTGCAGCGATGCTGTGGTCTGCCGCTTAAAAAGCATTCCCGGAGAGGGCACATCTTTTCCTTTTTCCTTCTCCCCTTAACATATGTTCAAAATTTTTTTGTAATATGTGTGTGGCCGGTGGATAGAGTAACCTTCTCTTACGGGCATAGAGTATCCTTTGTGGCATCTTCAATCCAGATAAGGGTGGTGGGAGGATTCCTGCCATCTCGTCTCTGTGCAAATGTACGTCGGCAACGATCAAGCTGCAGAGAAACGCAGCGCCGCTACAGCGGGGAGCGGGAGAGGAAGGCTTCCTCTGTGCTGCCAGCCTGGGCGTGCCGCTTCAAGCAGCCGGTCCTGCCGGGGAAGCGGCCCCGCCGCCCTCCGCTGTTTGCCCCTGGCTCCCAGGTGGCAGCCGCAGGCTCGCCCGCGAGCGAGCCAGCCGGCTTTGTGTAGTAACAGCTCAGCAGTTATGGCGGGGGGCGGGGGGAGGCTTTTCTTAGCCGCTCAGTAAGCGGTGGAAGGTGCCAGCAAGGCATGTGGTCCGTAACAGCCTTGTCGCGTTTGCTGAACGGTGACTTGTGCAGACGGAGCAGTGGGGACGCAGGAAACAGAGAGGAAGTAATTAACCAAGTACATCTTCGGAGACGGCGTGTGCCAGGGCGGTTTTCATAGAGTCGCGGGTCCCCTCCCTTCCAGAAACCCCTGTCGCAGGTCGTCCCGGGGCACTGCTCGGGGAAGACTGTAGGGGGTAAGTATCCTCCGTGGTGATCCCAGGGAAAGGGGCCGAGGTGAGGTTACATGGCCCGGGCTGAAATGGTACCAGGGAAGGCGGCTGGGGGTGAACCAAGCCTGAGCTCCAGCCCTGCCCTTTGCAGACCAGAGGAGGTGAGATAAGGTTTGTAATGCTGGGGTCACGGAGGAGACGGAGAGCCCTGACCGGTGAAGCTGCCTCGCTGGTGTCCAGAGTGCTGTTCCTTCCCTCCTCCGCAAAGGGTATCAGAGCCACGACCTCCCCTCTCGACCGGGAGATGCTAGCGTAAACAGCCGATGTCTGCGGTGACTTTTTCCCCTACACTTGAACTTTATTAACATAAAACTTCACACATATTGGCAGTTTCCCATTCTTGGCGGACAGTTTAACGTTTCTAGTCGAATTCCTTCAGCCTCTCAGTGTTGTAATCAATGACTCTGATGTGTTTTTCTGCAGCGCTTGCATCTTAGCGAAGATGTGGCTGGGGCAACTTTCATGGCAGCGGGAAGCTCTGCTCCTGAGTTGTTTACATCTGTCATAGGTAACTAACCCGCTGCTGCTTCCCGGGACCGCCGCGTTTCCCTGGCTGTTGTTCGGAGTTGAAACGTTCCTTCTAACACCCAGCCCTCTCCTCGCGGGCACACACGGGACTAGTCGTGGGGGATCCTGGCGAGATGAGGCGGCTCTGAAAAAGCGCCGTTATCCCACAGCAGGGCTGCCTTGGAAGTGGTTTGATCAGACCCCGTTAAGCCAGGGCCAGCAGGCCGTTCACCTTAGCTGTCCGTTAGCCTGCCTCACTGTAGCACAGCCGACCTGCGCGGCGCCGAGCTCTGCCCTGCAGCCTGCCCGCCCGCCGGCGCTGCCTGCCACGCTGTCCGCAGGGCAGGGCGCGAAGGAGGCACCCCGGCCGCCGGGGTTGGTACCCAGGCGAACTCTTCATGCCCTCAGCTGCAGGTTCTCTGCCGTCATCTCCGCTCTGGTTAGGCTTCTAACACCACTTCCCTCTGGGGAAAGCCAGAGCGGGGAGGAGAAGCGGGTTTGAAATGCTTTCTCACAGCAACAAGTTGGTCGGAGCATCACGCTACCGAAGCAACTCTCTGCTTACGGGAAGTGCGATCGAGGGATTCAGCGGTCCTCACGCGTGTGGAACCCGGGAAACTCGTGTGGTCCTTTGACAGCCTTGGGCTAAGAGGGGACTGACATTTTATATCAGCTGTTATAAAATGATGCTGTACATACACTACCTGGCACAAGGGGAGAGTGATCTTGCAGTTTTACTCATCCACATCTCCACTGCTAGGTGATGATCAGAGCAGCAGTTGGGAGGCTAAGGCAGGCTCTCTATCTCCGAGGGGAATTATTCTCAGCTTAGATGCTTTCTCTAGAAGGTACTGCTGTTTCAGTCACAGCTATCAGATGCGAAGCACACATTAATTCACGCAAAGCTGCACGCTCTGCAGAGAGATCCCAGTACACAGGCAAAACCTCAGAATGTAGGAACTTAAATTGGGCCAAGTTGGGGGTTATATTCCAGAGAAGGGTAGTGCAGTAGCAGGGTGAAAATAAAACGGGACTCCTTCAGGCAGCTTGGAGAAGCCCTAACGGTCGGATCATTATCTTGCTGTGGTGTAATCCGCCCGATACTGAGTGTGACTTGGCGGGTGACTGCTGCTGCGTAACACGTTTCTGAGAAAAGGGTAAAGTGGAAAAAAATATCTAAACTATGTATACTGGCCACATAAATACCGTTGGAACCTTAAAAGCAAGCGCTGAATTTAAACAGACTGACAGCTAGCAGGAGATGGAGTGTTATTTTTAGGCTGACTTCCTAAGGAAAGAATTTTGTGCAGTACCACGATGCATGTGTCTGTCAGTTCATCTCCCTCATTATTAACCTCATTGGCCAATTTTAACCAAATTTAACAGAGGAGCTCTGAAAGGAGCTTGTAGCGTACCCCGTAACTCATCCTGAGAGGCAACATTCAGCTTGCGAGCAGCGAGTGGCCAAGCAGCTCTGAATCGGCTCCGGCTCAGGCTTCTACTTGCCTCTTGAAGCCGGTAGGGATGGGGATATGGGGAAAAGCAGGGTATTGGTGAGGGGATGTCTTACGGGAGGTAATTTCCTGCGGGTTTGTGTCTGACCAGCTGCTCCCACAGAGCTTACTCTCTTTAATGATGTGTATTGCCATGATGTTGGATCACAAGACCAGGAGGTTGGTGACTTAGGCAGGTCTAAGGAGTTCGCTTTTCATTAGACAATCTATCCAGGTCCCTTCAGAAAGCGAGTTCTGCCACCTTTATTCACCCTAGTACCTTTCCCTGAAAGCTGCCATATTAAATATGAAAAAAAGGGGCGGAACTGTTACACGCCTTTAGCTTCATTAATGGGGTGTGAGGTCTGCAATTTTTTGTGGAAAAAATCTGCCCTTTCCAATTTACACAGCTTGCCTTGAACTTGTTTTTCAGGTGTTTTTATCACAAAAGGAGACGTGGGCGTTGGAACCATCGTAGGCTCGGCAGTATTTAACATTCTCTGTATTATCGGCGTGTGTGGGCTTTTTGCAGGACAGGTAAGAGCATTTAATGATTCGTAACAGTTCTTGCATCGTCCCGCGCCTCGGCTGTACTGTGAAATCAGCTGCCAGGTTCACAACCTTGCCACACATTTCTCTGGCTTTATTCTTTTTAATAGGGCCCTATGCTATTCCTCTTGCATTTTTTAAGTGAAAAGAAGAACAGCAAATGTCAACTCCGGCATTTTAAGCTGCCCAAGATATGTGGGTGGTCAAAGGAATAAAAGTTGCTTATTTAACACGTCCTCTTGGTAGCTATTGAAAAATGCATCATGACGTTTGTATCTGGTTCTTTTAGACCAAAGGAGCCAGGAAATGTCTGTGCCTCTGGCTGGTAAAAATGCACTTTATCATGCAAGATGCCTCTGAAAGAATGCTGACACTTCTGGAGCATCAGAAAAGATGCTGCCTTTGTGCAGGATAGTCTCGGATACATGGCACAACGTTGTTGGTGACCAGCATGACTTACGAAGTTGTATAGGAAAGATACAGTCTTGACTTGTAGTTTATCTCATTATTTATATCCAGAATCACAGAATGGCTTATGTGAAGGGACCTCTGGAGGTCTCTGATCCAAAGCCCTCACCACCCCAAGCCCCCCAACTCAAAGCAGGCCTGATTTTTGGATCAGGTTGTTCAGGGCCTTGTCCAGTCACGTTTTGGATACTTCCAAGGATGCCCCAACTTTTTTCCTCACTAGCATAAGGCTGTCCATTCTTAGCATAAGTTCTGTTTTCCAGCACGTCAAACTACTTATGACAACACAAGCTATTCATCTGAAATTAAAGTAATTAAGTTGTGAGATCTGAGCTGCTGTCTAAATTGCAGACATGATTGACTGTATAATTAAATATCTGAATCTGCATTCACCTTAGCACTTGCCAACATGCCCGGTATTCTTACAACCTCATAAAATGTTCTTTGAAATGTTACTGTGCAGGCTTACTTGTTAAGAGGAGAAGCAGGATAACATTATCAGCGCAGGGCAGCAGGATAACTAGCTCTGGAAGAACTTACGAGAAGGGGCCTGGATAACTTGGTCAGTATGAGAAAGCACGCAGAGAGATTGGGCTTTCCTGGGAAAGTCTGTAATTCAGTTTTATTTGCATTAGCAGTGAACTTGTTCAGGATGAAGGTGGACATTTTCACAATGGGCAGGCTTCAGTAAGAGCCACGGCAGAACTTTCTAGCCACCTAAGCTCCCTTGATTTGCATGGGAACACGCAGCTGGAAGCTACATGTGCTCAGTATGGTAGTGGTTCTACTGTAGCCCTTACTGTGAAAGCCCAATTGATTCAGACCAATTTTTAATGACCAATTTTCCCAGGGCATGAAGCTGTGTTCCCCAGAGGTGCTCTCCTGTCATCAGTAGGACTTTTTGCTCGGGTTGCTTTTTTCAAGCAAATGAAGATGATTAATTCTTTAGCACGATGGCAGAGGAGCTAGTTCTTCTGATTTTTACTCTCCATGGTATCGATTGCGTGCCTCAAGCCTGCTAAAAAGCTAGCTACAAATCATAGCTTTCTGTGGAAAAGGTTTGCTAGAGTTTGGGGGTTGATGGAGAATGTCAGTCTTCTCGAGAGACCATTTGCAGGTGGGAGATGTTTGTTTCTGAAGGATATAACACAGCCGAAACGCTCTCATAAATGCTTTCAGCCTGCCAGGTGTGGTGGCTTTCAGAGGCTCAAAGCGGGGGACTGGCTGCTGTAAGTCATCCTAAGGGTGGTCTGCGAGTCTGTTTCAAGCCAAGAATTGAGATTTGGACTGATTTGTCCCAACTTTGTTTTCCCTGACTCTGCTAGTGATTCGTGTGCGGTTTCATCAAGTCACTTAACCTCTGTTTGCTGCGGTTTAGCCCACAGAGGGTGGGTGAGGACGGGAATGATTGACGTTGCTATGTGGAATCATGATTTAAACGAGCAAATAGGAAACCTCAGTTTAAATAATTCCAATATTCTAGATCAAACTCTGGTTTAGTTTGCGTTTTTCGTTTTTTCCCACTCTCAACTCTTCACCGAGAAGTCATTCTGTTTTACTGGTGTCATTCATCTTTTTGTTTTGTGTTAGTATTAATAGGAATTTGAGTTTATTATCAATAATGTCTCTATAGATGCACTAACATAGGTGCTGAATTTGGCTGGCGGTTGGATTTCAACTCTGCTGGGGACCTGGGTCTCGGTTTTGAGTTGCCTTGTGATGGGCAGGCTGTCGGTCTAAGCTCCTTGCTGTGCTCCACCTCAGTTAGAGCAGTGTCCTGGTTTCAGCCAGGGTAAAGTTAATTTTCTTCACAGAAGCTAGTGTGAGGCTGTGTTTTGGATTTGAGATGAGAAAACGTTGATAACGTTGATGATGTTTTGGGTTGTTGCTAAGTAGTCAAGGGCTGTCCAGCTTCTCGTGCTGGCCTGCTAGCAAGAAGGCTCAGGGTGCACAGGAAGCTGGGAGGGGACACAGCTGGGACAGCTGACCCAGGCTGGCCAAAGGGATATTCCATATCATATAACGTCACGCTCAGTATATAAAGCTGGGATGAAGAAGAAGGAAGGGGTGGAGGGACGTTCGGAGTGATGGCATCTGTCTTCCCAAGAAACCATTGCGCGTGATGCAGCCCTGCTTCCCTGGGGATGGCTGAACCCCCGCCTGCCCGTGGGGAGTGGGGAATGGAGTCTTTCTTTTGCTTTGCTTGCGTGCGTGGCTTTTGCTTTACCTATTAAACTGTCTTTGTCTCGAACCATGAGTTTCCTCACTTTTACACTTCTGATTCTCTCCCCCGTCCCACCGTGGGGGAGTGAGAGAGCGGCTGCCTGGGGCTTAGTTGCCGGCTGGGGCTAAACTTTTCCCTTTTGAGCTCAGACCTGTGGAGTCAGCAGCTGGAGTCCTCTGATTTTCAGATGAGACCCGTGAGTCAATGGGCAAGGATTTACCAGCCAAACCTGGCTGTCTTGTGAGCCTGCCCCTCAGCTGCTTGGGACACAGACCTGTTTTCTGCGATTCCTGCCCTGGAAAGTGACGTTCCGGCATCTCGGTTCGAGGCTGGAAGGCTTTGGGGTTTGTCCGGTGGGAGGAAAGGAGCAGAGAATTAAGCCCGTGCCTGTGGCAGGTTCGGCCCGATAATGCTCACGTTGCCGCCGTGTCGATCAAAGCCCGTTGTGAAATGCTCCGCTGCCGGGAGGCGGCTGCTGCAGGTGCCCAGGGCGGACAGGAGGGGTTGCCACTCTGTTCCCCCGCTGCCTGTGTTACGCGTGGGGTGCCTCCGGCGGGGGGGGACAGTTCCAAGGCGATCACGCCGCCGATTTGCGCAAGGGCAATTGCGGGGGGGTGAAGGTAATCTCATCCTTGCTTTCCTGTAACACCTGCCAGCAGTAGCAGCAGTGTTCCCGCCAGAGCTTTCAGGTGCTGACGAGGGCTATTTGCAGCTGCAGTTGTGGTAGCGTGTCAGGATCCCGCGAGCTGGTCGGCACCCGGCAGCCGGAGCTGCTGTTGGGATGCTGGGCTGCTTGGAGGTGCCGGCAGCCCGGGAGGAGGACGGAGAGCGGCGCGGGCGGCGGCACTCGGTAAGCCGTAGCTCTGCGGCAGGGCTGCTTCGTCCGCTCCCCGGGTGCTCAGCTCGGAGCCGGGCGAGGAAATGTCTCCGTGCTGGAGACTCTGGGGCAGCTGCCTGGTGGCAGGGTGCTTGGGAGTGCTGTATTGCCCGCAGGGCGAGAAACCCAGAACTAAAACCTGTCGGGGACTCCTGCAGCATTTCCATAAGTGCTCTTTATTTTTGCAGAACTGTTCAGTATCATGAGAAAGCCTCTTTTGTTTGTTTTTGACTGGTAAAAGGTTGAATTAAGAAACACTGACCAGCTCTCTCGAGGATATGTTTTATTTTTCAATTAGGTTGTAGTATGTATGTGCTCTATTGGATGTGTTATTCTTTGGCTTGAGAAAATACCAGGTTCGGCTACCTGCACCTTGTTTAAAAAAAAAACCAAACCCACAGCCCCAAAAAGCTGGTACGCATTTACTTGAACCCCAACGCTGATTGATTATTTTTCTAAGCCTTTAACGGCTGTTAAGTGCACACTTCTCAGAATAAATGAGAATAGACATCCCACTGCTGGAACTGGAGAAGGAAAGTATGATGCCCACACCTCTATGTGACACTACACACTTAAGAACTGCATTAAAAGAGCATTGTTAAGGTTGAAAGTCAAACGCGGAAAAGTTAGAAAATAGCAGCATTAAGGTTCCTTGTGCAACCTTAATTTGACCCCCTGGTGTGTACGCATTATTACAGAGTCTTTAATTACAGGATCCCATGCGGGTTTCTCCGCAGGCTCCCTGCCTCCCTCAGCGCACAGAATGGACTTCGCTCACTTAATGAACAGCTATTCATTATTTTGTTTTCTCTTCATTGTTCAGCGTGTGCCCTTCTGCCTTATTTACCAGGCTCTATTCAAGCCCTGTTCCAGAGGCAGAATTATTAATTTCCTCTTGAACTTCTGCCGATCTCAACGCTATTGTATCTGAGCAGTTGATGAACAATTAATAATTTTCCCCAAACCTCTGTGAGATGAAGGGGTGTTTTTAAAGATGGGGAAACAAAGCACAGAGAGATTAAATACAAAAGAATAACTTGTCATTTGCGGGGCCAATTAGACTGGCACGGGCCCGTTTTTCCCCCTGAACGTATAGCATCCCATGGCATGCTCTTTGTTCCGGGGGCAGCTCCCTCTGGCTCCAGGCGCTGCTCCCGCTGCTCCACCTCAGCGTGGCGCAGGGGGTTCCTCGGGGGGCTGCCCTTGGTTTAAGTGGCCATCTCGATATCCGTACGGCCCAGCTCTCCTTGGGAGCATTCAGCTGCTTTAGCCATATTGAGCCTCTTTTCTTCTCCGAGGTCCCGGCTCCTGTTCCACCTTCTGCAAGGAGACACACAAAACGCCTCTGTCGTCATGAGCCCCGGCTTCATCCCTAGAAGAAGAAGGTTCTAGACCTGAATTGAGAAAGCGACTTAACTACTTATCTCCTAAGATTTAGCGCTTGTTTTTGCTGGCATGATGGCGTTCCTTCTAAGCACCCAGACGCTCCAGGTGTCTTTCCATTTGATCTGTCTCCCAGCTCCCCCCGCCCCATTTCTTGAGCCTTGAGAGAAAAGCTTTCTCCAGGCAGATTTTAGCCCTGGATCATGGATCCACCCCATAGCTGTCTCTCAAGCGTCCAGCTTTCCCCCAGACCCGGTCGGCTAGGTCCCTTCTTCTGCCCTCACTCCTCTGCTCTGTGGCTCCTAGACCTGACTCTCCCTGGATAACTGTATCCATGCCAGGCAGGCGCCTTTGGAGGTACAGGAGCCTGCTCCAGAGCCAGGGCAGTCGTGGTTTCTGCTGTTTTCGTCTCCTCCCAGGTTTGGTGTACCCCACGGGCAGTTCCTGCTGAGCGCGTGCGACGCATCTGCCCTTACTCTGCCTGTGGCTAGAGGACCCCGCCGCCCCTGCTTTGTAACCCCAGCGGAGCTGCAGCCGCTGTGAGAGGCTTCCTTCCGGACGTTAAAAGGCCTAGAACAAGGCTCCCTTACCCGGCACGGCACGTCTCAAACGGAAGCTCCCCCGTGCCTGCGCGCTCTCCTCGCTCCAAGCGCCCAGAAGGTCTCGGGGTACGCTGCACCTCGATGCCACGCGCTGCTACGGGGCTTGTTACCTCTGCCTTCGGAGTAGGAGGCTTCCCCGTCCACGCTCGGAGCGGGCTGGGCGTCGGCGTTAAGAGCCACGGCGACCTCGGCCACCCTGCCTGTGGGCACCCGCTCGGGTTTTGCTGGTTTTGCTGAGCCCTGCCTGTCTCTTGCCCTGGCTCACGCGGGAAGATGCTGCTGGGAGCTGGTGCTGTGTGCAGCGGAAAAGCGCTTAATGCTTAGCAGTCAGTCTGAAGTAGCTTGGGAGCAGGCTGCCAGGGGCCCTCGAGCAAGGCAGTAATTAGAAAAGCTTCCACTTTGTTTCTTTATTTATGTATTTAATTTTGAAATTTTAAGGAATTTATCGCCTTGGTAGCCAGAGCCCCCATCCTGCAAGCGGCAGCAGCCAAACTCATTTCTGCAGACGGAGCTGCTTGCAGGATAGGTGTCTAAAAGCCACGCAACTGGTTTATGCTGTCTGCTGTAATGCCTCACTTCAGGGTTTCCAAATAACTGTGGTAGTGTTGTAATGCTCCTGAAGAGCTGCTCTCATGCTCAAAACCAACTGATGTAGATGAAAATCAGCTTTAATGTATCATCGTGCTCCTTTTTCCTTTGTGGCCCAGCCAAAAGGGACAAAGTTGGGCTGGAGAACGGATTGGTTTGAATAAAGTCAACAAGCTGGGGAGATTAACCATGTGGCTGCATGCGCCAGCCCGGAGCTGCAGTTGTGTGTGTTACCAGGTCTAGGGAAGGGTTGACAACAGCAAGCAAGCAAAATTGCCATAAAAACATTTCTGTTAGTGTTAAGTATTACAAACCCTTAGTCTCCCTTGTTTGTTTTTAAACAGTGCTGAAAATTTGAAGAAGTTTCAAATCGGGTTGAAGTCAGAGGCACCTCTACCCATCCTTAAGAGGGTGGTGGGCTTACACCCTTAAGAGTTGGTGGGCTCCCTACTAATTTCAAAAGCAAGGTGGTTCTAGATTATATAAAAAATATTTGTGCCACGGTTTGTTACTGACAAGGAGAAATGTGTGTTTCACTAGCCTGAGAGTGACTTGATTTTTCTCTTCCAATTAGTGTTGATGACACTTTGCAGATCACCAGTGAGGATTCTGGACTGGAGGCTTTTTTTTTTTTTTTTTTTTTTTAATTTCTGTCTCTTCTCACTGATATGAGCAATGAAAGCTCCTGAGGACCAGTTTTCAAAAAGTGACAGTCGAGGCAGGCTGCCTGCGTTTTTGATGGCCAAACCAAAACCACCTGCAAGGGCTGGATTTTCTAAACTAGCATCCACACTCTGAAAACCAGATCTCTCTTTAAAATATCTTAAATGAGGCCTCTGGAAGCTGAAGAACTCAACCTCTGATGCGTTTTGAAGTCTCTGACCAAGGCATATTTAGAGAGATAGGTAAGTTTACCCTTGTGGATGGCTGATGCAGCCCACTCGACTGTGGCAGTGAGCCTTAGAAGCTTTTCCTTCTTTCTTCTTGCGTTCTGTTGCGATATTCTGCTATTCCTACATGCACACACACCCCGAGGAAGATTTGCCTTATTTCATCTAGGCAATAGGTGCAATTTTTAAGCGTAGATGGTTTTAGTATATGGGAATATGTTAAGAACTGTCCTCATTCCCCAAATGCTGATGTAGTGCAGGTTGGATGTTCTGTAGCTGTTTCCACCCTTGTCCGTGACACTAATCCATGTCATTTCAGCGGTACAGCTCTGTCACATAACCCAAACCTCATTTATTTAGCTGCTGTCCGTTCTGCTTTCTGCTGGCAATGAGGGGGTACGAGAAAGTAAGAGAACGCTGCAGGAGAGGAAACGGCAGCAGATGCACCCTGAAGGGTGACGTAAGTTCAGCAACGTTTCACGGGGATGCTGCTGGGTAACAGGGAAGAGATACAGGCGTGGAGCCTGCCGTCTGCGTTGTGATGGATCGTATCCGGCTTTTTCCATGACTGCAGACCAACCGTGTGTGGGGAGATGGACCTTAGCGCAGGATCACCTCCAGGCCTCAGTCTCCCTGTCCTGTCTTCTCTCACTCTCATGCTTGTGCTTCACAAATTCTCCCCTCCTTCCACTGCCCTCTCATCCTTGGCGGCAAGGATGTGGGATTCTTGGAAGCGGTCAATGCTTGCTTAATTCAGCTCTCATTCAAGCCAGCACAAGCAGAGTTTGTTCAGTTTTGAAAATCTCCCCCTCCAGATTCTTCTCTTTTTTGCCACTCTGCTGCTCTCTCCTGCCTGTTGTCCAGTCCTCCTCTGTCCTCGTCCAGCACGAAACCGCAGCCTTCTGCGGTGTTGCAGCAGAGCGTGAAGGATGAGAAGGGGTTAGTGAAAAGTCAAAGCAGTATAACCATGAGTTGCAAGCCACTCCGGCATTAAACAGTAATTTCTAATCTGCATTGCTTGATTTGTTAATTACCATTTAACTGCTGTGCTTTTCATCTGAGTTCTAGTTTCTGTATTTCACTTTTCTCCAGAACAAGACAGGCTGCTCTGGGTGGAGCAGGGGACCGTGAATGCTGGGTTGTGCCAGAGACGTTCTTGGTTTTTTCGAGGCTCTTCCAGTTATTTCTTTTGTCAAGGAGTCTAGTTGGTGGGCAGGTGTCATTCCTCAATATACTGGAGTAAAAAAGGACTACCCTGATCATCTGACCTGACGCCTTCTGCTCCAGTGGTATTCTTTTACCTGAGGAAATAAACTAAACTCAGAAGGCTCTCCTCTGTCCAAGTCACGGCAAACCCTTGTGTATGCCGGAGATGCCTCTCGGAATCACCAGCGGACACGCGCTCCGTTTTATCTCAGTGTGAGAATACACCTTAGTAATGGGTGTTACAAGTAGCAACCAGCTGCGACGAGGAAGCCCGACAGAGATGCACTAACCGGGTAGGCCATTGTTATTGATGAGACTGGGACTTTTGTAATCTATTTTTAACCCAGTTCTGTCATACAGTTAGCTTGCAGGCATCTTAATCTTTTAAGCTTTAATTTCCCTGACAACAAGTAATTCAGACTGGAGTCGTCACTGACCTTTGGCTTTATGATTGCTTTTTTTCATTCTCCTGGATTGTGGAGGAGTTCTGGGAGGGGAGAGTTGGAATGTGGGGTTTTTTTTCTTCATTGGTCTGTGACCATCAGTGGAAAACATGTAAAACTGCAGAGAAGTGGTTTAAGGAGAACTTCATGCCAACTGTTGGGACTGTACACTGCTCTTGTAGTCCAGGGGACAATGGTTTTTTGTTCTGGCAACGTTTTCTAGTGACTATGGGCCTGCTCTTTCACGGATAGAAGTGTGTTGTAGACGTGAAAGCAAGAAAGGGCCGCAGTAGTAAGCCAGGCAAGGATCCAGCACTGAGACTTCCACTGAAGACGGCATTTGTCCTCCAGGACAAAAGGCAGCAGTCCTGATGGGAACATAATGCTGCTGGCATGGCCACGTGTACGTGAAACCCCAAGTACCAGCAGAGCAGAGGGAGGATGCTGGCAGTGTCGTTCCTGCTGTCCTACAGAAAGCCGGGCAATCAGTAAGCACCCTAAGGTGCTGCAGGCAGGGCAGAAGGTTGTCGGCAGAGTTCCAGGGCAGAGAGGCATCAGTTAATGGAGAGATGCTGCCCGGGGGTCCTCCGAGTTGAGAGGCTGCAGCCTGTCTGTGTGCCTTAGTGAAGCCCTCGTGCACCCCAGAATAAAGAGGGTCCTCCCGGCCGCAGGGCTGGCAGCAGAAGTTACCTGCTGCCTCAGCTCCTTCCCTGCTGCTGTCTGGGCGCACAGCTGAACGGGCTCCTCTGCCTCTTGCATCCTTCTTGGCGTTTTGTCAGAGCCACCACTGTAAAAGCAAGCCGAGTGCTCCTTTTCCCTGGGGTTTTCCTGCCGGCATGTTTGGCACTGGCAGACGACAGAGCGACTCCGGGCGATAAGGCAAATTAGATTCCTTTCCTGCTCCCCCTGTAACACAAGTAGTGTTATTTGGGGAATCGGGGACTTGTGCATTTATAGCAAACTTGTAGCCGTTGTGCGAGCAAGCGTGGTTTGTGTTAACCATGAGTCTGTTAACCAGAACACACCGAAGGTGGCTTTGTCCTGCTCTCTCTGAGTGTCAAGCCTTGTCTCCACGATGCTGCCACAGAGCATCAACCTGTGCGTGGTGAATAAGCTCTGCCACAGGTACCTGTTACGCCATAACCCTTCTGGTCTCCTTTCGGAGAGCTCTGACGAGCTTTACAGGCATTTCGTCATTCCCGAAGCAACTTTATTTCCCAGAACTAGGCCAGCAGCATGCCTGAAATCAGCATTCCTACGCGGGGCACCAGTTTAGCAAAGCGGCTGATAAATGCTTAGTTTGACGCAGGGCTGCTCACATCCCCTCTGTCCGGAGGGGCATGCAAGCCTCGACTTCACGGGGTCGGGGGCCTGGCATCTGCACCTGGGTGGAACCAGAAACCGCACAGCGAGGTCACTGACAGTGGACCTACTGGTGATTTGTATTTTCTTTTTTCCTCGTAAGGTCCTTGTTGCTGTTGTGGTAGCACCTAGCCGTCTCCGCCGTGGATTAAAACTCCACGGTGCTGTGTGTTACGCGAATACAGAGCCACAACATCGCTCTGGAGCCGGAAAGCTGGTGATAAGAGCGTGCGAGCGTACGACGGGAGGCAATGGGAGGGACCGAGCGGGCAGACGGGAAAGCACAAGGAAACCATGACGGAGCGGCAATGCGCATGCAGCAAGCCAGCTGCTTAACACATAACGAGTGATTTATGGGCTGTGTGGGCACAGGAAGGGTTTGGCATCGGTGACGTGTTTCTAGGAAGCTCCTCTCAGGCCCAGGGCCCTGACGATACTGCTAGAATTGTGAAGGTGTGATGGGGACTGCTGTAATGGGCAGATTGGGTGCCAGGATTGCTGTCTGGATGGTGGAAGATCCAGGACTGATCTGGCCATTCTAGAAGTTGCTGTGATTTTTTTGTATTAGCATTTTGAAACCTTCTTCACAGAGCAACATTCAACAGTAGGATACAAACATGGGAGGCAATCAGAAGAGTTGAAAATGGATTCCTGTCAGCATCACAAGAAGTCTAGCTCCTAATCACCTCTAAACACCGTCACCGTTTGAGGTCAACTTTTCTCTGTTAAAATTCACACATGGATCAATACTGTGGACTTACCCTTGGTAGGAGTTTTTCTTAAATCGTTTGTAGCATAAAAGCAAGGGAAATCACAAAACCTGTTTTATGTCTGACAGGGACTGGCCAGGCTGAGGAGACTGGGAAATGCTTACCCCGTGCATGCCTTCCTGTACATGCCTACAGCTGTCCTTGAATTCTGCTGCGAATCCTGCACGGAATCGCCTGCGGTCCGGGAGATGGCTGCAAATGCAGGTCTTCAGGGTTCTGTTGCCTTGGCTCTGCGGGACGCTGAGCTAAAAAGGCACGCCGATCTGAATAACTCGTGGATGATTATGAGTACCAGTTGAGCAGGGAAATATTTTTGGCTTTGTCCTGAGGTTTGGAGAGTGTCCGCTGTTTCCATTCTGAGAATGTCACAGAGACGGACTGCTGCCGCAGTAATGAAAATATCAAGAGCTGCTTAAAAAAGCAAATATTCTTGGGGAAATAATGAGAATAAATTGGGTTGGTCCACAATGTACGAACTGGGAGCTGGAGTGACGGTTGAACTCTGCCGAGAATGGCTAACCAGGGGTAAAATTAGGGGGCTGGTAATTGGGAGGAAGCTTTCCTCCCAGTGAGTCCATTAGATCAGGGCCGCTCGGCAATTACTGCCTTAGACAGACATGTATTTTAAGGCCTGGATTTTTTTTAGCCTGACCCGTGCTCGTATTTTACATTTCACTTAAATTCAGCTGGGAGGGGTGTTTAGCATTGGTCAAAGCCCTGAGCAAGCCCGAATGCTACGCTGCGGGACTCTGGCGTCCTGGCCAGGAGGTACTCAGTAAAGATCGTGGGCAGGAGACTGAGCTGGGTACGTGTAGTGTCCTGTGATGCTGGGACAGCCGGGACCCCCCCGCACGCCAACCGCAGGGAGCCATCACCGGGGGGTACAGAAGGGAGCGTCTGCTCCCTGGCAGGCGGTCCAGGACATCCTCTGGTGCTGCTGGTCCCGGCCTTCAGCTGATGTCAACTGCCTGCCGGCTCTCCAGTAAGGCTGCCCGGGCGGCAGTGGCTTTCTGTGCGGGGGTCTGTCTAAAATTCCGGCTGTTGCAGAGCGGCGCGGCGTGCTAGGAGGGGACGCGGGATCAGGGACTCCTGCTGCGCTGTCGTGAGGTGGCTCCTCGTGCGCGTGCCTGGCGGGTTGGCGGCCGGCCTCGCCTGCCCTTTGCCCGCGCGATGGGGCTGCCCCGGCTGGAGCCGGAGGGGCTTTCCCTTTGTGCGGTTTCTCATGCCGCTGCGGCTCTCTGAGCCCGGCTCCTCAAGAAACATCCAGAGCTGCTTGGACCTTGCTCTCACCGGTGTTTTGTTCCCTCCAGGGACCGTAAAGTGGGACTGAGCGTGACGGACTCACGGGTTCACGTCTGAGTCTGGCAGATGATCGCTGGGGGAGCGGTAAGGGGGGCAAGTATACCCTCTGGTCTCTGCTGGATTTGATTTGCAGCTAATGATTATTAGCCTCTGACTGACTGACTGCCTTACAGGTAGGATGTAATAGTGCCTAAAACAAGGGAAGTTTTGTGAAAATTAACTTGCAGGTCCTGATGGTCAGGCAGTTCCTCTCCTTGTAAGCACTGCTGGAAGGAGGCAGTAATTACATCAAGGAATTCCTTCCTGCCTTATATCTTCACTGCAGTTGCTACAGGACTGGTACACGTAACGGCGAGAGAGAGAAAGCGTGTGCAGAATATTAAACACGCAGCTGCTATTTCCCACCTTCCTTGTGGTCATGACCTTGCCAACAGCACGAAGGCAGCAGTCTCTGAAGCACAGGCATCACCTTTTGTGCTCCCTTTGCTGTTTTACCGGCGGTCGAACGGTGCCGGGTGCTGCGGGCTGCCTTGCGACAGGGAGTACCTGCCTCCCCGCTGCCTGTGGAGCCGACTGGAGCTGGCAGAAACACTGCCGAACCTTCTGGCAGGATCTGTCGTCTTCGTGACGGGAAGGATTGGGAGCCTGGTTCATGGGACGTTTTGCTAAGCAGGTGAAGGAGATTTGGTTGAGATGAAATGGCCTCAGAGAAGGTGTGAAATGCATTGGAAGAGTATCCCCAGTGGTGGGAAGGATGTGGCCAGAAGCCACGTGGCAGACTTCAGACATGGATGAAGGCTGCAGCCAGGAAAATGGAACTGAGACACCAGGGAAAACATCCCCACTGGTGAGGTCTGGGAGCCTCCGATGTTTGAGGACTGATGGGCAGCCTCTGAGATCCTGCTGGACCTGCTTGGCTGATTCTGTGGCCGAATTACAGAGTGGGTCAAAGTGCTACCAGGAACTCACCATGCTCTAAACCGTACCAAGTCCTGGATATGGCATTTCCAGGCCATGCCTCTTAGCTCCGGCACAGTCCCATGGTTTGCTGTGGCAATGATGCTGGTGAAAATGAGGCCTACGAGTACTGCTGGGCAGGCTAATGAAAGGTTTGCAGCCGCAAACAAAAGAGGTGGATGCTGGTAAGCTGATTAACACCAGGGCAAAAAAGAGCTAAATGGAGAGAAATCTGTCAAAAGAGAGTTGCACGTGAACAAGGTGGGTACGAGCGAGAAATGAACTGAGCAGTGCAGCAGCTCAGTCAGTGTGTATCTGTGACATCTCTGGGTCCCCCAGTTCTGAAGGATTTCAGCTCTTTGCAGTCCCACACGTATTTCTTCTCCAGTGCTGCTCCTGGGTAAAAAAAAATGCTTTTCTCTCCTGTACAAGGAAGGGAGAGTGCTTCACTAACTCACCCGAGCTTAGGCCATAGGGCTGGGGGCAGAGCAAGGACTGCATTGCTTCAGTCCCAGGTGAACGCCTCGCCCTCCAGGCTAGCTCTCTTATTTAGTATAACATATGTGGATATGGCTCCCAGGAAACGTGCAGAGGCTTTGCAGTGGCTTCCTGCTGAAAGTCATAGATGAAGCTACAGCCTAATTTAATACGGAGATGAATACAAATAAGGCAGTGTCACTCTCTCACATTAATACATGATACTTCACTGATATCACGACCAGCGAGGATGAACAAGCGGGTGGCAGGATCCTTGTAATTACCTGAGCTGAGCAAGGAGTTCTTAAAATAATAAATAGCAAAGTTAAAAGGCAGAGCCTGTGCCTTGTCAAGGGAAACTGAGAAGCGCTGAGAGATCAGTCCCTGTCAGGGCTGTCCCAGAGAGTGAGGCCCCTGACAGGTTCACCAAAGGCAGTCAGGGATATTCAGCTTCTCGGAAGGCTGCTGTCAAGAGAGGCAGAAAGAATTTGGCTTTTTCTGCTTTTCCATACAGATTGACAGATGCCAGAGCAGCACAATATCTGAGAGGTCTTTTTAGCTTCTCTGGCTTAAGCTGCTGTCTCACGAGGGGTGTTTCAGCTTGGTGCGCTGGTCGTGGGACAGGAGAGGGTCCCTCAAGCTGCAGACTGCCCAGAGCAGTCTGCTGTGGCCACCAGCCCAGCGATTCATCTGGCTCGCAGCCTACTCGCAAGTTGTCCCTGGAAGCGTGAGCTGACCCTGAGGTCAACCACCGACTATAGTCCTGGACCCATTTCCAAAGGCTCAGACTGGCCTGCCCTCGCCCGACACGCAGGGACGACTCCTCACCTGGATGTATATCCACACGCAGATACACGCCGGGCCTAAGGAGTGGGACCAGGAGTGACCGTGGTGTATCGTAGTCCTCTGCTTGCACTGGAGGAAGCTCAGTGGCCTGTCTGGTGAGCGAGGTTGGGCGCTGTTGGTGCTCACCCCCTGCGAGACATACGTGCCAGGAAGATGCCAAAGCTCTGTTGCAGGGCAGCCCTGCCTGTGTGAGAGAAGACACCATCTCTGCGGCGGACAGCAGCGCTGGCTGGTCGGTGCCAGTCTTCGTAACGAAGTAAGGGTTTCAAGGAACGGCCCCAGCGGTTTGTTCGTACTCCAAAAAAGCTCCGTGATTTTTGAGTGCCACCATCTGTAGGAACTGTGAGAATGCCTTTATTTCCGTCTCGTTCACATACGTATCTCCTTAACTGCTACGACTTTTCCGAGTTCGGTGAACCTTAGACTGTATTTAACCAAATAGAAGGCAGTGGAACCTGCTAAATTTTACCTGAGCATGGTGAAGTAGATTTTCTTCTTATTTCTCCCCAGCACTGACATAGATGAGAAACTGCTCATAACTAATTTTACAAATGAAGCGCAGTTCTATCTTTAGCATAAATGCCTGGCATACAAGGATCCGTCCTTGTAGGCAGGTTTTGCTGTGTCCAATCAAGTCATTTCCTCCTCTCCCAAGTACCTGGTGGAGAAAGTGTCTCAGTCATTTCATGGAAGATATTTTAATTTTCTGCTTGGCTTGGCTGAGCAGCTCTGACTTCAGGACGATTGGTTGGATTTGCGTAAGATCATTAAGATCCAATAATGATGTTTATTGCGAAGGTACCTGCCATACTGCAGAGCAAGTAAAATTAAACCTCGGCTAATATCACTGTTATTACCAGTGCAGTTAGTGACAAGGAAAACCCAAAAGTGACCATGTCGCAGTGGGCATCATCTAGGTACTAGGGACTAGGTACATCAGGACTAGGTAAAGTCCCGACCCACTGGAGTGGTGGGAGGCTGCGTGAGCACAGCAGGCTTTCTCTAAATGAGTGCTGATTTGGTTGCTAACCGGGGGCCACGCAATACGAAGCGGTATCACCACCGCATTCTGGAGCTGTGCCTGTGTTGTGGCTGGATGGATGAACGGCAAAATATGTACGCGCCCTGAAGCTTCTCCCTTCCTAGCTCTCTTTAGCTGTGGCTCGTATACCTCACATACCATCATATACAGAGAGGCTCTGCTGTGACCTCTCTGTCTTCAGTGGGTTGCAGAAGTGCTTGGGTTTGGTTGCTGCGAGGTAAAACCCAGGGCTTTGCTGGGGACTGAGTTCTGCAACCCACAAGGAAGTAAAGTGCTGCTGGATTTCGTCTTCCCATTGTCTTCAGGATGAGAGCTGGTACCTGAGGTAGAGCCCTTTTTAGTTTTGTCTAATTCCAAATGCGTAAGACATGTATTAACCACAAACTACTGCCAGTCTGATTTCGCTTATAACCTGTCCCCGGTCTCCACCTGAGTCCCCTACTTGCTGTAACGATGGCCAACAGTCATTTATCTTACTTGGACGTGAGACCCTATTATATTATCGCAGGGCTGATGTGCAGTTGTGTCAAGGATTTGCTGAACAGTAGTGTCAGGAAAACAACACCTTCGGGAGGGGACGCCACCAGACTTTAAGAGCCACCCCTCAGCTCCGAGGGTAGCTCCTGCAAACCAGGAGTAGCGTGCGAGGAGGTTCCCGCTGCGTGCCTTGCTGCAGCTGATTGAAAAGGCTGATGCAGCGCACCACCGGCTGGTTGTGATGCTTCAGGGTGCCTGCAAGGTATTGCGGCGAGCAAGAGTTTTGTCAGTCAGCACAGACGAGCATTCCAAAAGCAGATCCCAACCCCTCTTAGGATGGTGGAAGAGCTTCCCTAATTGTTTCTGCGCAGTCCACATCAAAGAGGGGCAGCAGGAAGACTGACCCAGGTTCACCACTTCTGGATGCCTTTTGACAAGCCCTTAATGAGAGTTTAAACGCACTGAATGAAAACTTGAGAGAGCAGTATCTGCTGTGAAACCACCCAGGTGCCTGCCTGCCCCTCTAATCCCCAGCCTAGCGGAGCCTGGCAGTGGTGCGTATTCCCTTGGCTTCCCGTCTCTGAGGAGGGGGAAGGACAGCGGCAGGGAAGAGGGGCTTCTGGTTGCTGCCCGTTTTCTTAACCTGTCTCGCAGCCCTGCCAGGTAAGACTGTCTGAATTTCCAGTCATCTTTCAGGTTGTAGCTGACCGTTAAAAGGAAAAGCTGCTTGTCCAGAAAAGAACTTTGTGGCTCTCACTACAGCCTCCTTCAAACTTTGTGGAGTAAAATTCCAGACTGGTGATGAATTTGGAAGCACGCTTGGACCCCAGAGCTGCACAGAAGGCCTACCCAAAATAGGAGCCGTGGTCAGTCACTAAGCAACGTTTGCTTGTGGTGCAGTGCTGTAGGAGATACGTTTGTATTACAAGTATGCCTAATGAATTAGAGGCATTCTACCGCTTCCCTTTAAAACTCATGAAGACCACTCATCTTTGCCCAAAAATGCGTTCTGCTGGACGGTAATCTCTCTGTCAAGATCTAGCATCAATGAAACAAACTACACACGAGGAGTCAACACCACCGTGTGCACGTCAGCCGGGAAGGAGATGCTTCCAGCTGTGAAGCACTGAGTGGTGGATTCGCTATCGGCACATCTCTGTTGGTCTCTGTAGAGTCTTAAGGCTAATCACTGCGGGGATTGTCTTTAATCTTTTGACACCCTTGCCCAAGCATTCCTGCCTCTCCACATTAACAAATTAGGTTATTATCTCTTAATACCTGAAAATCTAGACGTTCTGTGCCAGAGGGTAACAGAGAAACAAGATTAGGAAGATTGCTTCCAAAGCCTAGCATTTCCCGGCAGTGTTTGTAGCTGATCATTCAGCCCAAGAATGTCAAGCAGAGAACGAGCCGTGAGAGGAGGAAAAGCCCTGGAACAACGCAAGGTGAAAACGATCCCAGGAGAACGTGGATGTGCTTAGGTAATGTTCAACGTTCTTCCCCTCAAAAGTTGAGCAGAGAAAACATCAGGCAGCGCATAGCCCTCTGGACTGCCTTGTGTCTTTGTTGGCCGAAGCAGCAGCACAGACATCCTTACTGAGGTAGCAGCAGCCGTGTTCTGCGTCACACACTTGATCTCGGGCCCATCACCGTAATGGGGAGAGCAGGCCAGTAGGAGGCTTTAAAAGAGCCAGCTGCATGGCCTCTGTCGCCAGGTCTCTTCTGGATGGGTGAAGAGCTTCCGCACTGCTAAGGGGAGAGAAATAATTTGGAAGAGCAGAGGCGAGAAGGGTCAATTTTACGGAGGGTAAGTGGTGGAACCCTAGGATGGGGCATGGAGTATGTTGCCACTGAGGTCCTGGGTGCCCTGAGCTAATGTAGGTGCCAAGAGCAGCAGGTGCCATTGTCTGATTTTCAATGATTTTCTCCCTGGTGGCTTATCTCCACGTGTGCCCTAGATGGAGGAGGTTGTGTGTGCTGCATGGGGCTGCTGCTTCAGGAGTTAAGAACTGCAGAAATTGAACTGGAGCTGATAAAATCTTGATTTCTCTGCTCTCCAGGCCTTCAAAAAGGGAAATAAGCATTCTGAGAAGTAAATGTTATACGTAGGAGTTTGCAGGGCCAACGTTTACCAGTGGGACACCAAATATCTAATGTGGGTCGTTTTACCCATAGGAATGGTGCTGCGGCATGCGGGCGAGTGTGCACTGTGGGTCCGCATCTGTGTCGGACTCGTTGGGGGCTGCTCTCATTTAAGACCAAACTAAAGAGCTCTTCCTTTCAGCTCTGGGGATGCCCCATTCAGTCACCGGTGTGGTATTGAAGAGAGGGCTAACGGTCACTTGTCTGGGGTTTGAATTTCACGTACTTCTTTTAAATGGAGGAAACGTGTAACCTGACAATCGGTGGTTTTACAGTTGCCTCCTTATGCTCGGCTCCCAAAGGACCAGCTCTCCACTGGGTTACAGTATTGCTGATTTAAAACCTGAATTTGATCATGTTTTTAACCAAGCTGATTGCTTCCCTGATTCTGCCTTAGTCTGCTAAACTCTAGTTTAAGTGGTTTCTGGTGCATTAAGATTTGTGTGGAGTCCTTGGTTGCTGCAAGACTATATGGCACAACTTAGGCATTCAAGGTCTCGGCGGTTATAACTAGACTACAGGATTCTTGTCGGCAGGCTGAAAGCACCGCCGTTTCCCTCGGTGCTAGTTAGCTCTTTTTACCCTGGGTGCACGGTTACCTTTATGTGCATGGCTGTCCTATATCAGATTGTTCTTCTCAGTGATCGAATGGTTCGAAGACTCCAGTTAAATGGCTCGCGCCCTAAGGAGAGCTGAGGTTTAATCGCCCCGTAGTTACTGCATCAGGGAGACCTACTAGGATGTCTGTGAAATGTGAGCAACCTGTACAAGTCCCAGGCACGAGCACGTGCCCTTCAATCCAATCCAAAATCAACACCAGAGTCCTTGCGATTCCCACAGTACCTTGGCCTATGACTTCTGTGCGCTAGGTCCCCGCTAGATAGCTGCATTTGAGCATCTGGGTCTCATGAGCTCATTCAGGTGTCTGAGGAAAATTCCCTGGAAAAATATTGCAGGCTACCTTCGAGATTACTGTAGAATGTCAAAGAACAGGAGGGATGCTAGCTTGACGCGTAGTAACCGGGACGTCTTGCTTTCACAGGTATGCTGGGCTGCGTGGCGACACCCCTTCTACCCAGGAGGGGGTTTATTAGATGGCATAGCGGCAATTGCCAGCAAGCCTGGTCATACGGGGTTTGTCACTTGTTTCAGCAATGTTGTAACTTTTATTATGCAGAGCTTTAAGTTTACAGCTATAAAATCCCCACCAGCATCCCTGCTGAGAAACGCGCATAGGACCTTAAGCAGCGTCATAAAAGCTGAGTGGAATAACGTCAAATTATTTTATAAGCTCTCTTACAAAAATTGTTCAGTCAAAATGAAGGGGCCCGCTCTCTATAAGATGTGAGATTTAATTAAGCGTCTCTGAATAGAATTATGAACCCGACTCCAGGCTTCTACATTTGGAAATTTCCATCATAAAACACCTCCGTTCGTCTATCCCTACATGCATTGAAATGTATTGTCAACTGGTATGAATCTAATCTGACTCAAGGACTTTAAAGGCCCGCTCTTCTATTTTAGGTGGGAGTTTCTTACATGTCAATGGTTGCATGAAGAGACTTTGCACTGGGCATAAATTACATCCACTTTAAAAAGCCATAGTATTAAGAGGCTGCAGAGATTTTAAAGTGTAATAGTCAGTATCTTTTTACAGCGTTTGTTTTGCTAGCAGTTCTGGAAAATTCCAATACTGTAAGAGTTAATATGTGGAGAAATCTGGGAAACTGTTTTTGCTAGCGCTCTGAAATAGGACCTTTTTTTTAGTTATCATAGAAATGAAAATGAATTTACTGTTTGTTTGACTGAATTTATGCACAATCATGACTGGAGGATGTGGTCAGAAAATTCATTTATACATTATGGGGCCAGATCCAAATCCGTGTAAATTAGATATCTCCCATCTGCCTCCTTGTGGTTTACACCTGTGAAGGATGTAGGTTTGAAATGCACTCCGGAAATGGGGAATAAGGGTTGAGGAGAAGCTTGTACTGAGGGGACTTCCTAGGGTTGCAAAAAATATAATCATGCTGAAGATGTTATCACCACATGACTGCTTTTAATCTGCCCTTTTGAATACTGTTAATGAAGTTAAAGGCTAACTTTACCACTGGTGGTTTTCTCTTCTGAGATCGGAATTGCAGGCTCATTCAGCCTACAGTGATGATTCCTCCTCGTTTCCATGGCTTTGGAAGGTGTCAACTGAAGTAAACTGCACAGCGATCCCATTTTATCCTCTGTTGCATCTAAATTCCTGGGTTTTGTTCTTAACGCTTTGCTGGGGTGTTAACTTGAGTATTGGTCCCAAAACCAGTGCAAATGCACGCGGAGCCATAGTGGTGCCTGTCAGTGGGGTGGGTGAAGCCGTGGCTCTCCTGAGGTTCAGGCTAGCAGCGTGCTGGGGGTCTCGCTGCTCTGTGCTCTCCAGCTCTTGTTTTGCAGTGCGACTCCTGTTCCCCAAGTTATCCTCCCCTGAATGAGTCAGCATGGGACAAGCTGACATTTTTAGCAAGGATAAGCCCATCATCCAGCAGTCTAAAACTCCGGGAAACCCAGGGTATGAGATGCCAGCAGCTGGACTTGCGGTGGATGTAGGCACGTGGTGGTAGGACAAGGTTGGGCAGCACCCACATTGCCAGGCAGCAGCTGGGGACAGTGTCTGGTGGTGCTCCCCTGCCTGCTGGACCGTTGCATACCTTGCGCTCTTGCTCAGCGTTTCAGGCTGGCTTCCTCTCTCAAGGAAGGCAGGAGTCCCAGGTTGGAGAAAATTCATACAAGAAAGAGACGTGAACCGCGGGGCGGGTGGAAGGAGTGGTCGCATCCCGTCCCAGAGACTCGACAGGGCTGTTCATCTCCTGTGACCACTCTCCGCCGAGACGCTCGTTGCCGGGCGCCGGCGCGGGCACAGGAAGGTCCTGCCGGCAAAGCTGAGCCGCTTGCCGCTGCCCCGGCCGGAGCAGCGCTCGCAGGCTCCTCCGCGGCAGGCTGCCCCGCGCCGCCTGGGGCTCAGCCGCCCTGCGGGACAGCTCAGCCCGCAGGGACTGCTGCTGCGGGCTCCGTGGCGTGTGTGCGGGAGGGATTGCGGGGGGAAAAGGGTATCAGACAGCCTGCTGAGCTCGCGGGAGACTTCTCCGTCATCCATAAATACGTGGGACTTGATTCCCCTTTCCATGGCTTTGATAACGCTGGTGTGATTTAGCACGTCTGTGACTCTGCGTGGAAGTCATCTGCCACCATTGACCTTACGCCTTCCACTCTTCACATTTGGCCATCCCCCCATCTCCCTAGTGGCTGTTCTTCGAGCAGCCGCAGAAAGCCGGCGCGTTTCCTGGCTTGGGTCTCCTCTTCGCGTCCTAGCGTGCGAGGGGACAGCTTACACAGGATGGCGGGCTTAACTCTGGCACACACTGTTAGCGTGGCAGTTGGGCTGGTGGGAGCCTGGCTGACATCCTCTCTTTGCCTGTTTTCCCAGGTCGTTGCACTGTCGTCGTGGAGTCTCTTGAGAGATTCAATCTACTATACACTGTCTGTTGTTGCACTCATTGTGGTAAGTTTTTGAAGGTTATTCTTCTGTGGGAGCCCACGTGTCTGCTGCCACCCGTATCGGGAACCTGCTAAGAAATGATAGATCCTAGCTCTAGGAGTCACGTGGGTTTCCGCTTGTGCAAAAACGTGCTTGTGATCTCCCTGCTTCTGTGGAAAAAAAATAGGAGATGGAGGAGTGTCCAGGGAGCCCAGAGTGACAGATGGGGAGAAGCGCAGTGCCAGGGCCCGCCAGCGCTGGAGCAGATGTGCCGCTCAGTCCTCTCCTGACAGCGACCCTCATGGCTTCCTAAAAAAAGTCTGACTGACCTGGAAGGAGGCAGCATTTGTACCCAGAGGAAAAAGATCCTCCACAACTACAAAACATTAGTTTTTTCCACACATAATCGGGGCAGGTCTTACTCAGTGCATGCTAAGCAGCAAATCCTCTAATGGAGGCTGCGGTTTCAGTAATTCTTAGTCCTGTTCCTATTCCAGCTTTCCCCAAGCTCTGCAAGTACTCCAGGTCTCTCAGAATCGGGCTATACAGTGAAAAAATGTTAGCGCGAGTGTTTAGATAAAGACACTGCCATCAGTCTAGCGTTGCCTTTGCAACCAATACCAAAGTCAGGAAAGGTAAAAATTGAGTTTCCTGGTAACAGACGCTACTTTGCTTTGTGTGTGTGTGTTTGTTTGTTCGTTTCTGGCCTAGTCTAGGACCCTAAATTCCCTGAGAAAAGAAGAGTGATTTTTGTGAGGTTAACTTCCAGATGTAAGCAAGAAGGGAGCTTTAGAGTCAGAAGAGGAACACTTGCATTTCTGAAGTTTGTGCTACTTTTATTAGTCGCAGTGTCAACAGTGCATTTTGTTTCACCTTTATTCTGCATATGCTTGCATGCTATACGTACTCTGTAGGTGCAGAGGCCTACCTACATCTGTCCAGTGTCAAAGAAAGGGCTTGCCTCAGCCTGTTTGTACTTTTATTCCCCGCACGGCAAGGTCAGCCTGTTTTGCACTTGATCAAATACAACTTTTCTACACAATTATTAGCAATGAGCTGCAAAACAAAACACTTTTTTTTTTTTTTTGCTTTGACAGCTCAACAGTAACCTCGTACCAAAAAGTGTTCCTAAACAGCAGACTTGGCCGCACCCACTGCTTGTAATAAATGGCATAGCACGAGCTGAAAGGCACCTGGCGGGCGTTCTCTGGGTTTACTCCACGGGAAGCGCAGGTGTGGGCAGCTGCCTGCCATTTAGCCTCCTGTATGTGCACTGGGTGTTCCATTTCTTGCATGGTGGCAGACACGTTAAAAATCGATTGCATCTGTCATCGGTTCTTAAATTCATAAAGCAAGGCAGGTTTTTTCAATGGCTGGTTCAGCCTGGTGGTTGTCAGCTGCTTCAGGATGTTGAGAACCATTTTCTGTTGTATTGTGTCCCGTGCACCCCTGAAATTCCTAGCTACGTACCCGACGTAATGAGAAAGTTGCGTGGCTCGTTGAACAGACGTCTCTGTTATCCTTAAGAATTTTCTTCTATACTTTATTTCTGTATAAGCTGTTCTTTATAATTACAGAACTGCAGAAGTCCTTTTCTTTCGGGAGCGTAGCCCATAATATCAGGATACTGCTACTTTTTTCCTAAGCCTTGCGTTAGCTTCTCTCCGGGTGTATGCCCACTCTTCTGCTCATCTTATCAGCTGTGAGGTTCAAGGTCCTTCACGCAGCCAGGGCAGCAGGACTGTGCAACTCCAGGCATTAGCAGAGGCTTGAAGACATCGCCAGAAGTCTTATTCCCACGTTACAGCACTACGTGGCTAATTGTGGCTTGGGAGATGTGGAGCACGTCCCGCTTCTCTTCAGCATTACTCCGCAGCCATCATTGCAAATGACTTTTAAACACCCGTTGAAGAAGACCAGAGGAAGATGGGATGGAGAGCATTTTAAATGGTTAAAGACTTAGCTCCCAGCTGATTTACCAACCCTTTTATATGCAATATTGCTCCCCAGCTGATGGCGAATGAGGATTTTTCCTTTCAGAGTCAAACAGTGCTTCAGTTTAAGAAGCTTCCCCTCCCCTTCGCCCACCCAGGGACCCCTGGCTTCACAGCGGCCCAGATCTTTCCTGTCCTTTTAAGGCAGAATCAAGTTTAGGTGGCAGCACGTTGTTATTCAAATACCGGCTCTGCAGTCCCCGATGCCTCTGCTGGGAGACGCCACAGGCCCCACGCAGAGCGTAGCGCGACCTGCGTGCGGTTCCCTCTTTGTTAGACTTCCGTGCGCCTTAAATTTTAGAAGGCGCTTAAACGCTTTGCCATATAGGGATAATTTGCCATATCGGTCTCTGCAGCTGGAACGCAGCCATCTTTCCGGAGGGATGGTGCTTGGAGAAGGTTGCTCTCACAGTACTTTAAACGGCAGCTTGTGGTGCTGTATTAATGAGTTGCACTCCACTGGTGTCTTTACGAATCGTAAATACACCTGAGGGGAAATAAATACATCCCTGCCAATGCTGAGATTCAGAAACTTTAAAAAGCTTGGTATTCTGCCGGGTGAATCAATGTGACTTTGTCCCCTTCCGTTTCCACCAGCGAAGGAATTGCGGTGCTGCAGTAATAAATGGCAAAGCGGCGTAAACTCACCTGTTCGGTGCTCCAGGCCATTTGATAAGAATGAGTGGACTCTAAATCACAGAGGTTAGAAGCGGATAAAGGGCACTTTGCCATACTTACCTCACCTTGATTCAGCCCTGTGATTTTTTTTTTTAGCCTTAAAATAATGTTAGAAAGCTACCTTGTCTTCTTGTAGAGCTTGGCAAAACTGGTACTCCTTATTTCCCTTGAAAGGAGAAAGATGCCGATGTATATCTTAACTTGAAGGGACATGGTCAGAGTCGTTAGTGACAAAAATGGGATGGGTGCTATTTTTAATCACAAAGGTCAATGCACAGGCTTTCATGTCCCATCACACCAACACATTGCAACCTAAAACAGGCCGTGTCAGATCAGATCACAGTGACTGAGAGCTGTAGCTTGTAACACGCGTAATGTTTTGTGGTCACGTTTTCTTCCAGTAACCAGCGTAACGACTGCGTGGTGCTGGCGGTCACGTAGGAGCTGCTATTTACGGGCTGTAGAGCTGAGGGGAAGCGTTTCACTGGGCTTTGAGGCTCGTTCCCTTTTCCTCCCTTTTCTCTGGTGCGCTGCCATGGATGCCTTTCCCTCGATTTCCGCCTCTCCGCACGCCGTGGGGCTGAAAGCAGGTGCAGGTGCTTCGGAAGGAAGGGAAAGCAGGCTCCTCACCGAGGCCGACAGGGCAGAGCGGCGGCCCAGGCCGTGGGGCTGCAGGTTGCCGTACGCAGCCCCAGCTCCAGCCTCCCAGCGAGGCCCCACGCCGGCACGCCGGGCCGGCCCTCCTGGGCACGCTGCGCCCAGGGCAGGCAACCTGGCCAGCCCTCCGGCTGCAGCGGCCATGCTGGTGGGTCATGGCACACGGGTTGAGCCACCCTGAGGGCCCCCACTCTATGTGTGACAGACAAGACGGGTGGCGAGACCAGCCTCCACGGATGTCACACAAGCATAGAATCTTTGGGTTGGAAGGGACCTTTCAAGGCCATCTAGTCCAACCCCCCTGCAGTGAGCAGGGACATCTGCAACCAGAGCAGGGTGCTCAGAGCCCCGTCCAGCCTGACCTGGGGTGTTTCCAGGGATGGGGCATCTACCACCTCTCTGGGCAACCTGGGCCAGGGTTTCACCACCTGCATTGGGAAAAACGTCTCCCTTGGATCTAGTCTGAGTCTGCCCTCTTGTAGTTTAAAACTGTTAACCCCTTGTCCTATCCCTACAGGCCCTGCTAAACAGTCTGTCCCCCATCTTTCTTACCAGCCCCCTCTCGGCCCTGGCAGCTGCACTAAGGTCTCCCCAGAGCCTTCTCTGCTCCAGGCTGAGCCCCGCCAGCTCTCCCAGCCTGTCCTCCCAGCAGAGCTGTTCCAGCCCTCGGAGCGTTGCTGGGGCCTCCTCTGGCCCTGCTCCAGCAGGTCCGTGTCTCTCCTGTGCCGAGGGCTCCGGAGCTGGACGCAGCCCTGCAGGGGGGTCTCCCCAGAGCGGGGCAGAGGGGCAGAACCCCCTCCCTCGCCCTGCTGGCCACGCGGCTTTGGGGGCAGCCCAGGACACGGTTGGCCGTGTGGGCTGCGAGCACATGTTGCCAGCTCATGCCCAGCTTTTCACCCACCAGGTCCCCCAAGTCCTTCTCCATGGGGCTGCTCTCCATCCCTTCACCCCCAGCCTGTGCTGATTCTGGGGGTTGCCCCGACCCATGTGCAGGACCCTGCACTTGCCTGTGTTGAACCTCATGGGGTTCACACAGACCCATTCCTCGAGCTTGTCCAGGTCCCTCTGGATGGCATCCCGTCCCTCAAGCATGTCAACCGCACCACTCAGCTTGGTGTCATCTGCACAGTTGTTGAGGGTGCCCTCGATCCCACTGTCTATGGCATTGATGAAGGTATTAAAGAGTACTGATTCCAACACAGACCTTTGAGGGACACCACTCATCACTGATCTCCATCTGGACATTGAGCTGTTGACCACTACCCTCTGCATGCAACCATCCAACCAATTCCTCGTCCACCCATCAGATCCATCTCTCTGCAATTTGGAGAGAAGGATGTTGTGGGGGACTGTGTCAAAGGCCTTATAGAAGTCCAGATGACATCCGTAGCTCGATGTCCATCTGAGGTGCAAGGAGACGCGGAGACAGAGGGGTGTTGCCAGTGAGGGAGGGTGGCGGCCTCCGCTGCTCCCAGCAGGGCTGGTGGTGGTGGTGGTGATGGTGGTGGAGTGTGGGCTGGGGAAGGGCCCGGCTGTGGAGCGCTGCAGCCACGTGCTGATCCGGACCCTCCCCAAACCAGGCGTAGGCGGACAAACACCCTTCGCCCCTCTGGCATGGCGTTGTTTCTTCCCCAACACACAGCATCTTACACGCGCTGGAGAGGCACATCTCTTTCCCAAGGAGGCTTGCGCAGCATCGATGCGAAAGCTTCGACATCCGTCCGCATGCGCAAAAACGGCTGCCGTAGCGGTTGAATTTGGCGAGTGTGGTGATCACGTAGATCTGAAGGAAATAATGCCCCGGGCCCGGTGTTTAGCCAGCAAAATTTCACAGCAGCTGCAGATCTGCATGCTGGCGGCCCAGCCGCCACCCGAGGACAGGTCAGGGGAAGGGGCCGCGTCCCTGGAGAGAGCAGCCGTGTGGTGCCGGCGCAGGGGCAGCCCCTTCTCTGACTCGCTTCTGTCTCCCGGTAACCGCTTCTGCTTCCCTGCTGCAGGAGCCCCAGTCAGGCAAGGATGCCGGGGCATTTGGGAAGGGGTACCTGCCTGCCTTCACTAGCTGGGAGAAACGAAGGGCTGAAAAGTTGGAAGGCTGGGCAGGAGGGCAGCCCCAAGACAGATGAGAGCTGAATCCCACTGCCCTGAGCCCCAGGTTGCTCTGCCCGCCCTGTCCCCTGCTCAGGCGATGAGCTGTTTTCAGCTGTGATTCCATGTATAACGTGCTTATTTTTAAACCTTTCCTCCACAGTTTATTTATGACGAAAAAGTTTCCTGGTAAGTATGTCCGGCCGTGAATCCCTTTTCTTTTCATTTTTTCTGGTTATACCACAAAAGCTGCAATGAGTAGGGATCATGGGGAGAGGAGGGGGAAGCTGAAAAGTTCTGCAGGGCGATTCAGGCAGCAGTTTTCTGCCGCGTGGGAAACCTCAGCACAAGGTGGGCTAGAATATCTCGTTTTCTGAGCCAGAGAGAAAAGCCTGGCAGAGCGTCACGCAGGCTTGCCTGCTGCCGCGGCGCAGTCAGTGCCCTCTGCCCGCCCTGCAGCAGCCCGGGCCGTGCCAGGGCTGTCAGCACCTGGGAATGGAAAGGGCCACCCACGCACTCGTAAGTAAGTGTGTTCCAATATTTGGATTTTTAGTAATTTAAAACACAAACACTTCTAAGGCAATATTGAAGAGCGAATGACAGAAAGGAAGAAAGAAGGGGGGGGAGAGGGAGGAGGGAGGGAGGAAGGAAGGAAGGAAGAAGGAAGGAAGGAAAAGTTAATATCCCCCATGAATGTGCTTAAATGTACTGCAATAGGTATGGTAGGCTAGGAGGGCTTCAAACACTGTTAAAAGTGTGCTTTCGGTTATTTTGCTTTCATGGTTTTGTTTTCAGCACCTCTCAGGGCTTGTAGTGCGACAGCGGTAGCTTTGATTTCGCTCACAGCCAGTATTATTTAGATTACAAGCACTAGAGGGAGTCAGGCTTTTTGGGTTGCATATTTTCTTAAACTTGCTCTCACTGGGGGATTTCTGTTTAATTGCAGAGAAGGATTTCTGAAACACTGAGTTTTGCAATGGCTTGTTTTCCTTTGTTGCGTGTTGTTTTTTTAACTAAAATTGACTCGAGGCGCAACTGTATTTGACTGTGCCCTTCAACTAAAATGCATCAATGCAGATGCCGAGTGCTGAACTGCCAGAAGCAGGGAATGAGATATTGATACAGGTAGTGCAATGTCTCAAAATCCTTAAAAAAAGAAAATGGCCCACGAGTTTTGGTATATGGCAGTCCGATAATGGATGATTTCCACAAGGACTAGCAGTTTGCCAAAGGAAACTATGCAGAATAGAGCATTTTGGTCAATGAAGAAGATTACATTAGAAACAAGTTCTAAAAGTCGTATTCTGTTTTGTTTTCATACATATTTCATTAGTTTGACACAGAAACAATGGAGAAAAAAAAACCCTGACACTATCTAATCAGCAGTTTAAACTGCTGCCTGCTGCATTCTCAGTGGTTATGCAGCAGCAGTAGCGGAAGAGCAACTGCCCCTTGTGCAGGTCGTCTCGGCGTGCTCGGTGTGCTTTAGCGTGCTCGGAAAGCCCAGCGACCTGCTTTACGCCCACGCAGGCAGAGCAGGACGACTGCTCCCCTCCCTCTGCCGCAGCCCCCACAGGTATCGTCCTTGCAGAAGTGTTGGTGTTCCTTGGGCGCACAATTTGTTGACGGAACTCCTTGACTGAACTTCTGGGTTTAGTCACTTGTTCTTAGCTGATGGGTTGATTTGGCCAAGTAATACCAGAGCAGAAGTCAAGAAGACAGAGGAGGCATCGCGCATGGGGGTGTGACCCCTTTCTTTTACATAACCCCTTTTTTAGAGGTGTGTTGAGACAGCCCAAAAAGCTCAAGCCTTTCCGCAAGTTTGTGGCGTGACAGATGGGGGAATGGCTGAACTCGAGCTGCTGACTGCCGTGCCCTGCTCTCATGTGTTTTCTGTGTCGCTCTTGTTTGCAGGTGGGAGTCCTTAGTCTTAGTGCTGATGTATGTCATCTACATCGTTATCATGAAGTAAGTCAAATGCGCCCTCGGCTTGTTTAGGTTGTAAGGCTCCCTGCTCCAGTGCTTTTCCAGAGGTTGCAAGGGTCACTGAAGAGAGCCGCAGGCTGCGGGCAGGGCTGCCGCTGCATCCCCCAGCTTGCACGCCAGCAGCACCTCCGAGAGCAGGGGTTTAAGCACCTTGCCCTGTCGTGTACTTCTCTGTAATCTATCCTGGTGAGGCAGGAAGGGGCTGCTTGTCCCCACAGCACAGATCCGAGGATCAGACATCTAAAGGTGGATGATGCTTTATGGATCTCACTCTGTGTGAACTGACCAAGGCTAATGCAGCAATTCTGTGGCAGAGCAGAGACCCGAATCCGTCTCCGAGTCCCACCAAAGCAGCCTCTTCTGACTTCGCTTTAGCATCCCAACTCGAAAATAAACACGCAGGAGATTCCAGTCTACATTTTATGGATGCAAAACTCCACAGCAATTTGTTCTTGCTTGCTTGGAGACCCGTGATGAAACTACAGCACCATCAGCATTGATTTTTCTGAGCATCTGACCTGCGTAACTCCTTTCATGCAAGTTCATGCTAGCAAAGCTAGTCTGTTCTGCTGTTTGGTTCCCCTCCTCCTGTCTTGTTTTTAAAAGCCAGTGGAAAGGAAACCCAGATTTAAACTGGAACATTCAACAAAACCTACCAGCTGCCAAGCACACCAGTGGTCTTGTCTCAGCAAGTAAGAGTAGGGATTTGTTTTGAAATGATGAATAGAGTAAATATTGTGAGAGCAATTCTCAGTGAGAACAGCAAAACACTCAGGCCGGGTTGAAGGGAACACAAGTTAGAATTCATCTCCGTTCTAATAATTAGAAACTTTTTCTTTAACATGGAGGGTAGCTTCACCCTTGCAACAATTAACAGACCAGCAAAATAGTTCTAATGTCTGAATCTAGAATGATTTTTTTTTTTTTCTGAAAGCAATGCTGTAGCGTGAACAGATGTTTCAGATCTGTTTGGCTATGGCAGGGAGGGTTGTCTGCCTGGTTAGGGACCTCGGCCAGGTACTCACAGTGGTCTACCCTTGCCTTTGAGTGTCGTGGCGAGATCCTCAACTGGCGTTCATGTCAGCTCCTGCCTACTCAAAATAAGAAGCAAAGATATTTCCCCCAAAGTTGAAGTGGAACTTAGCACAGGGTCTGGTGTTGCTGTGGGAGGTCTTCACAGGTAAAACACCACTCATGCTTAGGTGTGATTATGTGATAAAAAATAAATTTGGATGATGACAGGTAGTCCTTATTTGCTATTCCGAATATTAATTACACATAATAGATAAGCATACATGTCATTCAAGGTTCATGTCTTGTCTTCTGGGTACAGAGAGATTGCACTGTATGCAGTTCAGTTAGGGCTCTGGCATACTGCGGCTAGGTTTCCTTAAAACCGGAGGGGTTTGCTTCCCTCCCCGAGCGGATCACACAGGATGGGAGTCTAGAGAGGAAGAATGTCAAGAAATCCACATAGAAGGAGCAAAGGTACATCTAGAGTTTGTTTCATTTGTGCAGGTACAACTCAACCATACATCACTGCTTTGAAAGGAAGACAAAAAACTCCGCAAATATGGTGAACGGTTTAGCAAATAACACGGAAATGGACGACAACAGCAACTGCGATGCCACAGTGGTATTACTAAAGAAAGGTAACTGTTCCAGTAAGTCACCCTGCTTGCTTGCATCATTCTGACTGTTTACAGGTTTATCCGCTAGTCGTGCGGTGAGGACTGCGTATGCCTTACCGGCCGTCAAAGCTTTCGCAGCCCCGCTGCCAGGTGGCCCTGGCTCCCCTGTGCCTGGGGGCACAGCGTGGTGACCCCAGCCACCGCGTCCTGGCTGCTGGAGGCAGCTCAGGCCTCCTCTGGGTATCGCTTGCTGCTGGACGAGTGCCTGGCTTGAAAGGATTCCTTCAAGCCTGACTTGCCCAGGGGCTACTAATTTAGACCGTTAGAGCCATGCCACCCTAAGTCCTCCTGTGGGCGCTGTTATTCTGCACTGAAGATGCCCATTTACATCTAGTACCTCCAGTGAAATCTAACTCCGTTCCAAAACGACACAAACCGAGCAGGGAAGAAGGCCCTGCTTATACCAGCATACGCTTTCCCCCGGTGAAGGGAGGGTGGGGGCTCTGTCTTGGTCTAAGTAACGTGCTGTTACTGCGCGCGCTATCTCAAACGTGCACAACTTTTCCATGTAAATGATCTTCAGGTGGATTTCACTTTGGCTGAAATCTGCTCCCGTTTGATTTCAGTCACGATCACGTATAAAAATGATTGTATTTCCTCAGCTTAAAAAAAATGGACCCACTCCATAGCTCAGCAGCAGTAACTCGATGTGTGCATTGCAAGCATGTGCTAAACTGTATTTACAGAGGATAGTTTTTTATTCTTTGCAACAGACAACAAGCATACGCAGTAACTGCTTGGGATTTATATGCACCTATCCTCAGGAGTAGCACTCCCCGCCCCCCCCCCCAGTCACTGGTTTAACTGGAGAAGGAGCTTTAGCTTGTCTAAAGCAGTCCTGGTCTCTGACTACAGATGCGCTGCCCTTTTCTTTTTTCAGCAAAAAGCATTAACAAAATAGGTTTCTCTTTTCCTGCAGACAGTGATAGAACCACGTAGTCTGTATACAGTAAGCAACTGAACATGAAATGTAGGGAGATTTATTTGCTGACATCAAACCCACCGAGTCTGGCAGAGGCCAGCTCCGGCACTACTGCCCTGCTGCTGCGGGAGGGCTTTTGCGAGTGCGCTGCACTCCGCTTTGGGGAAGCGGCTTTTATGGCAACAGCAGGCTGTAGCCCGGGGCTCTCAACAGCCAAACTGTGCTGGCAAGGTGACTACACTCCGTACCAGTAAAGCTAGACTGGTAAAACTCAGTAAGCATAAACTCAGGCCTTAGCCACCTAGGTTTGCCCGGTGGCCTCAGGGTTACACACAAATGAGGCAGTTCTGGTTGTGGGATTTGGTTTAAATCTCCCCAGAACGCGTCTTTGCATGACACTGCGCAGCTGCTGGTGATTTTTTGTTTGGGACACTTGCGGTTACTCAAACTGGCCGAGGAAGGAAGACAAAAGAATTGCTTCATTTTCTGGCAGATTGTTCCTGTGTTTGCTTGGCAGCGGGCCGCCGGAGGCCCAGGCGGGCGAGTGGCGCTGCCGCTGCTGTGCGCACCAGCCAGTAGCATGGGGTGGCAAACAGCACCCATTGCGACAGGTTGCCTGAGGGTTTCAGACACTACCGTTTCTTTTCTGCGGCCTTTTCTGAATAGGGGACCAAAAAGGATCAAACGGAAGGATTTCTGTGTTCGAGGCAGTTCCCCCAAGTGCTATGCAGGAAATGCCAGCGTGGAAAAAGTCAGGAGGAAAAGCCGCCTGGCTGGGGTTTTTGAGGGGGTTTTTTGTTGGTTTTTTTTTATATGGATGACTCCGCTTATCCACCCCAATCCGTGGAAACCTTCTCAGTCAGGAAAAAAAGTGACACTAAGGCCGAGGAGATGCTGTTCTGTAAGGCTAACAGTGATGGCAATAAGTAGTAATGCCGTGAAACGTTTGCCAGCGTTCGGCACTGATTTTAATAAAACAAAGCAGAGAGGTGTCGGGGAAGACCTCGGGTCGCCCTGCTGCGGAGTCCCAGTCCTGGCCCCGAACTCGCAGCTCAAGGTAGCATCCGGGCACAGAAAGGGTGGGCGCTGGCCCTGCGCTCCCCAGCGGGACCGGGCACTGGCACTGTGCCCCAGCTGGAGCGCAGCTCGGGTGCCTACCCCTGCGCGCTTGCTCCTTTGCTCCGGCAGCGCGGGTCGCGCCCCACGGACCGGCATGTGCGCTTGCTGCCAGGTTTGATGGCGCTTCACGGCCACGAGCTGTGAGGCCAGGGTGCAGGAACCTGCTTTTCGTTTGCCTCGGTAGCCTGCAGGAGCACAGAGACAATTTCCTCACCACCGCGTGTGGTTAACGGTGGGCGAGGCCAGTATCCTCACAGAATGGTGGGATTAGTGCGGCTTCACTGCCCTGGTGGAATAGCTGCTGCGCCGGCGGTGATCTGCCTAACGCAGGCCTAGGATGAACTGTGCAGAGCAGGTGTAATTCTCTGTGGCGAGCCTGAGTGGAGATACCATCTTGGCGATTTATTTAAAGACGGAAATGTAGGACGTGTACAGATAGAAATTAAGGACAGAGGAGGCATATTTTGGATGGCGGTAGCTGAAGGAATGGTTCTTACAAAGGACTGCTGGAACCTGTGGGTTTATTCTTCTAAGAGCTACGTAGGGCAGAGAGAGACACTGCTGGAAGAAGACCTCAGTTTCTCTTTGTTCCTTGGCTGCAGGAAATTTCCACCGTAAAGCATCGGTGATCATGGTGGATGAGCTGCTGTCTGCCTACCCACACCAGCTTTCATTTTCCGAGGCTGGGCTCCGAATCATGATAACCAGCCACTTCCCTCCCAAAACACGCCTCTCCATGGCCAGCCGCATGTTAATCAATGAGGTATATCTTTTATCTTCCCCCACATCCCCTTCTCCTTTTGAATTTGCCTTCTCCTGTAGCAGTGTTTGGGTCCAAATGGAACTTTTGTGGGTTTTTTGGATCCTCAATAGCATTTTCCCAGATTTTATCCTTCTGACGCTGACTTTACTAAATCATCCCACTCTATCTGTCCCGGTGAAGATTTTAGCAGAGGAAGTTTCAAGTCGTTATGTGGATGTGTGACCTGTAGCTGCTGCTCACAGGAGGTGCCCGCTGCATTGATCTGACATTAATACCGCTTGCGCGTATTTGATAATATGGTACTGCACCGAGTCTGCACTTAGTCTGGCCCTGGTCTTGGAGTACTCCTGTAGTCAGTTCTGCAGCCAGTTCTCTTGCAAAAGTTGTATGTATGAAACTTATTTAGTCATCTGCCAGCAAGCATCGTGTTATACCTGATCAAAATTCATCCCTTTTGCTTTTAAAGCCAAATTTTTAAAGAACTCTGCACATCTTTCTCTGTTGCTCCCTTTCTCTTTAAAAAATTAAATTTTAAAAAATCTGTCTTTCAGCAAGGATTTGTGCCTGTATTTACAGAGACAAAGGCTGATCAACAGCAGGGCTTACACCAATGGTGAGTCTGAAGTAGCAATCAAAATACCTATCAAGCACGTGGTTGAGAACGGAACAGGCCCCAGCAACTCTGCCGAGCGGGGCGTGAACGGCACGCGGCGGGACGAAGACATGGCTGAGGCTGGGAACGAGACAGAGAATGAGAATGAGGATAACGAGAACAACGAAAACGATGAGGAAGAGGAAGACGATGATGACGATGATGACCATGAAGGGCCATACACACCTTTTGACATACCCAGTAAGAAGCTCCTGCGTTTGTGTTGTTCCAAAAAGCAAAACTCAGTTTGGGTATGCCAGAAAGCATCGCAGATGTGTGTTGAGGTAGAATTGTCTCTGAGAGTTCCCATCAGCCTGCACCTCGCAGCGTAGTTCCTGATCACAGGTAAAAGATGAGAGGAACTGGGAAGCAGCAGGAACTTCTCGGGATGCAGACTCCTGGGCTTGGACGCACCTCTGCTGCAGCTCATGCGTTGGCCTGGCACTGCTGTTGCAGTCAGCGGGGAGAGGCAGCAATCTCCACCCCAAAATCTGGGTCACCCTTTGGAGACACTCGTCTCTCTCTGCTGGCTGCGGAGGAGGCTGAGGTTGGTGGGGCCGCTGGCAAGGTGCCTGAATGCAGGTCAGACGTGTCTGTGTCTAGGCCTTACCTCGGTGGTCAGGTGTAGTGCTAGCGGAGACAAGGCAGTGGTGTGGAGCCGCGTCAGAAGAAAGTCCTGGGCGCCTCTGCTTCCTGACACGGCCACAGTGTCTTCTCACTGTCTCTGGAGGGCTTAGAAAGTCGAAACAGCTACGTGACTTGTGAAAAACCACGTGTGCCTCGGGTTGCTGAGCACTGCGTCTGGGACTTTTTGCTATGTCCCTCTTACCCCAAATGCTCTAGTCCTGGGGTGATCGTAATGTATCCCTGCCCTGCCTGTGACTCACAGTTGCCACAGCTGGCAAGACCTGCTGTGTTGCTGGCAAAGATCTACAAGCCAGAATACTGTAGGGACTGGTCCTGCCCTTTACAGGTGACAGTTTTTGGGAACTCCTGTTCAGATCTCCTCACTCAAACAGCACAGCTGTAGTTCGAGACAGGAAAAAAAAAAAAAACAAGCCTTGAAGAGAGTGATTTAGATGTCCTGTGGACCATGCCACTAGATTCATAGTATGGGAAAGGTTGGCATGGACCTCTGGAGATCACTGGTTCAAGCCCTTGCTCAGAGCAAGTTGCCCAAGACTGCATCCAGTTGAGTTTTGGTTATCTATATAAGGATGGAGATCCCACAGGCTTTTTGGGTACCTGTTCCAGTGTTTGACCACCCTTGTAGTAAGAAAAAAGAGAAAATGCACAGCTTATGGTAACATCTATTCTTAATTTCCCTTCCTGCAAGTTAACTCTTGTACTGTCCTTGTGCGTTCTGTGAAAGGTCTGGCTCCACCTTTTCTGTACCCTCCCATTAGGTGGTTGAGGTCGGATCAGGTCTGATTCTAGAACTTGCTTTTTATGTGGTACCTGTAAGAATTTGAGCCAGGGAGGGTCGCAGGTGCGTTCTGACCCATTACTTAAGAAACTCTCAGGGAGGCACTTCATACTCCTTCCCCGTGTCCCTCTGCCCTCCCATCTCTGCCACCACACTGTGATCTTCTGAACCAGGAACGTCTTGTCATTATCTGTTTGCATAGCGGTTAAGCTGAGGTGTCCCTGGCATCTTGCTTGTTAATACTAACAAAATAACAACATTCTGGACTAAAGCAGACTAGAACTGTGATTGTTTCCCTTTTTTTGTTTTACAGCTGGCAAGATAGAAATCTTGAAGTGGCTCTTCACATGGCCGTTGAGTTTTGTCCTGTACTTCACAGTGCCCAACTGTAACAAACCCCACTTGGAAAAATGGTTCATGGTTACCTTTGCTTCTTCTACCCTCTGGATTGCAGCTTTCTCCTACATGATGGTGTGGATGGTATGTACCAACTAAAGTGGAAACCACAGCCTGGGAGAGGCAAGGAAGTGCTTTTTGTCAGCTTAGAGAAATGTGTAGAAAATTCTACATACCTGAATTTTTAGATGAGAAACCTTAAGTCTGCTTCCATTTCTATTAGACCTGTCCACACTGAGAGAAGAAAATTAGGGGCTGGTCGCCATGGTCTCTGAACTTGATTCAGGGCCGGAATTTCACCCGGATTCTTTAACGTGGGAAAAATTACACTTGTACCAGTTTAACACCTTCTCGTCGTGCGGGACAGTGTAAAGAGGCCCTGATGCTAGTAAGAATCTGGCCTCAATAGCGCTCACTGTTCTTGGAGCAAGCAAGCTTGAGAGACAGAGTTGTGAGTGATAACACTTTGAACTCAGCATGAGCAAAAGCAGGACATTCAGCCAAATTCCTGCACAACTACTCTAGCCACCAGGAGCATAATTCCACCTCATTATCCTAAAGGCAGAAGGGGATAAAAAAAAGGAAGACGAGGAAATCCAAGCATAGTTGGCCTGTTCACAGGGGAGTTCTGTGCACTGGCTGGGTCACCGAGCCTGCTGGCTTGCTGCAGGCCTCCTTACATGATACGTGTAGGTGGAAAGTGTAAGTTGTCTTCGTTAGGACTACAGGAATAGTGCAGCATGGAATGTGTTTCTTTTGGGGCAGTCTGTAGTCTTAAGCGGAATCAGACAATGATGCGGCATTGGCATCAGGGCAGGGTCTAACGAGGGAAGCCTGGCTTTGGGCTGCTGCGCGTGCGACAGAGTGCACAGTCCATGGTCTGTCTTGGTGTGGGACCTGAAGAGCGTGGGGATACCTTGCTAAAGCACCGGCCACTTCCCTGCTGGGAAGGGAGGGGCAACAAAAAAAAATCTTCACTGCCTTCACAATTCATTCTTGTACTAAATGCAGAAATGAACGCCAGGCTTTTCCCTGCCAACTAATCAAAGCAGTTACAGAAGAGGGGGGGTTATTTTCTTTTGTTTTCAATAACCCATGTTACCCTGAACAGGAAATAGAAAATTACTTGTTTTCTTCTGCTTTTCATCTTTGAGGATGAGGTGTTTTTCAAGAAAAAAAAACTATTCCAGCTTTTCATAGCTGAAATACCAGAGCCCACAGGGTCACTGTGCTGCTTCTAACATACGGTTCACATGCTGCAGTGAGTATGCTGCAGAGAGTTCAGGAGAGCAATTAAATGTTGCTAATAGGAAACGGGCACCATTAGATAAAGGCATCCAAAATTTAAAAATATTAATCAACTTGAAGAGCACTAATTTATCACAGACTGTATAGTATAACAAAGGAAAGAGGAAGTTAAAGGTATCTCTTCTCTGCCAATAGGAATTGTCTGCAGTCACTTGGGGATATGTCCCTGCATATAGCTTTTTCATAGTATAATGAACTGTGGGGTTGTTTTAGTGTCTGCTTAGCCATTATTTGTATATGATAATGTCTACAAACTTCAGCCAAGATCAGGAGACCGTTACACAGGGTAGCGGGCCACCGTATAGTCTCTTTTCCAGGTTAGTACCAGGAAACTTGTGGATGAACCGTGTAAAGCAGCTAACCAAAGAGGGTACGTAGCAGGTCAGTGCTGTCCTCTGCCAGGTGATGAGTATACCATAAAAGCTTGTCACTGCTGCTCTGTAAAGAAAGTGTGAGTTTGCCCTGAGCAGTAAACTCTGTCTCACAGCATCTTGCAGAATTGGGCCCAGCTGGTCTCTGATTTTAGTTCTTGTAAACAGCTTGACAGTTTATTTCCTCTGCTTAGGTGACGATCATTGGCTACACACTGGGAATTCCAGATGTGATCATGGGCATAACTTTCTTGGCAGCTGGAACCAGTGTGCCGGACTGCATGGCAAGCCTTATCGTAGCAAGGCAAGGTAAGTTCATCACAGAGATGTCATACTGCTATGGAAGTGTTTCCTTGTGTCCTCTTGAGGTAGCACAGATGTGTCCTGAATGTGAAAACATACAGAGCCCTTTTCCTGAGGCTGAAATTTAAAAGAAGGACAAAGAAAGAAATAAATTATGTTGCTATTGCAAAGCAGCTAACAGGTTTTTAATGACAGTGTTGAACAAGTTCTGGCACCTTTGTCAACTTCAAGCCTTCCCCAAGAGCCACGACTTTTTTCTTAATTTAAATATCAGAATTGTTTAGAACATGGCATAAGGGTCTTTCAGGTCACTTTCCAGCTTTTCTGCACGGGCGTAAGGACTGGAGGATACTACTGTTTTTAAGGAAAACAACTTTTTTTACCCACTTGTGACTCCAGCAACAGGTGTTTTAAGAGAAAAAGGAAGTCAGTACTGCTTTGGGGAGCAAAACCCGTGGCTCTTCATTGAAACAACCAGCTACTTAATAGACTACCCAAAGACCTGATCTAATCAGTCCAGTATAGAAACTCATCTGTCGTGGTTGCGGTAAAGCATCGAAAGCCCTATGGAACATGGCAGGAGAGTGCCAGCAGGGCACAGCCAGTGGCCAGGGTCCCCACAGCAGCGGAGGATTAGTTGAGGGAAGTTCTCAAATGATCCTAGAAGGTGGATTCAGCCCGTTCACAACCCCTGCTGGCCTTGTATGATGGAGAGGGCAAAGGGGAAAGGGAAGGGATGGGATGAGGGGGATCTCCCTTAACTCTTTGCCTTAATCTGTGGAAATTATTTGGATTAGCTCAGATTAATGTATTTCTGTTTAAAAGTTGAAAGACTTTTCTGAGACATGTCTGATTATACATGGTTTCCATTCCTGCAGGTATGGGGGATATGGCTGTGTCCAACTCCATCGGAAGCAATGTTTTTGATATTTTAATTGGCCTAGGCCTCCCGTGGGCTTTGCAGACCCTAGCAGTGAATTATGGATCATACGTAAGTCCTACATTTGTTCACATAATTCTTTTTTATTTGTTTATTTATTTATTTTTAAAAATAAACCCATCTATTTAGGGAAAAAAAAAAAGTCCAAAATTCTGTGGATTGGATTTGAAGAAACAAATAGTTCTGCTCTGTTACGATTTGGGAGAAGTAGCAATTAATTGTCAGTGGACATTCCCCATCCTTTGGAGGACAAGTACTTCCATTTCCTCCATAAAGGCAGCAGTCTGTGCTGAAATAAGCTAACTCAGTAGAGTATACTGTATTTTCAGGCACTTGAATATATTCCAAATAAGGAGAATGATCGTGTTTTTAATAAGCCAGAGCGGATAAACACATAGGTGGAAAGTAGAGTATAGAACAGACCTGTAGGGCTTTTTTTGAGAAAAACTCTAGCGTTACTAAACTGTTAAGACACTGGGAAGGTGAAGGAAGCTGTTAAATAACTGGGTATTTCAGAATGTGACCATCATCAGGAAACACTGCAGAACTTTCCTCCTTAACAAAAACTACCCAACACCAATGAAACTGTCCTCTACTTCCCAAGCGAAAAAAGAGCCACCCCCCTACTCCCAAAGCTGTCACAAGCTCCCTTCTGAGAAGGGAGAGCAGGAGATGCCACGAAGTCCTAGAGGGAAGTTGCTGTTGCTATTGCTGTTAGCTGGACAACACTCACACAGCACTCTAGGACAGAAGGAGGTTTCTAGATTACAGTCACTGAGTGAATGCAAAGTTAAAAAACTGGAGAATCACAGAATTGTTGAGGTTGGCAGGTACCTCTGGAGATCGTCTAGTCCCCAACCCTCTGCTCAAAGCAGGGTCAGCTAGATCAAGATGCTTAGGACATGTCCAGCTGGGTTTTGAATACCTCCAAGTGTGGAGACTGCACAGGCACTCTCAGCCACCTGTTCTGGTGTTTGACCACTCTCACAGTAAAAAAGCATTCTTGTATTTAAAGGGAATTTCTGTATTTAAAGTTGTATGTGTTGCCTCTTGTCCTTTCAATGGATACCACTCAGAAGTCTGGCTGCACTCCTCTATCCTCTCCCATCAGGTATCTATACACATCAGTAAGATCCCCCTGAATGTTCTCTTCTTCAGGCTGAACAGTCCCAGCTCTTTCAACCTCTCTTTGTATGTCAGATGCTGCAGTCTCTTCAGTCATCTTTGTGGACCTTCAGTGGGCTCACCCCAGGAAGCCCACATCTTCCTTGTATTGAAGAGCCCAGAACTGAGCGAAGCACTCGAGATGTGTCTCACCAGTGCTGTCTACTCAGCGTAGATCATCTCCCTCTTCCTGCTGGCAACGCTTCTCCTAATACAGCCCAGAATGCTGGTGGTGCTCCATGCCACAAGGGTGCATTGCAGACTTCAGCTTGCTGTCCACCAGGATCAACAGGTCTTTGTCTGCCAAGCTGCTTTCCAGCTGGTCAGCCCCAGCATGTACTGATGCATGGGGTTATTCCTTCCCGGATGCAGGACTTAATTTCCCTTTGTTGATGTTCGCGAGTTTCCTGCCTGCGCATTTCTCCAGCCTGTCCAGGTCCCTCTGGATGGCAGCACAACCCTCTGGTGCATCAGTCACCGCTCCCAGTTTTGTATCAGCTGCAAACTTGCTGAGGGTGCTGTCTGCCCCATCATCCAGTTGATTAATAAAGTTGTTAAGCAGTATTGACCCCTGGGGTAAACCACTAGTGACTGGCCTCCAGCTGGACTTCGAGCGCAGTAGTTCAGCCAGAAGTCGACTCCACTGTCCACTTACGTAGTCTGTTCTTCCTCTGTTTTTCTATAAGGATATTTGAGAGACGGTGTCAAAAGCCTTGCTAAAGTCAACATGAACATCTGTTGCTCTCCCCTCATCCCACAAGTCCACCTCATCACTGAAGGCTATCAGGCTGGGTAAACATGATTTCCTCTTCGTAAATCTATATGCCTACTTGCAATCGCCTTCATGTCCTTCATATGCTTAGAAGTGGTTCCCAGGATTATTTGCTCCATCACCTTACCAGGGAGCAAGGTCAGGCTGACCAGCCTGTAGTTCCTTGGAGCTTCCCTCTTCCTGAACATAGGGGTGACAAAAGGAAGCAATGCTCTAAGAATAAAATCCCTTCCTTTAATGAGCAGCTTATCTGTAGCTCATCTATATTTTTGCACAAAAGGTTGAAAACAAGTAGCTGAACAGAAGCAGCCGGCTTTCATGGAGGCATAACAATGTCACGACTGTTTTGCACACCCAGAGTGTTCAGTGTTGTACAGTGCGATCACGTGGTTAGAAAAGGCAGTCTTGGAAACAGCCCCGCAATTAGCAAAGAGAGTTTCCTCAGTTTCCACTTGCACTTCCTGGATTTCTCTCCAAATCCTTGGACAACTGGACTTTAAAACAAAACAAGCCCCTCCCTCCACCCCCGCGCCCCCCATTATTAGTGGTTAATTATTTAAGTATTACTGAGTTGCCGGAAGAGGCTAGCGTTGGCTGCGTCAGGCGCAGGCTGGTGACAGCATTGGGAGCTGCAGGGCGCTGTTTGCTGTGCAGGGCGCCCTGCGGAGGTGCCTGGCGCCAGGGTCGGCAGGGGCAGAAGACGAGGAGCTCCGGCTCCCCGAGGTCGGTGGGGATGAGCCTTGGGCTGCTCGCACCAGCACGGCCTGCTCGCTGCGGGGGGTTACGGGCTCAGGCCGCCCTGCTTGTCCACCGAATGTGACCGTCAGTCAGGAGCACTAGGTAATTTCTGAGCCACTAGTCACGATTTAAAGTACTGCTCTTTTGGTGTTTGGCAGGATCCAAATTTGGTTTTGTAACATCTCCTCCAAAAGAGGAACTCCTCAAGGCCGTCGTGATGCCCCTGTCTTGTGTACAGAGCGAAGGGGAGATCTGTAAAAGACGAGAAGAGCGTACTTGATCATGATTACTCTGGTATAGCCATCTAAAACCATGATTGCCTCCCCAGAATGTTTAATATGGGAGGGCTGCGGCAAAGTTAAGCTTTTGCTGAAAGCACAGAGTAAATGCATTTTAATAAAGAAGCTGTTAAGGCAGCAGTAGCTTTTGTGGAAGCCAAAAAAGGTAGACTGTTAAGCTTCAATGCAGAAGAGCCTCCTAGAAGCACCCCCCAGCTTTGTTTTTCTGGAAGTCCCACCACTCAGGACATTCTCCAGGGTATGGTATTTCTCTAATACCATACTCTGTAAAATCCCTATGTATCTCTTGTTCCAGGCTGCCTGACTCAGAATCCCCTGTGGCCAGATTTTGCTCCCTGTTAATGCTGGTGTAAAGAGTTCTGGCGTGTTACCATGCAGAAGTGGAGAAGAGGATCTGCTCCCCTTTTCTTTCTCTTTGTCTGCCACTGTGCTGTGGCGTGCGCGTGCGTGCGGCAGCGTGGTCGTCTCTGGTTGTGCGCATTCTGAACTTTCGCATCCGCGTGCGGTGAAGTGGCTTCACACGCTAACCAGCCAAGCAACTGCTCCCGACCAGAAGGAGATTTACGGGGTTCCATTCTGAGTATGAAGAGCGGTCTCACTGCTAATGGTGCTTTCAGCTGCTGTAGCACCCTTTGTGGGATGAGCTCGTGTTTGAGCCTCATTTAACTTCCCTGAGGGCAGATGCGTGTCTCAGAGCCCGTTTTACAGATGGTGCATTTTGATTTGAGGTAAGCAGAGAGCTTTGGATGAGATGCAGCCTGCCAGCTTGTGGCTGGTTGTGAGACATCGATGCTGAAAGCCTTGTCCCGCAAGGTCCCGGCTGCTGCCTCGTTTTGTTATACGCCTGGCGGCAACCACAAGAAGCCCCATGCAGAATCAGGCCTTCTTGTGTGAACAAGTTCAGTCTATGAGATCGTGCCTGAGGGGGAAAAATACAGCTTGTGATCTAACAGATAAGACAGGAAAAGAGCAAGAGGGGACCTGTCAAAGAGAGACTAATGGACTTGCTGGAGGTCACACAGTAGGTAAATGGCAGAACTGGAAATAGACTGTGAATCTCAAGACACATCCTGGTGCTAGGTCGCTAAATCGCAATCATTTTGATTAAGTGGCTCTCCCCATTCTGACTGCTCCTTTCCCAGGCCTATTGTTGATGGATGTTTCAGCTTATTATTTATTTTATTTTTCATTTCTTGTTACAAGAAAGTAATAGAAAACCATCTTTTGCTTCTCAGGCTGTATCTTGGAAGCATCTGTCACCTCTTTTAGAGAAGGAAGTTCCCTTTCTTCTGTTTTCCTACTTTAAATGAAACATTTTCCTGTAGGATGTGGATACACTGCAGGTGGAGACTGCAGGGCAGTCGCAGCCCCAGCCTGAACGGGGGGGGCTGCACCCACATGGTGTGATGTAGGAAGCTGGCAGACCGGGCAGCGCTTCGCAAAACCACTGTATGCTCCAAGGCACCGGTCTCTGATACCAGTCGCTCTGCCTCGCCTGTGTGCGTCTGTTACCACAAACCAGGTCTGTCTCCGTGTGATCATCAGTGTGCAATACTGGATTTTTATTCTCTTCCTTCCAGTGCTGACCGGAGTCAGCGCAAACCCAAGCCAGAGAATGCTCCGTCTCATGCTTCCCCCGGAAAATGTTAGTGTTGGTGCAGAGAAGAAAAGGTTCTCCTCCGCCCTCACCCTTTGCCTCCAACTCAGTTGTCAGTCCCACAGTTCTTGGTTTGGCCCAGGCCACTGATGCTTTTCCCATCAAAAGACAGATCTTGTCAACGTCAAACAGCTTCCACATCAGATCCCTTCTGTTTCTACAATGTCTAGTCTCTAACCCAACTACATTATTTTAAGAGTCCTTGTTATTTCTGGACATCCATTAATGTCCAGGCACTAACTCTGCCTTCCTCTGTGATTCCCACAGAGCTTCCATCTTCACTACTCAGAGGTCATTTGGCCACCCTCTTGCTGCAGCTCTGGCCTTCTGTTATCAACCATAGCTAATCTAGCATGCCAGCAGGGCTTTCGGAGAAAAAGCAGCATCCCTCTGGACCTAGAGAGACCTTTGGAAGACTTCACTTTCTCATCTCTTCCAGCTCTGAGTCCTGGACATGTTGCTGACTCTGTAATCCTGTAAGCATCCTTCCCCAGTGGCCCTGGCAAATCTGCAGTGGAAAGACACTTGCTCCGTGTCTTCCATCCAATTGCTTCCCTCTGGAATCTTTTTTTGGATGTGAAACTGTAAGCCAGACATCATCCAAGAGTACTGTAGAGAACAGGAATTTTCTAAGGATAAACAGCCTAAGGATAAACAGCCAGATTCATTTGTCCACGTTAGCATTTGGGAGTACACTCGTATGTCTATCCATCGCTCCTCTGCCTGATAACTTCAGCCAGTTTCAACAAAATTTGACAGTAAGTTAAAAGTCTTAGAGACATTACATTCCTTTCATCAAACAGGCAGCTAGAGAGAGAAGGAATAGCACCAGCACAAGCCTTGTTAGACGTCAGAGAATCCAGAGGGAAGCGGACACTCGAGAAACACTCATCGAGATGGCAAGCGTCACTGCTTTGCTACTTCGCTGAGCAGTTTGCTGTTCACTGGTTTAACTCCAAGGCACTAGGATGAACCGTGGGCCATCGGGACAAAGCTGACCTTCCATCTCCTCACAGCCAACACTTGCCTGTCTGTTCCCTGCCCCATTCTGGCCCAGGCGTCTGCATATAGACCACCTTAAATCCTCGGAGGGAAGAGGAAGGATAGATTCAACGGATCTGTCAGTCATCGGGGCAGACATTAAGGTCGAGGTGTTGGTGACTCTGATTGTCTGCAGGGGTCCCTGCTTCCCACTGCATCACCCTTCACTTCTCTAGATGTTATTCCTCCTCCTGCTCTGGGGTGCCAGGGTCCTTCCAGCTGCCACACTAGCATCTGCAGTGTGGTGTGCTGGTATCACTCCGGCAGCAGGATGCAGCTTGGCAGGTATTAATGGATTAATTTATTGGCTGATCCCAAAAACCTATGGATGGGCAAAGCAGCAGGTGCACGCTGAAGCTGCTAACTAGCTGAAGTCCTTCCAGTCCCACTAGTCCAAACTGGAGTGGTTTGCATGCATTGAGTGCATTTGCTCCCTGGATTTATGAGAGGGAGACTGGGATGATTATACTGTAGTAAAAGTGTCTGGTCCCTTCCAAAGCTCCTAACAAAACAGGAATTCTCTCCAACCTCATCCCCTGTATTTCTTGCTTAATACCTTGAGGGGCTATGTGCAGCACTCCATGTTGTGTAGTGCAGGGGGTGTACCCTCTGCAAAGTGAATTCTGTGATACAGAGCAAACCAGGGGTGCTTTCCTAGGAGTCTCAAAAAAGGTCCAAGAAGGAAATTCCATTGAACCATGAGGAATGCAGCACATGTCTGAAGTTCCAGGTTCTTGAGACCGCTGTCTCATGGCAAGACCTGGGGAATGCAGTATTTACACAGGATTTCCATCGCCAGGCAGGGACACTGCAGGAAAAGGATCCCCAAACAGACAGCCTGCAGCTTTTTCAGCCAAGGGACTGGAAACATAGCAGAGTCCTTCTAATATTCCTGAATGAGGTAATTTCTCTCATATTTGGACCCTGGCGCAAAACCCGTTTGGGTTTTGGCAATAGCTCCTTGTTTTCCCTTCAGCAACTGCCAGAAGAGAATTGAAGAATGGAATCACGTTTTTTTTATTTCCATTGTTTTTCCTCTGCTGTTTAGCTTCAGCCTCAGTTCCTTATTGCCTGCAGGTGCTGCATGGGAATAGCTGGAGCTGGTGGCAGCGTCTTTGTATTTGCTACACAAGGAGCAGGGAGGTAGCCTCCATTCAAATTCAGACAGAGTAGATTTTGCACTTGCAAACCTTTCATGTCTCATGTCTGATCAGTCAAAACAGAGCGTTCTTCTGGCTTGCTTTAGCCGCTAGATACAAGCCAAACCCCAAAGGAGAGTTTGGGAGTGCTGATTTTTCCTCCGTGCAGTATGAGGGAGTGCTTCATCTGCAGACAGTTCTCTCCTGGGGAAGAAGCATTTCCTATTCTTAAATGAACACAGAACTGAGCTTTTCCTTCTATAATTAAGATGACTCCAGCTGAGGCCCTTTTTCTGCTCTTTGCTAAAAACTGAAATTATCACCTCCCTTACTGACCCTGGAAACACCTCATACCACCAGTGCAGGGTTTACTGGAGAACATCTCTCCAAATCCTCAGGCTTCAGCCCCAACAAATGCTTGGCAGTGAGTTTCACCTAGCTCCAAGGAGACCTTTCTTCGTTAGAGTGAGAATATTCAGCATCCCTCAAAGACTAGACTACCGTTGCATTTTGGACCTGAACAAACACAGACGGCTTTCGTTCTCTTCTCAGAGCGGGCTATAAAATCTGCAAGAATCTCAAAGCACTGTATCACTCCACGAAACTTTACAGTAAGAGGTATCTGGGCAACAGGCTTGAAGAGGAGTAATATCGACTATGAGGGAGGTCTCTTACCAGTGTAAATCACCTTGCTGCAGGGCTGCCTTAAATAACCTGCAGGCGCTGGGCACGGTGCCTGAACGTATGCCATTCTCCACACGTGCAGAAGTCGAGGAGGTCAGACTTACTGCGTGTGCCAGATAGGCAATGCGTCGTCCGCAGCCAGGCTCCCCGCGCACACCGTGCAGAGCCGCTCCGTGCATAAGCAGCACGCCGAATTAATTGCACTATTTGTGTGCACGTAGAGGAACTCCCCAGCTCGTATACCGCAAGCCCAGTGCAGCCGGAGCTACAGCCAGCACCCGCCCGTGTAATCTATCTCCTGGCCATCCCAGGGCAAATCTGCTCCAACTGTCGTCCTTGGAACTGTTGTTCCAACTGTCTTTCTGTTGGTTTTCGTTCACTTGTCATTGTTTTACAGCCCTTCTCGCCTGTCGTCTGTGTCCTCTTCTGTCCCTTTTCTGCCTGCTCCACAGCATGGCAGGGGAATGCCACGCATGCATCACCTCCTGAGCCACGGTGGAAACAGCTGGAATTCTGCACAGCTTTAATAGCACTTTGAGCTCACCGACAAGGTTTTTTACCCAAAGAGTAAATTTGGGTAAATTTTCATCCAGAAAGGCCAGCTGTGATACGTATCCAGTTCAGCCAAATGAGCTTCCTGACACAGTGCATTCCACAGCTAGCATTTGCTTACCCCAGGAAACCACCCTTTGCTATGTACATGGAAGGGGTTTAATCCTGCTGTCCCATGGCAGAGTGAGGTATTGGGTGACGACCCTAATAAATGGTCTGATTTTTTTCGGAGCAAAAAATACTGGACAGTGAAAACTGCATTGGAAAACACCCTTTCACTGCTCCCAGGAAATCCTTTCTTTCTGTGGGAATAGTCAAGCCTCGTAAAGGAACATTCTTGTTATTTAGCTTAATTAGCAGCTAACTGCTTTGCTCAGCAGTGGGAGCTGGGCTAGATCCCAGGCCAGGAGCATTGCTAGTTAAGCCCAGGAGCGTTGCTAGTTAAGCCCGAGTTGAGAACTGTTAACCCGGAGTGCAACTCAACTGTTCCGGTGCAATACCACCGCAAGGGAAAACTGGCGCTCATGCTGCTGAAGGGGTTGCCACGTTTGCTTTGCCCGCGTGCGATCGGCGTGACGTAGGTTACTGTTACATTCGTAAAGCTGTCATAAATAATTAGCGTACACTTCCTAATTTTGAATAATCCTTAATAGGAACTTTTATTCCCCTGAATGACCTCCAAAGAGGAGCCTTGCAGGTTGCAGCCCCAAACACCTCTCGTTGGAAGCACTGTCCTCAGCAAATTAGACACAGAGGCCTTTGGAATGGTCTTTCCAAATGTCTGCTGGTTTTATGGAGGCTAATGATGTAACTGAGAAGCAGCGTCTGCACTTCAGGTTGAATTCAGACATTTTCCGTGCTAAAATGATTCCAGCTGCTTCATTTGCTTCCTTTTCCTGTAGATTCCTTTCCGATTGATGTATTTCATGCTGACAGTTTTTACAGATTTTGGCACTAGTCAAGCAGAATTCCTGACCTAAATCCAGACAGGAATTTATTGTAAAACAGTATCTGTCTTTTCTAGCCAGCTGCTGCTCATTTGGGGCAGCAGGGAGGGTGGCTTTAAATTTGTATTTCAGTTACACAAAGTTAGTTTAGGGGTTTTTTGCATTTTAGAATAACCGAAGTGGAAATCCAGGTTAGCTGTCATGTATGGACTATTCAGATTAGTGGAAGCAGGAGAAGAGGAGTGGATGCATGGGAGTGAATGGAGCACCGTGGGCCCGGCCGCCGCTACAGGGAGCAGTGATGTGTGCTCGTCCTGGCTCCTTAGCGTAACGGGAAATAAGCTGTAGGGTATCGAAGAAAAAGGTCCTCTGGGTCAGAACCTGACGTTGTGTCTCATCCCGAGAGCAGCTCTCGTTTCGGCAAAACTTTGAGGTTTGCTTGGGACTGGTAATAGAAGCCGCAGTGGCCTTGGAGACTTCTTCCATAGCTGCAAGAACACGCTTCCTCCTGTGCACCGCTTACTTACAGCCTGCAGCTTACGTTAGTGGTGGGATCATTACATTTTTCACCTTTGGCTATGCAGACAGTTGCAAAATCGTCCTTCACACTCTGAAGCAATCCAAATCCTTCATTTCTTTGGACAGTCTAGTGAGAATATTGTGTTTTACATGTAATGGGCATAGGAATATAAAGGTCCCGCTGTACATACACACTCTTAGAGCTTATGTCTTAAAGAAATCCTGTAATGCCTTTAAGAACAGACGATCATCATGGCTATAGCCTTTTTTATGATGGCAAAAATCAGTAAAGAAGGAGAATATGCCATTTGTGTAGGCCAGTATTTTAACATACATGAAGATGACAACAAATCTCAGGCAGCAATAGAGCTCTGCAAATTGGTGGGACGCTTGTGAGTACAAATGCCGTAACAATTCCAGCGTATAGTAGCTGTGCAAGACCTATTCATCCTCATCACAGTTTATTAGAAGTACAGCAACGTGTAGTCATGTTGCATCTTGAGCATGTACGGAGGAAGAGAGAAATCCTTCCAGGACTGTCTTTTTGCAACATGCTTGACCTTGTCTCCAACATGGATTTGCACAGAGGATCCTGGGTGTATGGAGTTCATTGCAGGTTCAGGTCTGCAAAATGCCTGAACCGATAATGCTTTCCTTCACCCCTCAGTTGTCCTTGGGGAACAAAGCTAAATCATTACTGTGGGTTTGAGAGCAATATTTGGGTGAGAAGTTCTTCCTGACTGTAATGCAAAACGATACAAGTGCCTCAGCAGCCTTGCATTCATGAAATTGTACTGCTGCTTGTCATCAAATTAGCAATACCAGCTTCTCTTGCAAACGGGCTTCTTTGTAGCCTCACTGGAAGGATGCGAGCACTGAAAAGTGGCCAGTGATACACTATGTACCATTATTTTCTGCCTTGATGGTTGAGAAAATAATATCGTAGCATAGAAGTTTAGTTTGAATTGTTCATTGGACTAAAAACAGTTTAAAAAAACAAGAAATAAATCCAACTGTTAGAAAAAAAGTGTCGTTTGAGGCAGATGAGCTTTCATTCCGAGAACTATTTTCTTGACTGCAGATCATTTGCAGGAACGGACTGATGCTTTTGCTTTTCCTTGTGTACAAACGTAGAACAAGCTCAGCAATTAAGAACTGGCTACCAGCCCATTTAAGGAAGATCACTTGCATTTAGTTTTGTGATTTGACCTCAGCAGCAGAGTGGTGTGTCTGAAAATACACCTGCACTGCACAAAATCAAAGTCCGCTAGGCAAATAGCAATGTCCTTTTCTAAAGCATCCTTGAAAAATACTTGTACGTAATTTCTTGCTAAGACTGCTCTTTGCCAGGAAACTTAACTAGTCGGTCACTACTTTAAATAGTAATCAGTTTTGGTGACTCAGTTGAACTCGGTTGATACCAGGCGGTCTACAGATTTACAGTTCAGTCACCCAGGCAGCTTCCAGCTGCCCTGTTTCCCCCTGGAGAAGCCGACCTTCCCTAGGAGGAAGGCTCCCTCACACAGTAGCCCCTGCAGAAACGCCTCGAGAGACTCCACCTGCCTGCGCCCTTGCCGGTACTGCAGGTGATTCTGTTTGAGAAGGTCATATAAAAACGCCCAAAGGGACAATGATTAAGCTCCGCAAGCGAAGAATGGGAAACTGAGAAGTGTGATCCTAGCTGAGGAACAGGATTGGAGAGGTGGCTTTATTCCCTCTAGCCTTCCTACGTAGCTTTAGGTTTATGTCACATAAAACCGTGGGGTTTTAAATGTATTTAGGGCTTAAATATGCAGGTGAGTGCCTTTGGTTAGACTCCAAAGCCTCTAAAAATGGCAGTTAAATAGCCCCACAGTTTTGAGCACCTGTATCTCGGCACAGTGGATGCGATTGTGGCTCTGCCACGGAGACGGCTACGTCAGAGCCTGTGATGCGCCTGGGTACCTTAGTGACTGTATCTCTACACAGCCCTGCAGGCAAGAAGTTGTCTCTTTGCCTTATTTTCCTCAGTGCTAAATAATGTTCTCCCTATGCTAATGATGCTATCGATATATAGAGAGAGATATATATGCTAATTGCTATGACGCATCGATAGCGATGATTTTCAGCAGCTGAGGTTCAGGCTGGGAGATTACTGACTTGTTTCCTTAGCTGAGGAAGAGTAGGGAAGAAATTACGTGGTGGTGTGTGTGCCCTTGCTTATTTTCCCCCACTGTGAAGCATTAATTGGTGACTGAATGCAACATTTCCTTTCCCCCATTTGTTCTCTCAGGACTCACATAGGAGTTAATTGCCAAAAAGAAAATTTCATGATATAACAATATAAAGGATGACAAAGCCCATGGCGGGGTGGAACAGTTTGAAATGCTGTCAAGTCCTAAGAACACTACTCTAATAATACTTCTTCTTTGACAATAGGAAGTAGGCAAAATAATCTGTGATGTGATAGTCTGACTTGACATTTACAGCTTGCAAGTGTTTGGCAACCCAGCAGTTTAGGATTACAGAATTATCAGCAGAGAGAAATATTGTTGCTTGAAATTGTGACATGGTTTTATAAACTTCCTTCTTTTACAGATTCGGTTAAACAGCAGAGGACTTATCTATTCTGTTGGTCTCCTGCTGGCATCTGTTTTTGTCACAGTATGTATATTGCCTTTTGTTCTTAATTTCCAAAAGAGTGATTTTTATCGACCCTTTCTTCACCTGTTCCTTTCTCAGCTCCAGCTGTAACAGTGGTTGCAAAGTCTGTTGTTAAGAGATAGGGACGGTCACCCCTATTGTAAACTTCCCAAGATCTTAATCTGGCACTTGGTGGAAGCTATCGCTGTCACGAGGCGGCTCTCATGTTTGTATGTTTTTGATGGGAGGAGCCTGGGAGTTGCAGTAGTAATCACTAGTTATTTTTCATGCTAGAGTAGAAACAGATCCCCTGATGTATGACGAGATCCATTCTCCTGTTGGACAGGTAGACAAAACGCTCTACAGTTTGCTTTGGCCCTCGGTAGGAACCTTCTGAAACCCAACGTGGAAAGAACAAATAGTGCCTGGACATGACTGTTTCTGTTGAAATCAGTGCCTTGCGTTCCCTGACCTGTCCAAGTCCAGCATAGCAGACTAGAAATGGTAGGGAGAAGAGGATTTATGTGACATCTTCCAAATCTTGAGACCAGCTGCTATAGGGTTGCACATCAGCACAATGCCCTTGTACGCAAGACTTTAATCTTTTAAGAGGTTTGTGTGGGAGCAAACTAAGCAAAGTCAAGCACAGCCTTAGACTGTGTGGCTCCAGACTGAGATGCAGAGGTTCATATGAAGCATTTGGAGTGAAGGAAAAGGGATCTGGCCTTTGAAAACGTTTCTGAATGAATGAAATGGGATTGTTCTTGCCAAAATGAAATTCATTGCAGAAACTTAAGGCCCTTGGGCCAGGTCTCGAGATGATGTAAGTCAGCGTGGCTTCAATGACTGCAAGGGGTCTACTCTGATTGACTTTAGCTGTGGTCTTCAGCTCACTTGTTGCAGCGCTTGCATTGCGATAGCTTCCGGGTGACCACGACCAGTAAGGGGACAGTCATCTTTGTGCTCCTGTAATTGAGAAAGGGATTTACCAGTTTATTCAAAATGTTCCTGCTGTGGTGGCTTACTCTGTGTTTATTGTAGGTTTTTGGCGTCCACATGAACAAATGGAAGCTGGATAAGAAGCTAGGGTGTGTGTGCCTTTCCCTGTACGGCATCTTCCTGTGTTTCTCCATCATGACAGAATTCAATGTTTTCACTTTTGTGAACTTGCCCATGTGCAGAGATCACTAATGCAGGTGGCAGACTGTCGGGAGGAACTTCCTTCTTACCTGTGCAATACAAACCACGGCTGGCATCTCCTGAATGCGGTGCACCTCCAAGTCGTGACGTATATCCTGTTCACTGTTCATAGGACCCGTGGCCCCATCTAGGTCTGCCCTCTCCCTGACCCCCCCACAACCTGGAAAAATCCTGCATCGATGTGAAGATTTTTTTTTTTCAACATTCATGTGATTTCCTAGCTCAGTTTTTGAACAGTGTGACTGGGACTCTAGATGAACTGGCTGCTAACTGGCATCAAGCCAGGCAAAACTGGTCTGCTACAATTCGTTCTTTTTTTAAGTTATTTGATGGAAGACTAATCTAATTTATGACTTAAGACTATTGCTACAATGCAGAAGAGGGTACGTCATGGGAATTTTGGGGGTTGGTCTTTTGTTTGGGGGGGGGGGGTTAAGTGTTGGGGGGAGGGCGGGGTGTTGTTAATTGCCAGAGTTCAATGTCCTCTCTTGCAGCTTCTCCTTCGGAGCGCTGGGTCTCCTGTAAGGATCCAAAGGTCACAGGGCAGTGTAATATGGGAATACAATTCAAGGTACTCGGCATATGAATGGATTTACCGTGCATTAAAAGAAGACCGTCAAGGCAACAGACGATGACTTTTTACCATAAATAATGAGTCTTGTACAGGTGTGATGAGGAATGCGAAGTAAATCTGCATTCAAAGGATAAACACTGCTACCATTTTACTATTAATATTGGAGTTTTATCACTAGGGTGTCTATGGTATTTCCAAGCAATAGTGTGATCGCCAGCCCAGGAGGGCTACCAAGGAGGTGTCCTGCTTTTTAATGATCTGCATGGGGAAACGGAAGGTCAGAACTTTCTCTGCTTCATCAGATTTCTTGTTTTGGGGGGATTCAGTAGTTCATGTCTTACTCATTCTGAGAAGGACATAAGTACGTGTCGGAACTTTTCTAAATGAGTTACAGACACTGGTTTCTTTAAAAGGAAAGAGGCGTATTTTGCACAGACATAGTTACTGAAGTCATAATTTGCCACTCTTTTTAAAGAATACACTGGACCTGGCCAGACATTTGTCGTCTTAAGCAGTTGAACTTACCTGAAAACAGATCATGTGGACTCATCACCCCTCCTTTGGGAGGGAGGAAGACACAGAGAGAGATGGCACTTTTTAAAATGCGGAATATCTTCAACGCAGACTTGCTCACAGATCTTAAGTTATTGTGAAAGTTTAGCTATTCATTGTTCCAATATCCCTGCTAGATTTTGTACAATTCTGTATTAATATGCAGGCAGATTCCACCCCATGAGAAACACCATCACAGCTTCATTTGTATGTATTGATACTGTGGATTCTTGCCAGTGCTGGCTCTCGTATTTACTTTAAGCACTGATTATTCTGATTCATTTGGTATGTTTTTTCTTCTTTCTTGTATATGTTCTACTATGAAATGTATTAAGATACTACCAGCTAGGTGAATGTTTTTGTCTATGGTACAAACAGTGGCAAATATTGGTAGCAAAGGCACAGCAAACCCTACATAAAAGAAAGGAAGGGGAAAAAAAACCCACCAAACCCTAAGCTATAGCGGGGAGGCGGGAACATTCAACTAAAAAAAAAAAATAAAAAGTGCCCCGCTCACAGACAGAAAGCCCATTTTTATTTCACTTGTACTTTTGGAAGTGATTTTTTCGGTTTAATTTTCTTTGGGCAAAATGTTGTATATCAAAATACTTAACACCCTGTGGTTTCCATTCAGCTCAGCACCTGGTTTTCTTTCGTTGTTACGCTAAACGTGCGGAGGCACTGGCAGCCCTCGCGCTGCGCGTGTTGAGGAAGTCCAGCGGAAAAAGCCGCCTGCCGCTGGCCTTGGTGAACAAAGCGTGCTTGTGGATCCCTGGCAAGAAGGAGGAAGGGTCCAGGGACCGGCAGTAGAGGGAGTCAATGACATGCCTGCGTCGTCATTTTTCGTTCTGGAGAAGAAGTGTGTCGCTACTTGTTGCGCTATGCAGCCCGTGGTTTGAGCAGCCTTCTCGTAACTATGCCCGCTGGAAGTCCTCTTGCGCTAGGAAGCCCGCTGTACCTTCCTGTTGGTTTTTTGTTGCCGTTGTTTCTCTTTTTGTTGTTGTTAATGAGATTAATAATAATAGCAACCACTAAAATGCCTAAAATACTTCCTTAAATCAAACGATGTTAGCAACGATGTGGCGCATTTCACTAAAATCCACCCCACAAACACACAGCTATACTCTTGTAGCAAGATGCAGTCGCTCCTAAGCAGAGCGTTTCCTTGCTGACAGAAGGGACAGATTTGGGGAAGGAAAAATAAAAAAAAAAAAAAAAAAAAAGAGAAGTTTCACATCAGGGCCTATTATTACTTCTATTTTGAATATTTATACTGCTGCTCCAATGGAGCCAGTTGGATCTATTTCTACGAAATAGCCATTACCTATCCCGTGGCACAAAAACCGCATGAGTATTTTTTAGGAACTTTTCCTATTGGTGTGCATTAAATACTGTAGTATATCGTAGCTTTGCATTGTGTGTAAAACCTGAAATACCTTGTTTTGACACGTGTGTGTTGTGCAAGAATGTTCTGCGAGTTGTTTGTTCTAAGCAGAAGCTGAAGGTACATTGAACGGTTGTTATCTGTGCCATATATGAGTCGATAAGCACTCTCTATGTTGACAGTTTCAGCGAGGTGTGCTTACGATTTGCAACCAAATCAACCAGTGCAGACCTGGTTTGGGACAAGATAGACCAACCGAATGTGCGCGTTCTTGTTTTTGTCTCCAAAAGAGAGAGAGCCTCTCGAGTTTGTTAGCGTAATCAAAGCCTGCGGAAAAGTCCCCGGAGCAAAAAAACCTGGAGCAATTTTTAGCATCCTTTTTGTACGGCACCTCCAAAACTCACACAGAGAGTTATGTTCAGATGCAGCGCATCCTAATAGCTTTGCTCTGTCGAGCCAAGCAGAGGACTGCACCTGAGGGGTCCTCTGCTCCCGGCGTGAGATGTGGGGATCTGCCGGCTGTGCACGGAGCAGCCGGCGCCCGGCTTCGGTTTCCCGGTGGGAAGCTCTGCAGCGCCCGTTGCTGCCCAAGCCCCGTGGCTGGGGCACGGGGCCGCGGGAGCCCGTCGAGGGCGGCTGCGCCCTGCCCTGCACGGCAGCTGGGGCCGGCAGAGCCCCTGGCGCCGTGGGGCGGGACGGGCTGCCGTGGGGCTGGGGCTCGGCACCGGGGTGGCTGGGGGGTGCCTGGCGGGGGGGAAGGAGGGAGCTGAGGCACGGAGGGGCTGTGGAGAGGCCCAGGCTTTGGGGGGCTGGGCGAAACCAGGACTGAAGCCAGGCTGGGTTGGATTTTTTTGGAATATGACTGATTCGTTTGGGTTTTTATACTACTGAAACCAAGGGTCACCGTCGCGTCTCAGGCCGCTCTGGTCTTTGGACCAGTTGACTGGTTTTGTTTCCACTCCTGGCGGTTTCAGACGATTCTTTATGAGTATTTTAAAGGGAGATTAAAGAGCCTTTTCCTCCGTGGAGAGCGCTTCACTGCAGCTCTGACCGTGACTTGGTTTAAATATGTGATCCCTTGCTTGTTTCAGCTCTGCTCAACATGGGGATGGCCTTCCTTCGGCAGTGGTTCAAAGGCAGAACGATAGGGTGTGTGGTATGCGGAGGTCTTAAGACATGCTGGAGAAACTGCTTTTGTCCCTACCAAAGGTGAATTTTATACTTGCCTTTTTTTCTCTCTCTCTCTTTTTTTTTTCCCCCCCTTTTTTTTGATGTACTGCACTTTTTGGTAGATTGTTTCTGCAACAGGAACACCAACCTGAAACGTGTGCATGGGAGATTTTCACTGGTATAATTTGGGGGTTTTTTGTCCTGTGATGCTACTTGCCTGCTTTTGTTTTCAGCATTCTGTCCTCAGCTGTGTCATTGAAATCAGTTGATTAGCATGCTTTGGATTTGTGATATTAGTGCTTGTGAAAATGAATGCTCGTTCTTAACATTCAGGTAGATGCGTGACTGGCTTTTTTCTTGACAAAACAAATCAGGTAGAACAGCAATCTAGTTTTAGAAAAACAACGTTCGATGTAGGTGGAGCAACCTGAGGGTAACATTTAATATCCTGCTGTCAGAACAGGAATTTTTGTATGCCTTTTCCAAGTAACCGTATTAATACTCGTGAGATAAAATGTAGATTGAATTTTGTTGGATAACTTTTTAGAAAACCGTAACTTTCTGCTGATTGACAAATTTTTCTTATATCAAGATTTTTTGGAAGCCCTAATCCTTTTAAATAAAGCTCACAGACATGCAATAGTGTAAGGTTTATCTATTTCAAAGTTACACCACTGGAGATTTAAACTTGTTTAAATATATGCTTTAAAAATCAATCTCAGTGGACCATGCCTAGCTGGATTTAAACCTGCCCTGTATTCATGAAGCTTCACTTGATCAGTAGCCACTGTAAGTTAGTCTAAAATAGATTTAAATCCAGGTAAGAATGTCCGTGTTACCTTTGTGCCACTTCAACTGAATCAGTTTAAAGCCATGCTTTTAAGGAAAGCGGTGGAAGTTTGAATGTTTGGAAGACTTCAGCCACTTCACTTCAAATTTAAGGAACTGCAGTTTGAGTACGCCGAGTAGGTATACCAAGTATAATGCAAGGCTTAAAGTTAAAGGAAGAGAGTTTTCAGTATTCACTGACTGGAGTGAAGGTTGACCTCTCTTGAAATCGATGGGAAAACCCCAGTGATTGTTTTGTAGGGTCGGTGTACGTGTTTGCAGCAGTAGGTCCTGAAAAGGACTATTGCACTTTGTTTTTTCAAGATGAATGAACTTCTTGTTTTCTTATCTGAGTAGATAAATGAATAACTATTAACACGACTGGGCACCCTTAAGGGAATTTACGTGAACGTTCTGTTAGCACTTCGTGGCCTCAAATCTGAAGCATATTTTGTAAATGCATCTCCTTCCACCCAAACTGCTCTGACTTGTTTGGCTGAATATCCAGAAGCCATCTCAGGTGTGGACAAATCCATGCCTTTTGGTAAAGTTTTCTTTATTTGCAGGAAAGCAATGAGGGAAGAAATGGCAGTTTGGTTTTTGTGCACCAGGGCATATAATTTGGCTGTGAAATCTATTGTTCACTGCCCTGAAACAGCCTGAGATTTAGCTCAAGTTATCCAAGTTTGGGCAGAAGCATTTAATTTCAGGAAAGCTTCTAAAAAAGCACAAATTCTTTAAAGCAGCAGATTTTTAAATGTATTTATACAGTTAAAACAACTTTATTGTGGTATATTTTAGGTAGGTTTTTATTTTACTTTTTCCTGTAGCCTTGTAGAACAAGTTATAAGCCTTCCACACCAAAACAACCTGACAGAAACCTTGTCAATATAATCATCGTCTGCCGGGTAGGATTTGAATGGTGCTAAAAGTCAACACGATAATTTTACAGCAACAGTTTAACATAATTTTTTTTTTTGCCAATTGAGGGAAAACATAACATTGAATGCCTGAACCTATGAGGACCATTGTCATTGATTACAGAGCTACTCGAACGTTGAGCATTTACTTCTGGGGTTTTCCACTGACATGCCTGGCAAGCACAGCAAGGAGGTTGGATTCGCAGAGGAGAAACCCTCCTTGCCGGACATTTTGTCTGTCTCGTGCTGTGGTGAAAGGAGGGGGCTGCTGGTGTGCACCACCCCTTGGCTACTGGTTCCTGCCTGCTAGCTTGGAATGATGCTTGCTCCTTCTTCATAGTAGAAACACAGATTTCCCTTAGCACCACGTCTTACCTTGATTCTGGTCAGTGTTGTCTCCTGGCCGGCAAGCGCTGGAGCAGATGAGGAAACAAGCGCTCCGTTCACTTCCAGCACATAGAGACAGACATTTGGTTGTGGAAGGGGTTAACTGCAGAAACGCTGTGTGGAGAGAGAGAGGCCTGTAACGTAAGCAAGTTTTAGTAATCATAGGGATATGTAAATCTGCCATTAGGGATGAAAAATGAAGACCTCTGCGCTCGGGCAGCGAGGTCTATATGCGACTGGTGGGGTCATTTCGGCAAAGCGGTCCCGCGGGTAGCAAACCACCACATCTCTGAACGGGACCTGTTGTAGTCATTCCTGTCAAAAAGCGGTAGCGCTAGCGTGCAGGTGCGTGGCTACCGTACAATCGCTCTCACTGAGCGAGCGCTGGCGTTTCAAAGTTTTAAAAGGGAAATAGCCATGGGGCGGCAGGAGCACCGGTGTCCTTCGTGTCCTCTGGGACGTGTCTCTGCCGGGGGCAGCCTCCGGCTCCCGTGGCTGGCACGGCTCCTGAGAAGGCTGGGCCTCAGGCAGCTCTTGTCCCGGCCGCTGTGGCTGTGCCTGCCGGCCGGCCGCACACTGTGGAAGAGGCTGTCGGGGTAGCCGCGGAGCAGTGCCCTCGGCCAGCGCTGTTCAGCCAGGCCGTACGTCTGGGCCCAGCTCTCGCAGGGCCTCAGGGCCGCCCTGCCGAGGGAGGGTGGGGGGAGCACGCCGCCCCCCGTTCCTGGGGAAGGCCCACCCCAGTGCAAGGGGCCGGGGGCATCTGCGCCTCTTCCCTGGCCTGATGCGAGCGCGGGCACGCTTGGGCAGCCTGTGCTCGGGCACGCTCCTGAGTTGCAAGTCCAGAAAGTGCCAGAGCCGTTGCTTAACCTGAAGGACGTGCGTTGTCGGGCGGAGGTCCGTCCATCGAAAGCTAAGTACGCGCGTAAGCGTTTTGCTGAGAAATTTGGTTTAGTGAATCCAGCCCTCTGGCATCAGCGCGGTTTATTTTAGTGCCCAGCAGAGGCAGCACGTGCAGCCTAAGCGTGGAGGCTCTCGTCGGCCGCGACTGCAGCAAAGTGCTCCCGTTTGAGTTGGGAGCAGAGTCCTGTGCGGTCAGTCCGCCGGTGACGGAGGAGCAGGGTCCCGGGGTTGAAGGAAGGGAGGTGACGTTGTACAAGTTTGATGAACTGTCCACTGGGAGCCAGCTACTGAGGTTTTTACTACCGATGCTATTTAGGAAAGTAGATTTTCCCTCGTAGAGTTTAGCCTTGAGGTGCTCTGTCACTTTCCGTAGGCCTCTTTAGCGGCAGTAGCCTGTGTTGGTAGCTCTCCTGTGCAAGCAGGACCTGATGCTGAGCTTCCTGAAGTTAAAAGCAAAGATTTTTAACTGAGCTAGAAGGGCTTTGGATGGAGCCCAAGCCCGGGGCAGTCGGCCGACGGGGTCGCGCAGCGTGGCTGCTGCTGCACCCCGCAGGCAGGTGTCCGGCTGGGCTGGTCGCAGCGCCCACCAGCAGCAGGCCGCCCTCGCGCCTCGCCCTCTCGGCAGCTCCTGCTGGCGCGACGAGGAGCGCTGGGCAGAACCCCTGCCTGCCCCGTGCCCGTCAGTTCATTTGGTGTTCTCTCGCGTTTCTGGAGCCTGCCCAGAGCTTGGGTGGGGTCTTTTGAATCTGAGGATCCCGTTTGCTTTTGGAGGAGATGGAGAAAGAATTTTGCATTGCAAACTTTGAGCAAAGATACCACAGCAGTAGTTCTCGCCCATGTCTCGGCTTCACGCAGCTGCATCGGTAGGCATAAAGATGGTGAAGTCTGAAGGGTCACATCCAGGACCCTCTGATGCTGTTGACTACTCTTGAGCCAGCACTTGAAATTAAGTTGAAAGGCGTGTTACAGAAGCATGCTTTCACATCCTGACTTTGAGTCCTGATGCAACTTGTGTGTAAACAGGATTAACTGCTCTTGGCAGGACTATGGTAAGTTTGCGGGACCTGATCCTGTATTAGCATCCGTGTCACTTCTTCCCTTTGTTGAGAAAGGGTTAATTTTCTATAGGATGGCTAAGCAGGATGCCACACTGTGGCTATAGAAACCAAATGCAGTCCCTAGCAGAAGGCAAACCTCCTTCCTGGCTGTTACAGCCTTAGAATTAAGTCTTCTAATTTTCTTAGCAAATGCTAAAATATTGCTTGTACGATTGTGCGTTGATCAACGTCAGAACAACGAGAGTTTGTTTTAGCAGTTCAGTGGACATTTGCTGTTTTGGGAGGGCAGGTGGCTGTGGGACCTAAGATGCTGTGTGTAGGAGGATTTCTGATAGAGATGAGAGACGCGGACCCCGTACAGATGTTGGGACGTGCCATGAAGTCTTTTTCAAAAGCAGACATTCCTGTACACCTACCAGCCGCCTGCTTGCTTCCTAAGATTCTTGCTCCTTGTGTTGCAGGGACTCAGGTTTTTGCTTCTACTTTCTGTCTCATAAGCTGAATCCCTCTTACTTTGAAGGCTGACCCACGTTCTCCTTAACACAGAATTCATGCACTGGGCTAGCAGAAATAGGATGTAGTTCTTGATCCAGTAAATTGATGGGAGAAAATACAAGGAGATCTTTGCTTGGCACACCGGTCTCAAACAAGCGGACTCCAAAACAGCAAAAGCCTACTGTTTGCCTTTAAAATGCCCCAAACCATTGAAATAACCAGTTGCTACACACTACATGGGAAGACTTTTCCTAGGATGTCTTTTCAAAGACTCTTGAAAGGGAAATTTGCACATACAAGGATACTTTATCTCTTAAGTTGCCCCAGAATGAACAAGATGGACACAGCCTTGCTCGGTTCTGGTTATGCAAAGACACTCATACAATGAACATAATTGATCTTATTAAGTGATTATAGATCTGACCTGGGCCTTTTACACTTTATGAAGCCAGACTAGACTAGGCTATACTAGTTTTACTGAGGGATTCAGTCGTAACTGCATACCATTCATTGGCAGATTTTTGGCATTATTTTTTTAAAATGTATGAAAGTAGATTTATATTCATGTAAATGAATATATATATGTGTAGATATATATATACACTTTACCTGCTCTGTCCACTGTTGTTAAAATGAAGCCCTGCAGTAACCAGCTGCCATCTGCACAGGAACAAAGCCCTATCATGGCAACTGCTAAGATGCTAAGTGTATTAGTGTTTAAGATAGTCTTACACATATCTACTTATAAATGCAAGAGATGGTCACTAGGTTTTTTTTATTTCCACATTGTATTAGCAAGGTATTGTGAGTGGTGCATAGCAGTTGCATATCTATAATGTAGCAGGTCAAAAGCTTAAACAGCTTATCTTTGTACGTTTAGTAATTTTTCTAATTATGATTAGTCATTTGAAATTCCAGTTGTGTTTTCTGAACGTAAAGACAGCTTTGAAAAAGAAAAAAAGAGCATGTATGAGACATGAAGAGGGCAGGAAATTCTGCACTGAAGTATTTATAAATTTTATTTATTTATTTATCGTACATTAAGAGCTGAGCCCCTGGTTCAAGAAGACATTTCCCCATGCTGGCAGAAGATTTAGGAACCTAATTTCAGTCCCCACCTAAAGCTAAGGCCAGGTTTTCCTGAATCGGGGACCAAGCAGACTAAGCCATTAAAAGCATCATTCCATCCTTTTGAGTGGCCTCAAAAGTGGCAAAACCTTTTTGGATGCTTCTTGTAACTTAGAGTAGTAGAGAAGCTGAGGAACACTGAGAGACCCAGAGATGCTTCTGCAGTGCTCACCTTTTGATCTGTAAGAGTAGAAATATATAAATAGCAAATACTCGTTGCACTCTAATGTTTGTAATATCACTGTCACGAGGTGCCATTTGCAATAATTAAAATTCACATTTCATAAGATACCAACGAGTAGATTTTTTTTTTTTTTTTGAGTTTTTTATTTTTTAGTAATCTTCTTTTAGTAAGGAAGTAATCTTCCTTTACCTAGTGTTCCTCAGCTCCCTTTAACAGTAAATGACTCTGGTTAAATGTGAAGATCCCTCTTTAAAATGGATGTCATGCGCTAGCAAATGCTTGGGTGAAGCTGAGGTTTATTGTCCCAGCTTTATGACAGGGTGGTTCCCGCTGACAGCAGGCAAGGATCTCCACCTTGAAATCCTGCAGTACAAATGGTCCCACCACTTGCAAATGTGATACTTCCTTATTTCCACCACATTGTTTTGGGCTCAGGTAGGTCAGCAGGTCTCCATTATATAATCTATCACATCGTTGCTACCGGTATGAATTAACAGTAGGGCTTGTTGTTGGGAAATACAAGAGCAACGATGGAGTAATTTTACAGGCAATGTACTGGGAGGGGCAAAAGTGGAAGCCTGTATTTCATCAGCTCTTACAGACTTGAGGGGGTCTGATTAGAAAAGAAAAAATTGGAAGATAAAGGCTGATTGCATAAAGTACTGCATCAGTTGTTCGTAAAGGTTTGTATAATGTTCAAGATTTGCATGAAGTGAGCTTCCACATTCTGTCAAGCACAGAGCTCAGCCAAGTTTGTCATAAATTATCAAAAGCAATCCTTTTCTTTCAGTAATACCCACTGGTGAGTCAAACCCTCTGAGCGTAACATATATTTGTATCTCAAAATCGTCTTGTGAAATTGCACAATGCTTAGGTCAAATGAGCAAGCACAGAACTTGAACTGCAAGAGGTTCTTGAAAGAAGCCAAAGCAAAGGCAAGATGTTTGTGGAATAACTTTGTTCGTAAGGAATTTTTTTTTAAAGGGATGACAGAAGCAAAGGACACGAAGTGTGATTCTGTAATTATTCAGCACCCATGGAGAGCAAGTGCAAGTGCGAGTAATTCGGCATCACAAAAAGCTGGTTATTGTGTAGTTAGGATACTGGCACGTTTTGCAGGGATTGCATTTACGCGGAGGTTTGCCTGAATACTACTTGATCTTTACAGCTCTCGCCCTCCTGATGAAAGGTATTTCTTCCTGGTGAGAAATACTGTATCCCTGTTGTAGTAATTCGTTATCAGGGCGAGGGGGAGAGGTATGCCAAAAACAATGTCTCCTGCTCGGTTCTTATCCTAGCTTCACAAGCATGCGTTTTATCTGTTACGCAAATGGTTGCGTAAACATGCTAGTAGCAATCTGCATACCTGGGAGGTGAGCTGGTATGCGGTGAAGTTGGCCATGCATTGAAGATTTAGGGAAAAATTTTACTTAATGTTCCCTGGAGGAATGGTTTGATTGGCTTCACTCTCTGTCCTTGTAAATCTGAGAATTACTACCAGGCCCTTAATGCAGGCAGTATTTGTAAGAGATGACTAAAGAAATGATAGATTAAGTTCATCCTCACGCTGAATGTTTGATTTCGAGACTGAAACCAAACTAGGAGGATGTTTGTCTGGGTTTTGGGGTTGGGTTTTTTTTTTTTTTGGCTGTCTCTCCAAGTCCTGTACCATCTGAAATGCCTCGGTAAGGTTTGGCAATGGTTCAGGTGTTCCCACTGCTAGTGCATCTGTCAGAGCTTCAGCCAGCAGGAGGGCAGGAGTGGTGCTTCCCTTCAGTCCGTGCTTCACCTGGTCACAGGCAGGGGCGTGTGGCGAGCAGCCCCGCAGGGGGAAGTTCGCTTCCCAGAATGCCAGCACAAGCCTGGCAATGGGGATTTGTACACTGGCAAATCAGGATTTCACTAGAACAGAAAGGCGAGCAGCCGCACTCGTTAATCCTCAGGTATGTTGCACAAGTTTCAGCGGCCCCTGCCCTCCGCTGCACCTCCTCCTCCTGCTCCCCTGGCTCATCAGGCGTTCGTTAGCTCAGCGCTTTTGATAGCTCCCTTTTATGCACTGAAAAGCATGGCTGAATTCTCAGACGTGTTGGGCCCTTGCTCGCCACTAAAGGGCAACGGGTGCTGTTAGGTGCAGGCTCTCTTGAGAAGCTTCCCTTTGTTTTCTTCTCCTTGCGCGGGCTTTGCCCACCGGCGGCCCTGCGGTTGAGGTACGTACCTTCAAGAGTCAGCTGCTTTCTTTGCACAAGGGGGCCGCTTTCAGCCCCTTCCAGCCTTTTTCAGAGCCGAGCCCAAACTGTCATGTTTACATGGGACCATCCCTGACCCGATCAGCCCCGTCAGAGCCAGCCTAGGTCTGCACGCTGTAGTCAGCGGTGCACCCCCAAGGCGCGCAGGGAGAGCCCCAGTGCCAGCAACGGGGAGGGCGTGTGTTTCGGTAATCTCATGGCCCAGCAGCTGGCTCTTCGAGATCTGATAATCTCGTGGAGCTATTATGGAAGACTTGGGTTTGTACCATTACTAAAGTCCTAGACCACCGAATGCAATCCCTACTATGGCTCGTTCAAAAACAAACCGTGATGAAACCGTACAGATTTCTTTGAGTTGTGTGTGTGCTGAGTTTTCTACTGTATCACGCAGTCACGGCATCAAAGCTGCGGGAAGCACAGCAATAAAAGTGACTGATATGAGCACCTTTTGTTTGATTTGGGATCAAACACCACTGTCTGGGTTCCTTTTCACTGAGTGGGAAGATTCTGTGATGCTTCTACCCCTAGGGAAGAAAATGTAGGCGGAACTGAGTGCAAATGCACATATAATGTATGTTCATTTACGGCCAGCCAGAAAACAAAATAATCAATGGTTTCTAGTAATACGATTCTACTCAGAATAGCTTATTATTAAGTCAGCTTGGAAGTGTTAAAATGGTGGAGCCACAGACAAAACATTTGTTACCTTTTGAAATGAGTTACAATGGTTTTGTCATACTTGTACAAGTATTATAAGGTCAGTCTCTCTGTACGTTTGTTTTACAACTTGTTGTAGAATAGTCTTCTATGCATTGCTGTTCCACTTGCCTGTGTAAGTTACAAATTTAACAAATTAAAGCATGCATTTTTCTCTGTTTGCTGGTAACCTATGAAATTAGAAACTTGTATTTCTGTGTTTTTAATGTGTTATACTATAAACAAAATTCACAGCACTATTGTCTATTGAATATCAAAAAAGTTTTATTAGAATGAATTACTTTAAATGTTTTGTCGTTTGATTTAATAATGTGTCAGACATCTACACTAAGACAATGTAATATTTATCAATAAAAATATCCTCTCTTCGTACTAACTTAACACTTCAGGGTGTGCTTGGCCGTAGGAGTAGAGCACCCCTGTGGGTCACAATCCCCACGGTTTATTCATTTTTGGCGTAATTCTGAGAATACTTTGTACCACTTGCTTGACCTGAGCATTGAATTAGGAAGTGAAGGAAGAAGAGAGAGCTTTTATACGTTGTATTTCCTCTGCCACTTAATGTGCATGTGCTGTGTAAAGTAGTTCAGGCAGAAGTCAGCTGGCTAGTGTGCCCTGTAAGTGTCGGAGTCGACATGGAAACAAAGACGGAGGGAATTTTATCCGCTGTTATATAATGAATCAAATTCTGCTCTGTTACAACAGTACGTATCTGAAATTACTGCACTGAAATTAGTTAACTCTCTTCCAGACATAGGGTAGGGGGAGTTGATTGTCACTCGCCTAGCTGGAAGGATTCTGTGCCTGTGACCGCCCAGCCGTTGACAGCCATGGTTATGAGATCCAGTCCTCCCTCTGAAGTTATTCCTGGAGTAATATTTTCAGTAATGCTTGGAATAATAGTGAGGAGGAGGCACTGTTATAACGGTTCTGATGCAGCCAGCTTCCATTCCAGAAAGCTGCAGAAAACCTGTGGAGAGGGCTTGTTAGAAGGCATACTTCTAGAGTAGTAAAATATTTGCGCTGCTTTTAAGCTCTGCACCAGATGGGCAGAGACTGCAGTTTCCCTGCTAAATCTGAGCCTCCCTTGCTTCTACCTCGTTGCATGAGAATGTTGGGACCCCGGCTGACCTCCCCTTCCGTTATACTTTCTCTGAAAGAAAGGCTTGAGATCCTTGAATGAAAAGGCATGTAATTGGGACTGGTTACCTCACCTAAAATACCTTTGCTTACGTCTTTGTAACAGCCACTGCCGAAACGGTATCTTTCTTCTGAAGTACCCACCATGTCCACAGGAAGCAGTGGTATGTCTTAGGCAGAAGGGGATATTTATTTACTCGTCTGCAGCTCTTTCCGGGTGCAGAAGAGTCATGCGGTGCAGAAAAGGCACACCTGCTGATCCCCTGTCTCTGTCCGTGAGCACGGGGATGAGCTGCAGCCTTTGATATTAATGCAGAAAATGGCTTTCATCAGTGCAAGCCCAGCAGTTGTCTTGGAAGTATTTTCCCTTGGTTTTGATTGCTTGCTTTCCGGCTCTGTGTGCTGGCAACCTGAAAGGTATGTTGGAATCCATACGGATGCTATATATCTGTAGAGACTTCACCTAGTCACTTCATGACTAGTTTTCTGGTTCAAAGATAATCTTGCTTTTCGTCACGATTTGGAGACGTTCCAGTTGGCTGTTGGACACTCAAGATATTCTCACTCCCTACTCCCTGCCAAGGTGATATGCCAAATATGCATCTTTTTTGATTCAGCCTTGTGATTACTTCACTTTAGAAAAATGTTGTGTAATTTACAGCTGGAAAGTTAGAAATTGGTTTTCAGAGGTTGGGGGAGTAATTGAATTTCTAGCGGCTTTCATTGAAGTTAGGAAAATCAGAGTGTTAAGGCAAGCCATCATTGCTTTTTCTGGAGGAGTTATTGAAGAGTATGTATTTCATATTCATGTACTCACTTCTGGTTTTTTAGAAGCTGTCGCTGTGTCATCTTTGCAGTTATTCTTCAGCCATCGCAAACTCTGCCTAAGCAAAGATGTGAGTTTTTAGTGCAGAACAAAACAACGAAACATCAGAGCGGAAGTACAAAGTGGTGAAAAGAAAACTCTTTTTTCTCCTCTCCCACCTGGCCATCTTTATCCATCATACAGATGCAAAACTAGGGCACAAATCCCGATTATTTTCCCTTTGGAGGTCACTTCTAACTTGCTTTACAGAGGCCCAACTTGTGTCTTTGCCACCCTGAAAGCTATTCGCTTTGAAATACCACTTCCAGAAATGAGAGATCTTTTCTCTGTAAGTTGCAGATAACAATCTCCCTCCAGGCTCTGCCCAATTGATTTTGGCCTATTTATTACATCCTTTGCTGCTTGAACAAAACCGCACCTGCCTGTGTTCTCTGATTGATAACTCTGAAATCTTCAGTCATCTCAAAATCATGTTTGCAAGAGGACTGATTAATGAATGTCTCTGCTGATGAGGGAAATGTCTTGTCTTCTTTGTTTTAATCTTTGGAATAACATGTTAAAAAAAAAACAAACAAACACAAAGATGCAGGTTTTGTGGCTTATCTTTCCTTCCTTTTATACCACAAGACAAATTACATTATATGTACGTCCACAGTACATACCCTAACCTGTACCAGAGCATCAGACTAATTTTCCTTCCAAAATGGCATTCTTAAAGCCAAGGAAAATATGACCCCACGCCTTGCTCCCTAAGCCTACCCTTACCTGCTAAAGCGCAGCCGATGGTCCCACTGCACAACTGCCCACGTCAGTGCTGCGGACTGTGGCATCTGAGGAACCAGGACTTCTATCTCATGCCTGAGAAATTCAAGGACTTGCTTTCCTTTCTGTTAATCTAGTGAACGAGGGAGAACTTGGAGACAAGCCTCCACCCTATATGTGTTTTAGCCTCTCGGTGCCGCGTCTCCCAGGACACTGGGAGACAGCACAGAAGGTACCTGTGCTTGCAGAGCAGGACATACCACCACCGCTGCTCGGCACCCCAGAGGAGCGCAATGCCCACTCAGTTGCAAAGAGCCGTGGACAGAGCCCCCTCTCGAGAGGAGCGGTGGGGTTATGCGTCCCAGAAGGGCTGAGGCACTTGCATCCAGCTCTGTCACAGCCCCGGGGGTTCGGCTGCAGGCATCTCCCAGCTCAGTGGGCTGGCTAGTGAGACTTCCCACCTCAGGCTTCTGCCCATCCTGGCGTGGGGTTGCCTAGACATGTTAGCCCCACCTTGGAGAGCGAGTGCTTAGGGCTTTCAGTGCTAAAATCCTTTACTGGGCAGCCTCGAGGTTGCCGGTGGGCTGCACAGCTCCTTAAAACCACAGCTCCTAATCCTTGGCCCTGGGAGGTGGATGCACGCAGGTACTCCCAGCACATCGTGCTTCCTGGAAAGCTCCTGAAGCAGAGACTGCGCCTCCGAAAGGGAAGTCTGCAGACAGAGGACTTGGGACAAACTGCAGGTATGTTGACCTTGGGTGTGTTTTTCCTGCCTGCTGCAATGGCAACCAGCCCCCTTCGTGTAGATGAGCAGCTGCCCACTCCGGCTGCATTGAGTGGGTTGCAGCTAGCGTTCCGAGACGGAGGCTCATCTTCAGCCTCTGACTGCCGGGAACAAACGGCGCTCCGTAACTGGCATGAGCCTTCTTCACAGTGCGGAGCAAATCACTAGAGGATACTAGCACAGAATAAAGAACAACAATTAAATACCACAGCCTGGAGAGAACAGGTGCCGTGAGACCACTTCAAACCAGAACCGCTCGCATAAGATTTTACAAGTGAGCCTTTAAAGAAGGGGGGGGAAGTGGCATAATTAATGTGTCAGCTGGAGTGGAAATGTCTCAAACAAGTAATATTAAAAAGAAAACTCTGCTGCTATCTTTATGTGAGTGTAAACTTAAATCAACACTCGTCCTGCCTGAAATTCTTTTGTGCTGACTGCAGTGAGAGCTTGGATTTTAGAAGTCTGTTTTCTAATGTTGCAGAGCAATGCCATCTAGGGCATATAGACTTACAAATACCAACGGGAATGCTATCCATCCTTAGTGACAGAGCTTGCTGGATCGATTAATAACTGGATCACCACATATGCATTAGGCCTGTTGGGATTTGCTCATTTTCAATATCTGCTTCCGGTTTTCCTGAGCGTGCTCTGTGTCAGATATTAAAGTATAGTTTTGTCTCAACTGGAAAATAAGGAGTTTCTGTATACACCTTATTTCCTCCGTAAATCCACTTGATAGCTTTCATCTCTGCAGCACAGCAGGGATTATCGATGGTCTCTCTAATCTCCAGCCACTTCCAGTGTGGCTGTGGTTAGAGCGGCGATACACTGAGCAGATTAAAACATTAAACCTAACGGGCCAGATTCTGGCATCCTCATACAAAAAACTACTTAACTCTGTTACTGAGACCCTTCCGTTCAAACCAAGCTGCCTGTAGAATATGGGTCTGCGTTAACTGAGTATGTCTAAAGAACCTGGCCCAGTTGCAGCTCTGCCCTCGCCCCTGGCTGTCACAGCTCTCTCCAAGCTGAAGACTAAGTGCCAAATATAAGTCGATGGCAATCTGCTGGCTTCGGTGGAGGTCTGTGGCAATAGCTACTTACGAACCTGGACTCATGTGTATTATGTTTCAGGTACCGTGTTGTCCTCTTGCTTCCTGCCTTTTGCCTTCATTATGCTTGGCCTTCCTAAGGAATGGTAACAATATTTAGTGGCACTTTAGACCAATATTGTTTATCTCTGTAATGGGTTTTCTTATTCTGTACACACTCATTTGCTCCCCACTGGAGAAGAGCAAGGGCTTTAACTCTCAAATCGGTCTCGGGAGATCCTTCAAACTCCAAGGCTGCACACCAGCTTCTGGACCAGCCAGCTTCTGCCCACTTCTGTAGGAGTTCTGCTCAGAGCTTATCATCCTCAGGTTATTGGCCTTGTATGACTGACTTAGCTGTTTTTACAAGCAACTCCAAACCAAAGGCAAAATACTTGACTATAACTTGAAAGCACATTGGGAAACATTACTGCTGCCACTAATAGAGACAAGAGCTTTTAACATAGCTACAGGCATTTTTCCCCTCCCCTTGAGTAACGGCAGTCTTATTTCTACCCCAGCAAAGGGAGGGTCTGATTCTCCTACAAGTTTGTAGCCGTCTGGTTTGACTGCCAAGAGATAATAAAGCAAACGCCTGCTGCCACCTTAGAATGGCATTTCCTATGGGCACAAAAATGCGCATGTACGCAGGCGTAGTGAAGCAGTGGAAGTCTTGGGAGGCAGTGGGCAGATGTTAACAGTCTTAATTAAGAAGCAGAAATTACATTAGTAATTACATTTTTGTTGTGTCAAGTAAAGCAGCACACTGTTAGAACATCATGCTGAAGTGACAAATAATTAGTTGATCACAGTTCTCCCTAGTGATCCGTTTTTCAATAAATTGGGATGGTGTATGTCACTTCTCATTGTAACTGGGGATTTGAAGCACAGTTGACTTTATTTAGCAAAGAGTTTTTTGGCCAGGGTTCAAACCCTTTTTCCCCCTTTTTTCTTCTTCAGTAGCGTTGTAAAGATGAAAGGATGACTCACAATCATTACTTTCCTGCAAGTTAAGAGAGTTGGCGAGAGAAGGACTTGAGAGGCCAGCCTGTGTTTTTTGGAAGATCGATGAGACCGTGATCTCATTTGCCAGTACCGCAACCACCATAACGAAGGCAGAGGCTAGTTTACTCGGTAGCTGGTACTTCCGAGCACTTTAAAACTGATGTCCAAACTAGAATCGGCTCAAGTTGCTGTGCTTCAGCGTTGGGTCTGAGATAGCAGATAGCATCAGTGATTCAGAATTCAGGTGGAGTGAGGAAGCGATGAAGCAAATACAGGTCCTACCGCCCCTTCCCTCCTCCCCACATGGTGTCACATAAAAAAGGCATTCGGCAGTGTGACCAGAATATGGCTCTGATTCTTCCCAAGTTCCTCAGGATTACTCACAGCTAGCGTCTGGCAGTCATCGTCTCCCTGGACGGAGATCTCATCACTACTCTCATGTCACTTTGGCTCGACTGTAGAGAAGAGAATAGCTTTTGGCACGTACGCAGCTGGAATGAGCTTTCATTGGCAGCTGGAGGCTCATTACGACGCCTTCCCTCCTTGCTCCCTGATCTAATGAGGCTGCTGGTGAGGAGATGGGATCAGATGCCATGGCTCTTGCATCTTCCTTACGTGGTGCTTCAAAGAGGGCAGGACGTGCGTGGTGCCCCTGGGTTGCTCTTGGCTTGCATTCTGCAGAGGCTTTCTGAGAGACCTGGGGTTCTGGTCCAGATGCTGTTTGAGAGCTAGGATGTCAAAGTGCTCCCACATCCCCATACGGAGATGCATTTTTATTTGAATACTGTTTTCAAAAGGATACTTCAAATTAAAGAGAGGGAAGGTAAAAAGTGAGTGCTCCTGAGATGGAAATGCAGTTTTGCAGTGTTTCCACTTCTTCATTTCCTGGCTGTCAGGAGGATGCGTGAAGGCTAGGCGCTGTCGGATCTCTCATCAGAACCCCGTGATGGAAATCCGTCTTGATGTGGGGGGGTGTTGAAAAGCTATTGGCCAGATCTTCCTTCATGGAACAAGGCTGAGAGAGTTGAACTTAAGAGCACAGCACCATGAAATAATAAAAAAGTAATTTCTTCCCATGGATGTAGTGACTAGCAGTCATAAACAATCTGATTCCTGTGCTTTGCTATCAACCTTAAAGAAGGAAAAAAAAAATGGAAGCAGCAAGAAGAGCGACCCTGCAATGTGTACAGAAAATAGGACATGCATTTTCTCCTTCCATATTGGAGAGGCCATATGAAGAAGCAGAAGTGACCTGGGGCTTTTTTCATAACATTTGTCCAGCCTGATTTTTATCCTGTTTGTGTAGGCTTTAGTTCAATAAATACAGGAGTGCTGTATACTTTGATAAATGCATGCTAATGCCCTGCACTTAATGGCATGACCAGTAAAAAGAATTACTTGTTCAGAATCGTGCAGGCAGAGCTGGGAAGGGAACCGAAACCTCTGGAAAACCAGGTTAATCCACAGGACATCATCTCTTTCAAGAAACATTCTCCAATATCGTTGTTAAGCGTTTCACTGAGAGCAAGCAGGTAGCAATCAAACACGTCACGAGTGAATGTGCTAGGCTCATCTGAGTACTGAGGCAAGTTTTGACACAATAAGAACTTTTACCAAAATATGGTAATGAGGATGTGAAGCAAAGTGCAGTACTGGGGAAATGCTGTATTGCCTCAGAAGGGAGAACTGGCAAGTAGGAACCGGCAACTGGCAAACAGTCCCAGCTTTGAAGGTATCTCTTTGCCTGACGTTGGTGTCTGTGCTCGTGGAAATGGCAAGAGGCCGGCCCCAGCCAGAAGTCAAAGGGTTCAACCTTCAGCCTTCCCAAAAACCCACCTGCAGGGATTAAGTCACGTCCCTTTGCCTGCTCCATTCCTTCAAAGGATGGCTCTGTCTGGGTGGCAATTCAAACAGCGCCAGACAGCAAGAAGATTAACCTCTTTCTCCTTTGCAGGATGTCAGCATCTTGTCTCACCAGTGTCAGGCCCCAGCAGATTAATGATCAGCTCTATCTTATTCTCACATTGGTAAGGCTGCTCAGCCCAGGCCATCTGAAAGGACCAGGATCATTGTCCTATCCAGGTGCAGGGCACATCCTCACCTACAGGGATACTAAGTGTTTGCCTCATTCACACTGAGCAGTGTAACGTGGCCAGGAGGTTGCTCTCAAAAGGGGAAATAATTGTTTTTTTCAGGGGGAGAGGAGGCAAGATGGCTCTGCCACATGTACCAGGCAGGCACAGGTTAGCAGTAGGTGCTAACCGATAGCCAGCCTGAACGGCACGGGCAAGGCTATGTTGGAAGAGCTGCTTTTGGGGAATCTCCAAGGTGGGAAGGAGCAAGTGTGGGTTGCCCTGGCCTGGGATCCAGTTGCACCAGCTCTGCCTCGCAGCCCTGGGGAGCCAGACCCCCAGCTGCCTGGGACTTCTCTTGGCGCTCTCCTTCCACTCAGCTTTTTGAGGTTCATGGTGTCTCTCTTGTGGCTTTTGACTGTATGAGGTTTCAGAGTATATGGCTTACAGGGTCAGCATAGCTGTCTACCTCGGCACTCGTGAATCCTGAACTAGGACATACTGTCTGTGACACTGAAATTTTGATGAAGATCAAATATCCTCTAGATCTGGAAAATGAAGAGGTGGAACAAGGAGAGATTCTGCCTCAACGGACACAGCAGGTCATGCCTGAGGCCAGAACAACTCAGGATCCCAATACCAGCCATGCTACAGCTTGCGGAAAAACTAGTTGGCTCAGTTCTATGGCTTTTGTTCACTTGGTGGTTGGTTTGGTGGTTTGTTGTTTTTTTTTCTTTTCATGTGTGTAAATATATATGTCCCCTCTGCTCACAGTATGACAAAGTCATTAGGAAAACTAACAAAACAACTAGGTCTGTTTTGCTCTTAAGTGGTTTTTACTGTGCCTCCTTCGTGCAGTTTGAGTCTCATCTCCCTCCTCCTTTGTTATAAAACACAGCTGAGCGCCAGCGTTGTTTTGCAAATCAAAACAAGAACTGCGACTTACAGCCCGAAGTGTAATACACACGATACTGCCAGGGGATAAGATTTTGAATGTACTGAAGTAATCGCTGTCACATGCTATAAACTGAAAAACAGATCGTGTTTTAAGGTGAGAAAAGATCACGCTGAAGTCATCAGTGAACGTGACCAGGCTCTGGAGGGCTGGGGTGGGTGCACGTCCGTGGCTGGGAGAACACACAGGTCTTCCTGTGGTGCAGCAGCAACGTGTTCGGCATGCAGGAGATGGGTCCCAGTGACTCATCTGCTTTTCCTGTAAAAAAGTGCTGCAGTTTCTCTTCTCCCTCCTGCAGTGCTCACAGCGATGTCCCAGGCTTCTAGGATAGGAGCCAGTGGAAGGAGTCTCTTGACGTAGGAATCTTGGCTTCCATGAGAGAAGCTGGCTGAAGGAATTAACGGTTGCTGCTCCTTGCTGCAGTGGCCAGGGGGTGACAAGTCTGTCTCCTGTCCCCCAGTATCTACTCAAGACACTGGAGATCCCGGTAACACTGTTTTCCTCTGTACTTGGGATGGAAGTAAGAAAGAGGTGTTTCGATTTTTAGAGCTACAAGTACATACTGCCCAGGGCCAGTCACAACCGAATTACATGGGAAAGGCTCCCTCACGTCACAGGGGTGTATAGCACAGTGGTGTGGCAGCTTGGGGAAGGCTGTGCCGTTTCTTGTCTGGACTAGTCAAGTCCTCTAGGGCATCCCACCAATGCCTAGAGCCTTCTGCCTACACACTGGTCTCTGCCCCACACCCATATGATGACACGTATAGCCCAGCCATTCAGGGCTTGGAAAAATCTGCTTTCCTGCGGGCTGACTGTACGTACAGAAAATCACACCAAGCCCATGCTCACAGCTAGATTGAGGGGGGTCTCAGTCAGGGGTAAACAAGAAACACAAGCCGTGAAACTTCAGCCAGCGTCTCAGGTACTTGAAAGGCTGCATGCGGCAGCGTCTTTTCCAGAAAATTTCCTCCGGTCCTTGGGGCTCAGTTCTGCTCCAGGTCGGCAGGGCTGGCTATGTCCTAACCTGCCTCTCATTTACTGCCTCTTGTTTGCTCTTGTTTTCCTCTGTGGCTGGCAGGTACCTTACTGAACTGCTCCTGGGGGGCAGTGGTGTCTCCCCCCTCTCTGTAAGGGTAGCCGAGGGCTCTGACAGCTATGTCAAGCCAGGCACTGCAAAACTGGACTTTAGTATCGTCTACTAGGCTACCTGAATAAACGCCCGCAGCTTTCAGAGGTAGCAGGACTGAAAATGTGATAAATGCTTTTTAATGTCGAAGTTGTGTGGTGTGCGTGGCAGGTGGAGCAGAAAGGTTTCAGCGGCCCTTGAGGCAGCTTGCAGAACTGGCCACTGCTTTCACAGCTGGCAAGCGGGATTACTTGAGCTGCCAGCTCACAGCAGAGACGTTTCACACCACTCTGTCAAAAGACAGCTAAAAATTACACGGAAGCTGCAGCAACAGAAGCTGCTCAGATGCATTAAGCAGTTGCATCCATGAGCCAACCGGGTCTCTTAGGCCTGAAGATTAATGGCCGCTTTCACGGAAACTGTGCATTAATGTAAATGCCACCACCTTGTAAGTAAGACAGAACTGCTTTGTCGTACTTCCTCAGAGCTGGGTGAGCACCCCCCTTTCATTTTCAGGGTCTGAATTTTGGAATTGCTATTCCCCCTTCAAGTAGGTTTTTCCACCGCCACATCTTTGAGTATGTTCCTAATCACGCTTGACATGTCAGCCGCTGCCTTCAGCGCGGCCGCTCGCGTTTGTAAAGGGTACTCTATTCATGGAGCGAGCAGCTGCCAGGCTGGAAGGAAAATCTTGCCCTCATTGTTCCGTTACTGAAATAACTTGCACTGAAGTAAGTCTAATAAACTTGTGAAACAGAGCGGTAGGATCCTGGAACGAACTGTGGAACGTGCACACGCTGACGGCATCGATGCTGCCATTTATTTTCGCCAGCTCGTTAGCTGAAGCCAGGGAAAAGAGCACACCGGACGAAGGCCGCAGCCGGCAAAATGGAGAGGTCTGTGGGAGCACAGCCCTTCCCCCCGGGAAGGTAACGGGGCACGACTAGACCCGGCGCAGTCCCCGGGGAACGAAGGCGGCGGGACCGCTCCGCCGAGCAGCCGTGCGCGGCGTCCTGCCCGGTTTTAAGCCCGGTCGGTCAGAGGAGCGGCCGAGGTGCGGCCGTGCCCGGGCTGCCCCCGATGCCGTTACCGGCTCTTCCCGCCGCTCCCGGCGGGCGGCCAGGAGGGAGCGGCGGCCGGCTGGGCGAGCTGAGCTCCGCCCCGCCCCGCCGCAGCCCCCGCGCCGCGCGGCACCGCCTCCCGGCCCCCCGCGGCACGGCGCGAGGCGGGCTTGCGTGGTCAGGCCGGCCGTGCGGAGCGCCCCGGGCGCGGCGGCTGCCACGGGAGGGCCGCGGCCCGGCAGCGGAGCGGGAGGCCAGCGGCGGCAGCGGGCGCATGGCGCAGGCGCCTGGCCCCAGGGGGAGGCCGGCTCCCGGGTGAAGGGAGAGGCGGCCCCAGCCAGCCAGGCGGCGCGGCGGGCACAAAGCGGCGGCCCCTCCCCGTGCCTCGGCGCGGCCCGGCCGGGGGCGGCTCCCGCCGGCGCTGCCCGTTGCTGGCCGGCGGCGCGAGGTAAGGGGCGGGGGTCGGGCGGCTGCGGCGGTCGCGGCCCGGGGCGGGGGCCCGGCGCGGGACGTGCGCAGGCGGGGCCGCGCTGCAGGGGACGAGCAGGGGCGCGGGGCCGGGCGGAGGGCGCCGTTTGAAGCCGCCTCCCCGAAAAGGCGTCGCGAGGACGGGCGAGCCGGGGGGGAACGAGGGCCGTGGAGCAGGCTGGGGCCGCGGCGGTGCCGGGCGCGGGCTGAGCATCGCCCTCTGCCCCGCCGGGACGCAGGTGAGGAGCCGGGCTGCAGCCGGTGCTCTCTTCCTCGCCCCGTCCCCCAGCTGGGCTGCCTCCTCCTCCCGCGGTGGTCGCGGCCAAGGGAAGGCCGGGGCGGGCCCGTCTCCCCGCGGCAGTTCCCGGGGGACGCGCTCCAGGGCCCGCGGCCCCCGGGCTGGCGCTCCGCCGCTCGGCGCCAGGCCGCCTGCGCCGGGACTCGGGGCCGCGGCCGGCCGGGCTGGGGGGTCCAGCCTCCCTCCTGCCGCTCTTCCCTTCCGCGTAACTAGGTCATACAGACTGGGAAGGAGAAGCTCGGTGCGTGTTCGCAGCGCGGGGCCTGTGGGCACCGCAGCAGTGCAGGCTGTGAACAGTAGTTCAGCCAGGCCTAACGAGTTCTCAGCCTGGGCATCTGCATCCCTCGTCTGACTGCATTAGGGGTTCGTGGGGCTTGAAAGACAGGGATACAGCATGTGTCTTGCCAGTTACCCTTCTTAAATATTTCCTTACAAACATTATGGTAAAAGCTTAGTTTAAGTCACACAGATTTTCTAGACGCAGAAAAGCATAAGGCATACTTTCCTCTATCAGCTTGATTCTTTTGTCCTTCAAAGCTACTCTGCTCTCATGTGTTTTGTTTGCGTACTTCCTAAAGTGTAACTCTTTTACCCTTTGAAGTTAGGAACATCTTTATGTGCTGTTGCCAGCGCAGCTGTGTTGATGAGGATTGAGCAAAACATGATTTCCACCTGGCATTTAGGTGTGGGCAGAAGCCCCGGGGGTAGATCTGGCTGCTTACAGGAGTGCCCTTTCTCCATTGGAAGGTAGCTTATGGGGAGCAGCTGAGGGGCTTGTCAAGTGACTGGAGTTAATTGTATTTGCAGAAGTGTGTGTTTGCTCAGGTGTAGGCTGTCGAGCTGCTGAGGCAGTGGTTAGAAGGGCATGTGCTTGGACCTGTAGACTCTACTGCTTGGTCTTCAATTCAGCTATGTCTGTGCTGACTGTGAGTAATTTTGTGTTTTTCTGGGATAAAATATCCCAGTATAGCTGTGGAACCAAGCTCTGATCTTTCCTGAGGCCAGACCAATGTAAGTCCCATTAGTTTTATCTCTATTTAGCTCTAAAAATACTTCATTGTTAATAGCTTACTTGGGTCCTGAATATTTAATTAGATGAGCAGGGAGACTATGGTAAATAGAGTTGGTTGTTAATCACACAGCTAAGCAAAAAAAAGATGCTGCTGTGATTCTGAAGACACTTACATGGAACAGTCCCCTGTGTTTTACCATATGTAATCCTAGGATGGATTTAATTTCATTGAGGGAATTTGTATTCAATCCACTGCCTCATTCTTTATGTCAATTAAAAACATAGACTATAGACTGAGTAATAATTACCAATAATACCAGCAATATTTACTCTTCTGAAAATGATGATGGAACAGCTGTGTGGAGCAAGATTCCTGTATGTTGCTAGGAATTCATTCACCAAATGCAGGGGTGTTTTTGAGGCTGACTTTTTCCTTCAGGGGATATCTCTAGATTTCAGTCTATTTGGTGAACTTGTAAATGTTTGGATTGTTTTGTTTGTTTTTGCCCCTTACCAGGTTTGGGATCAGACAGAACTGTGGGAAATGGGCTTCCAGGGTAAGGCACCTCTGGTAGGTCAGTCTGCCAAGACCTGGTTGTGCAGTAGCTGTAATGTGGGTTTCATCTCTGGCTAAGGCTTTGAAAGGACAGCTAGTGTAGACAGTAGCCAGTGCTGAGAAATTGACCCTGTCAAGCTTCAGGAGTTCAAGGTTGCTTGAGAAGGGTTTGTGCTGAACAAGGTGCAAACCCAGGAATGCATAATCCTTGCTATTGAGAGCACAGGTGGCTGACTGTGGTGGTGGGTTGTTTTTTCTTTTTTTTTTTTTTCTTTTTTCTCTCCACAGAAGTTCAAGTTCTCTTGTGTCAGGGCTGTGCCACATGAGTGGTCTGAGGCTGTGCTGGCCAGGGGTCTGCTGGCAGCCTGTGCTGCTGGCATGGCTGGATAAGGTGTGTCGGGGGGGCTCTTGTGGCTGGCTTTGGCGGATTGCTCTATCACCCTGTTGCACTCACAGCCAGCTCAGTGTCCCTTGCTCCAGCTCTGAGGCCCCACTGGGAGGTGTGGTCATGGTCTCTGTATGAAACTCGGCTCAAGTGTCCCCCTCCCTAGCTCACTGAAGCTCGCTATAGTGTGTGTGATCAGCTGTGCGAGGGTTTTGGGGTGTGACTAGCAGGACCAGGAAAGTTGGCTCCTGTTGCTCTCAAGCATGTCTAATGCAGAAGACTACTAGCTCTTTTGCTTAAGGCTTGGAAGCATTTTTGGATTGTTTCTAAAGATAGATCAAACATAGTAGTTACTAAGGCAATGAATAGTCTGGTGACTACATTTTTCACAAGGGAGCTACTGCTTTTAGCCAAAAAAAAAAAAAAAGGCAGAAAGCACTGTCAATATAGCAGTTGAAGAGCTTCTTTTATCTTGTAGAATAATGTAGCTGTCACATCATAGTGATAAGTAATGTAATTAATCTTCCATCAGCAAGAGGGAATTGATAGAGTACTATATGAAGTAGATATGGTCTCAGTCCTTTTCTTAACACACGTTACCAAACAGCAGTCACAGCTCATTAGCCCTGTAGGAACACGGAGGGGCTCTGGATCAGGAGCTGAAAGGGGCTGAACAGCAAAATACTGGTCTTACCTTCCAGAATGTAGTGACTCTAAGCAGAGAGTGGAGCAACATACGGAAAACTGGTTCTGTGGTCATGTGTATTGCAGGCTCAATGGTTGTGCAGGGCTTGTCTGTGGCTCTAAATACTTGGCATACCATACGGCTCTCAAATAAGAGGTTTATGTACCTCTAATCTGTAACTGGAGATTTATCAAGATGTCTCTCAAAAAAACCTCTAAAATTCCTTACTTACGAGTTGCTTGGGGAGAATGCTAAGCAGAATCAAGTGTTGCCAGTTAAACCATTTGTTTTGTTCAAGTCCCTTATCATTCAGTTGGTAGTGTGCATTGGGAGAGGGGACGGAGGTGTAACTAAATATTTGGCACCCTGTGTTAAATTGAGCCATTATATGACAAAACACAGAGGTGATGTCGTAGGAGTTTGATGGATATGAGGCTCTAATTTCCAGTGCATGTCTTGGTTTAGAGCACTAAAAAGAAATTATTTCTGACACATAAAATGCTACAGCAAGACATGTAAAGCAATACAGTTATCCCATATCTTCTTATGGAGCACGTTACTGAGAGCTGGAAAGGATGTCACGTCCACTTCTTAGCATTTATGGTGCTTATGACCTGAGGTAGGACTGCTTATGGTCCTTAGTTTTATCTGATACTCTGCCACCTGCGGTTACCCAATCCTAAGGCACGCTGGTTCAGCCTACCATACTTCTTCAGGAGTCTGAGTATGTGCAGTTTGAGCTGGACAAGGAGAAAAAGCTGGCAGGGATGTGGAATTTTGTCTCTTGGCTGCTATGACCTGCAGCATGACTTGTTTGTGGAAGGGTGGCTGCTACCGCTTCACATTCTTGGCTGTAGAGTGTGAAGTGCATATGTGGTCTGATCCTGCTTTTGGTCCAGGCCCTGTGTGATACTTGCCTGGCGAGGGGAGGCTTTCTATTCTATAACCCAGCCTGTTCTAATTTGACTTAGAGGGCCACTTGTAGATGGAGCAAGACGAACACGTAGAGTCTTTTCTCTGCCTTCTTGTTCTGCAGTGCTGCCACAGAAGTGAAAGGTGATGAAAGACCTACCAGGCATCATGGTAAGTCTCAGTCCGTGACTGTCTGCACACAGGGCGTCCTGCCTTGAAAAGCACCCGCTCTCCTAGCTGATGATGTGGTTGGCAAGATGGAGACAAAGGTTCACGCGGTGTGGAAGCACAAGTCCTTTCCTCATCTGGGTGCTGCACTGCTTGACCCAGTCGCAGCAGCCCTTGTGAAAAGCGTGTGTAAAACGCGTGCTGCCCCTCTGTGAGCAGGCAGGGTATGTGAAGCTGTCCTGTGAGGCGTTCATGCAGCACAGGCCATTTTGTGAGATGTTGCCCCGTGGCCTGCAGCGCTTTGTCAGCAAGGATAAGGGTCTACTCGGTAAGCAGCAAATGTCCTCATGGGTGTGCTCTGCCGGAGTGCTCAGCTGAGCAGCAGTGGGCTTGCAACTGTAGGAAGAGGAGGTTGGTGAAGGGGCTGATGGCTGAGAGAGGAGCTGTTTGGCTCGGTGGTAGGTAGAGGGGGTTACTCCAAAACCCGCACCCGGTGCCCGAGGAGACAGGGCGGGAGTCTCAGCACAGAAGTGTTGGTAACTGCTTTTTTCCAGCCAGATACCGTTGCCTAAAGTTTTCAGGCAAAACAAAAAAGCAGAATAATGTAGCGTAGCATTCCCAGGTTCTCTAACGCGTGGGAAGTCCACCTTTTGTGAGGATCTTTCTACAGTCATAGGAGGGCAAGCCTAGTTCTCCTCTCCTGACAGTAAGTTTTATACTTATTATGTTAACTTCAAGGGAGTTGCTCTGAATTTCTGCTATTAGTTGTGAATGCTGAATCAGGCCCAAGAGCTTAGTCTTATCCTTGTAACTTCTTGTTGCCTTTTTGTAGTTTTTATGAGCCTATGTACGTGAAGCCCACACTTAACTCTTAATAATAAACTTGAAAATTTTGCGGGATGGCTAAAGCCTTATTTCTGTCCATTTTGGGTTTTTTCCTCACGTTTATTGAAAGTCTGCAGAAAGATTTAAATGTCTTCTCTAAGAAAAGTGACAAACTGATTGTGTTGTAATTGCAAGACTTACAGTATATCAATTGGTGGTGTGCTTAGAAGTTGGGGAATTTTTTTTTTGTCTGCTATTCGGTCTAAGCTAGTCTGATTTGCAGTTATTTGAAAACGGTCATCTGTCTACTGCAGTACTTTGAAAAGAAGCCGTCTGATAAAGCGGGTGTGGATTTTTGGTGGTTTTGCTTTTCTGCCTTGAGGTCAGCAGAGAGAAATTACACATTGAGGGAGGAGAAATTGTGAAGCTGCAGTCACATTCTCTGGTAGGTTCGTTCCATTTTTTTGGAAATGCTGTTCTAAACAATTAGCTCAGCTGAAAATTACTGAGCCTTAATGCTATACTGCTATCTTTGAAGCTGGTGGGGATTCTACCATCAGCGTGAATATGGGAGGGGAGTGTGAAGATCTTGCTGTGATAGAGCAGAAGTAGCAAAAGGCAGTTATTGGAGTTCTGCCGGTCCTCTGGAAGGAATAGCAGTGTTTTGTGGTATGTAATTATCATATGTGATCTGGAATTAGTGAACCCATTTGCATTGTGTGTTGGATGAGAAGACTGTTAGTGATGTTGCACTGTGGAGGATTCTGATCTCTGAAGATGATATACAACGAGAGGGTGGGATGAGACAAAGGAACTGCATTTTTCTTCCCGATCTTAGAACAGGGTTTCCAAGGTAGCCTTGGAAGATGTCTTACCTGTGGTTTGTCTCTGAAGAGTGAAAGCCCTGCTTTACACAGAAGCAGTGTTGTCTTCCTGAATTCTGAAAAGTCTGAAAGCACTGAATCACTGTGTATGGTATTTAAAAACTAAGGGGCAAATCCTTAACTGCAAATTACTGTTGCTCTATTACAACCAGTGGAGCACTGCAAATTGACTCTGGTGAGGGGTACTGGCAATCGTCTCCCCCAGTCTCATGTATACAGGCTTAGAGGCAGAAACAACTTTATTCTGAAGGGCTTTCCTCAAAAAAAAGCTATTCTTGCTTGCACTCCACCAGCTCCAGAATGTGAATGTCATCTGGCCAAATGCCCAGGACTAAACACAGTGCTCTAAACATGGTTTCACAAGTGGCTTGTAAAGGAAAAGAAAAAAGAAAAACTTTTTGGACTTTTAAATGGTTCTCTTGCTTTTTTTGCATCCAAAATGATGTCTTTGGCTTCTACTTTATATTTGCCGAACACAAATCTGTGCTTTCCAGTCATTAACTCCAAGGCTCTTTGACCCTGACTTGGTGGAAACATACTTCCAACATGAAAATAACTCCAAGTCTTACTGGTTTTCCTTTCACACATGATATATATTACATATGCTGACATTCCCTTTCTTAACCTGCATGTGGATCTTGCCTTGACTTCCTCTTAAGCCTTTGCTTAATAGTTTCTCTTAATGGATGATGCTTTTTGAGTTGAGCGTATGCCAAAATACGTGTTTAAATACATCTGAGAATGAATGTGTGGAAAGCGATGGAAATACTTGTTTGACTAACTTGACTGTGTTCCTCACTGAGCTTACTGGTTCTTATGAAGACTCAGATGTGTGGAGCGTGTGAGGGTGGCAGAAGGCAGCTCTGAAGGAGTGATCGGAGCAGCTCGTTGAGTCAGTGCATGGTGAAATGTTATTTACTGTGGAAGAGTACCCTCTTCTATCTTCCTGCCCTGCAGATGCCTGCTCAGGCGCTTAAGGCAGAAGCCAAATGCTCTGGCAAAGGGGTGGTTTCTCCTGTGAAGAGAATTGGCAGCTGTTGGTTACCAGCTTGACCTGTGCCCCTGGGCCAGTGTGGCAAGGTGCTGCCTTTTGCTCAAGCTTCGTGCTGATTCTGTAAGTGAGCCTTGAGATAACTTTAACTTAGGAATCAAATAAGGCCCACACTGAGGTCTGGGTATGCCTGCTGCCAGTTTTGAATCTGCTTGTGTGGGAAAATGCTCATCATTTTTTGCAAAGAAATTAAGTTTTTAAACTGAATTTCTTGTTTTGTGGTTGTATTAAAAAAAAAAAACAAACCCTAAACCCATAACCTTCACAAAAATAAACATGCGTCCTTTTGCCAGCTGGGGCCTTGGCATGCTTTATGATGCATAACTTGCTGAGACTGTAATTTCTTGGGAAAACAGTTAAATATTGGCAACTATGAGATGTCAACACTCAGTAAATTGTCATAATAAGCTATTTTAGCTACAGCTGGGGACTTAAAAAATTATTTCTTCACAGTGTTCGCGGTAGTTAATGCAAAATGAAAAGTCATCATTTGAACACTTTGAATAGCTTGGGAGAAAGAAGCTAGCGTTCTTGCAGTGTTTGCGAAGGGCCACACCTGTTTGGTGTGCCTGTCCAGGAGCCTTCAGGGCGCTCTGGATTATTTAAACTGTGTCCGCCCATGTGCCACAGTATAACCCCAACTTTCTACATAGTCTTGAGCAGCATCTGTCTAGGGACAGCTGTTTAAAGTGGCGGTTGTTTTGGAAGTTGGCAAGGGTTCAGTTTTGGGAGGTGTGAGTAGAAAATGTGAGTTTTCAGTCCCGTGACTTTCACTGCTGGTAGTTTGAACTTGATTGACTTAAATAGTAGTTGCAGTAAAACTCATAACCTGAAGTGTTTCTCTGAATGTGTGTTAGACCTGGGAGTTGCTGCTGGAGTCTTCATAAACTGCTTTTAAATAATTGAAATTTTGGAAAATTGTTTTTTGAGCCATGAGTAAACTTTTCCCACTAGTTAAAACTTGAAAAAACTGTTTACTTAAGTCAGTTATGAATGTGGGTCAAGAGTCTACTAGCCCCTCTCCCGTGTCCCAGAAAGGTGCCGTCCCTGACCTCCCTGCCACGTGAGAAATAGACTGTGGCTCGACTTTAGGGTGGGGTAGAATCCAGGGGCTTTTAATACAATAAAGGCAATGAATAAAAGTTATTGCACAGCAGCAATGTTTGAGTCTTACCGACTTGTCATGAGGAGTTATGCAGAAAGCCTCAGTCCTAACTTGTATCAGTGGTCTTCGTTTTATGTGGTATGTACTTCTTTGCAAACTGTGTCGCTTGGAATTTTTGGCTTATTTAACCAGAGCAAAAAAGAAGATTCACCATCAAGTGAGCAGCTAGCTTTCCTTTTATTAATTCAAAATCCTATTTAGTGGCTCCATAAAAATTCTTATTTCATGTTTGTTGCACTGATAAATGCACAGCTCATCCATTTTGGCAGGAATTCCCTACAAAGATATTACCAGCGTTTGTTTTGCAGTATGTCCCTTACAATATTTAACTTTATTGCAGACATTTTTCTAGAAGGTATGATCAGCCAAGATAAATGTTTTAATTTGTTTATAGTGTGGATTCATTTTTTGATGTCTAGATGAAGAACGTTGTTTCATCCCTTGGTTTTTCATGAATGACGGGGCATACGTTAGCTGTCACTTAGGGTATTTCCCCTATGCTTAACAGCAGCACTGGAAGCCAGAGAAGTGTTTCAGCTCTATCTGGCATGTCTTGTTCCTTGCTAAAGGTAGTATACTAGCACGTGCCCGCCCTTTTGGCAGACATACCAGGCATCTTCCTTTGCTGCTGGTAGTCTTCTATTTGCCATAGTAGTCTGTTTGCCAAGTAGTCTAGACTTACTGTTGCATCTAGTACTCTACGGTGAGCTGGAGGCATTTTTTTCTACTTTTAGTATCAGAGCCTGAGATCTGTGTCTGAATTCAGCCTTTTACCTAAGGTTTGTTTCAGCGAGGAATATACTGTGTCAGTTGCACTGATGCTCTGTGTGTTGCTTTTTAAATGCTGGGCAAAACACACAACATCGTAAGTTTTCCATGTTTAAAGAACAGACAGTAGGTGGTAGTTGTCTTTCAGTAGTTACTAGTAATGTTCTAATACAGGCTGGAACATTATTAGTTCTCATGTTGACATCTAACAGTTATGTTCTTGGCAGGCTTTTGGTCACACCACTGCAGTACGGAGTGCAAAACTAAGAAGTCTTGGGCCTTGGGATAAGCTGAGTGGTGTGTTTAACTGAGGACTGCTGGACGGAGACACTAACTTGGAAGTAGTGAATTGAAGAAAGTCATCTTACTATCAACACATTGTTTCATATCACCTTTTCCATCACGAAGAAAGGCACGTGTTTGTCAGTGTTGTTAAAACTCCTGCTAGGAGGCAATGCCATCAGTTGTGATGGGAAGACTCCTTGGGTTTTTATTTTGTTGGGTCTTCCAGTTCCCACGCGCAGGTGGACATCATGTTGCCTGCGCAGCTCTGTGAGGATGCTTCTTTTCCAGGCAGGGATGGGCTTGTAACACTGGTTACAGGTGTTTCCTCTGTGTCGAGGTGGAGCGTGCCCTTTGGGCCCAAGAGAATGGGCAGATAGCCTTTATTTCGCCAGTGGAAATCTTCATTTGGAACATTGTACTGGAATCTGGTGCATTAAAAGGACAACGAATTTAAGAAAGGTAGATCATAGGTTCAGCTCGTGCTCAGTAAGCTTTCCATTCAGCAAGATGTTTATATATGTTTAGTTTTAGCTGTGAATGGTCCATCAGTTTTTCTGTTCATGCTTTTCCTAATTGATGCCCTTTGTTAAACGAGTGCTAACGCAGCATAGGCCAACAGATTGTGCTTCACTCTTGAAACTATGGTAAAGGTCATGACAAAAATAAAACACCAAGTTTAGCAACTTGCAGGTTGTATACACTATCCCAGACATCTCTAAAGCCCTGTTTAGTCTGAATGTGCAGTCTTCAAAGAAAGATAGCTCATGCAAAGTTTTGGCCAAGTTTGTTGTGTATGATGCCAGTAGGGTGACTCTTCAGCATTTTATGGAAGCCCTTGCTTTTATTCATTCACTGTCTGGTGGCTAGTGTGGAAAGCTGCTTGTTCAGTTGAAAGCTTTTTGTCTCAAGCTTGTCAGCTTTTAATTGAAGGCCATATGGTTATTTGCTTAGCTACTTAAACCTATTTCTAGGCTAGCATCCTTTTCCTGCCTTTCAACAGGCATTAACCCCAGGAAGGCCTTAGACCTCCCTCTTTCAGATCCAGTTCAGCAAAGTACCTGAGTAGGTGCCACTCTGCTGCATTTGGCTTTGGTCCCTGCCACACAAAAGAGATGTGGACAGGCTGGAGAGAGTCCAGAGAAGGGCCACAAAGGTGATCAAAGCTTGCCAGATGAGGAAAGGCTGACAGAACTGGGTTTGTTCAGCCTTGAGAAAAGGAGGCTTAGGGGAGACCTTATCACCATGTTCCAGTATTTAAGGTGTGGCTACAAAGAAGATGGAGACTTCCTTTTTACAAGGAATCACATGGAAAAGATGAGGGGTAATGGGTACGGGTTACTCTTGGGGAGATTCCCATTGGACACAAAAGGAAAATTTTACACAATGAGGATAATCAGCCATTGGAATAATCTCCCCTGGGAAGTGGTGGATTCCCCATCACTGGACTCGTTAAAGATCTGGCTGGACAGCCACGGAGCCATCTTTTCTAGACTGTGCTTTTGCTAAGAAAGGTTGCACCAGATGATCCTTGAGGTCCCTTGCAACCTGGTATTCTATGATTCTAGTGTGTGGAGTCCTTGGGTCTGCGTTGTGAATGTGTAGGCTAATTCCAAATTGCACATAAGATGATCATCATTTAAATGCCAGACCTTCCAAGGCTACACATAAATATCTTGCGTTGTTGGAAAGGGGTTATCATTTTCAGGGGCAGTCTCTTAAGTTCCAGCCTTGGTGGTCATGAAGTGGCAAATTAAACTGTTACTGTTCCAGGCCTGGATATGATACGGTGGCATTGGTGTAATTTGTATGTGGGTGTGAAATGTATGAGTGCAAGGATAAGTATGTTTCTGGGTGAATTTAGGCGTTTGAGGAGATTGGCGAGAGAAGTTCTGTGGCGAGCTGTGAAGAGGCATGGCAGCTGTTTGAAGGTGCTTGTGGGCTTGTAATGCGTTTCCGATCAAGAGATGAATAAGCAGAAGTTGTCAAAAGTTCACTGAACATGCAGGCTTCAAACAAGTAGCTTGCTGAATTCTGCAGTGCTGGTAGTACAGGGTAGTTGGTGTTTGGTGCTGTGCAAAGAAGCAATGGTAGAAAGCTTAGACTAACATGTCACTGGCAGGATGGGCAGAGCGTGGAAGGAGGAATGGAATTGCAGTGTGGAAAGTGATTTAGATGTTTTTCAAGCTGGGTTACAGTTTGGGTCTCTCTCCACTATGCATTGCTGAACAATAGATTCCCTGGACAAGAGGGACCGCTGCAGTTATATTCTGCAGAATCTAACTTTTATCTGAAGGGAGAAGGGGGGGCGGAAAATTGGTTCTAGCCCTTCAAGCTAGGAATAAATGCGGAAAACACGAGCTGAACGCGGTCCGGCTGACAGCTGGCAGCAGCTGCTTCTGTTAGACTTTGGGCTGTAAAGGCAAGCGGAAGCGCTTTGCTCCTGCTTGAACCCTGCAGCGGCATTAGGAAGCTCAGCTGATTGTATCAGCCCATCTGCACTGGTGAAGGAGGGGATGGGAAGCGTGGACCAGAAGTCCCTCTAGGCTTGTTCCTTCCTGGCTGTCAGGGGGTATTCGGCATCAAATGCCAACTAATCACTTGGAGGGCAGGGAGGAGGGGCACGTTGGCCTCGGCAAGGTTTTTCTGTGCAGCTCCAGTTGTCCCGTGCACAGGCGTTGGGGGAAGTAATGGAGCGTGCTGGCTTTCTGTCTTTAGGAGAAAGCTGGTACCAGCTCCTCGCTGGGCATTTTTCATGTTCACCTTCTCCAGGAGGAGCTGGGGTAGGACTTTGCAAGTAGGAGGCGACACAGGACAGAGATCCTGCCCATGTGAGGTCATGGTCCACGAACTGTGGAAGAAAGATGTTTCTTTCCTCCTTGATTTGCCATTTGGTGCTATGGTTTTGGAAGGAAGGCAGAACGGGAAAGAAAGAAAGAGGTTTCGGTCTGGGTTGAGTTCCCCTAGCTCAGTCACAGCATGTCAAGTTACTCACTGGAGAGATTTGTGACTCCCCAGAGACATGGGTTTGTGTTTGTGCAGGGGGATGCATCATAGCTGAGGTACAGAATAATAGAGGGAAATGTTGGTGTTTATTTTAAGAATGATTGATAGACTTTGGTGAGGGTTTTTTCATGTTGCTGAATTTATACAAAGAAGCTGTATAAAAATAACTGGCACCAGATGTAGAAGCAATAAAATAATGCCGTGTTAAGTCTTGAAACTGTGGTATGTAACCACAAGAACTATTTTCACCCATTGGCAGCTTTCTCTTTATTATCTACAGAAAGAGAATGATGGAATCTGTTAGCTGTTGCTAAAACAAATTTTTCATTTCTAAAAGGACCAAGTAAACCTGTATCCCAGTATGCTTAGCCCCAGCTCCCAATACACAATGATTGCCAATGTTTGTTGCTAGCAGTCATGGGAATCTTCTGGTACCAGTATGTCAGCAAGAATTAAACCTAGAAAATATCTTGTCATCTGACTGCTACCTCACTTTCTGGGTTTGATTGCATTTGATTCAGATTAAGTTCAGTTTTCTTTCTTCAGAAAGAAAAAAAAGTGACGCCAACAAACTCTTTATCTGACCTATGTACATAGCGTAACCCCTGATACAGTAAACATGTGGAGTCACCAGTGCGTTTGACTTCAGAATGGTCTGCTGTTGTCAGTACTTTGACCCAGTTTCACCATTTCACCAAATGAGGCTTATTTTCTTCTAAACCACTTATTTCGAAACTTTTTGTCCCAGGAGAGAGGAGAGAGAAAACAAATTGTTTACACAAGCAAACTGATAGTGGGGAATTAAACACCCACACTTCCTTCTTCAGAAGTTCCCCTGCTAGTAGTTTCTATGAAGTCATAAATCCAGCAAGGAAAGAGAAACCTTTAGTAGTAATCCAATGGATCCTAATGTGACTGGCAGTGATGAAATTCCCTATGTACCACTGGGGGGTCAAAAATAGGTTGGGCAGGGAAGGGAAAACTGCTCATCCCAAAATTTAGGGAGAGGGGGAACCTTCTTCCTTGTCTGGATGGAGACAGCCTGGAAGAGACTTTAAGCCTTTCTCTTTATTGTAAGAGCCAGTTAATGGCTGTAGCATCAATAACTCCCCCTTTATATAGGGGACTGTATGTGTCGTGGTCTTTTGAGGGACTTGAGGATAGAAGCAGATAGGTGGGTTTTTGGTGTGACAATACAAATGTGATGTTGGAAGAAGGGGGAGGGAGGGATGAGAAGGCTGCTCAAACCCACGGAAAATGCCAGATCTTGGAGCTGTTGTATAATATGAAATACATATGTCTTTCCAGGATCCTTATGCAGATGGCTAGGGACAAAGCGGTAGAAAAGAAGAGCTTTAGTAGGAAGTAGAAAATAGTGAAAATGGCGAAATGTGCAGAGAATTGGGTTGGTGGATGCGAAACTTAGAGGTACAGGGAAGAAAGCTGGCAAAAACATGGGGATTCATCCCCAGGGGTTCAGCTGCAAGAGCAAGGGCAAGTTGAGTGTAAGGGCTGGGGTAGGAGAGACTGGAGCTGGTCAGGATAAGCAGAGTGAGAGAGGAGAGCTAGTGATGGACAACCTGATGGAAAAAGGGAAGAGGGCCAGGAAAGCAGCAGTAACCTTTGCATTGTTGATGAATTGCAAGTCAGCAGTGACAGAAGAAGGAGCATTAAAATGATGGAGGTACCAGAGATGGTTATCGGAGGGAAACGTTATAGGGAGAAGTCAGAGGGAACAATTGTCCTCTGAAGGAGGATCAAGAAGAGAAACAAGGGGACAGGAAGGATGACCTGTGTTTCTGTGGCTTGGAAGTTACACAGATTGGTATCCAAGCCAGGAAGCTTGGGTGAGGCTAACATTGTCAGTCAGTATATATACACACACATTGTGGTGTATATATATTAAAAAAAAGGAGTGGAATTAACTTGGGACAGGTATTTCAACAGCCTTCAGCTTTGAATTTCCTGGGTTTCATTGGCATGTGTCATAACCTTTTTGTTTTCACTATTTAGTATTTTTTTGCCATAAAGAAATGGGATGGAAGAAGCAACAATAAACAGTGTTATCAGAATAGTATGTCACGTTTGGCTTCTCTGATTTATTTGGTGAAAGTAGATTCTAAATATTTTGAATATCTGCAACTCCCTTGTCTCTCAAAAATAGTGTGTCTCCCAAATGAATCCTCCCCAACCTCCAAAATAAGAGGCAGTTAAGTTATATGAAAAACACATAATTGAAATAATATTTCAAAGCATAGTTGGTCAAAGTTGTGGGTGAATCTTTCTCATTAAACAATCACCTTTTTATAACCAGTCTTATTGGCTTGATCATTATGGGAAATGTACGGGTGCCTCAAATGATTTTGAGGGTTTAAACTTCCTTCCTAATTTTTCCAAATAGGTCAGGTAGGGCCAATACCTTGTATCAGGATATCAGCAGACTTTGTTCTGTTAGATTACCCTATTTATGCCTTCCCCCCCACCTCCTGCCCTCAAATAGGCAAGAAATAAAGACTGTTCAGATTAAGTTTGTTTTCTCCCTGGGATATTGTTTGTGTGTGGTGGTTGTGTCATTTGTGGTTTGTTTGGTTTTTTTAACTCCAAGTAACATTACGAAATAAGTCTAGGCATTTCATCTCTTACAATATGTATACAGCATAGCGGAAGGGACGATGAGAGTGCTGCGCTGAGGCAATTATCCTGCTTGCTGCGTAGGCACACTTGTACGACAGCGAGCTGACTCTCAGACCCGGCTCAGTCTGTGTTTTCCACTCTATAGGCAAAGTGTGGCTCGGGAGCAAATCGACCATTCGGAGCTCGGCGGTAGCTGTCGCTCTACTTAACGCAGGTTAGCAGCACTGTGGTGTAGCGGCGCAAAAGGTCTGGAGTCTCTAGTGGAGCAAACCCAGTTCACCAGTCTGTGTCTCTGAAGCCAAGACAAACAATGATGCAAGCTTTCTACATGAAGTAGCTTATCTGTTCATGGTTAGTGGGTCCTAACTAGATTAGGTCAGTGAAAACTGTCTCTGGTATAGGCATAAGTGTTTTGCTGCCTGGTATATTTACATGGGAGGGTTTTGTATTGGAGAGCAATGAGTTTAATTGAATGAAAGATTTTCTTGCAGTCTCTTCTGTCCAGAAACCAAACTAAATAGATCAAGACATAAGCACTGTTCTTTTAAAGTTTTTGCTAGTGAAAATATTTTCTTCATTGAGAAGTAAATCTTTTACTTGGTACTCAGCTTCACGGTTTGCTGTGTTTGTGCACTGATTCTACAAGAAGCGTTGGTAACCGTTTTGGAAGCGTGCCACAAAAAGTGGTTCTTAAAGCAGTCGGTTCTGCAAAAATAAGTAGTGAGTGCTGAGTGAATGAAGACACAAACTGTCTGTAATGTCCGTGTGTCTGTGATGTGCAGGTGTTTAGAGTGAACAGTGCAACCACAAAAATTTGCGTGTGATTTTCCTCATACAGGCTGTTTGATTACATTAACCTCTTCGTCAGAAAGCAATGGTGGGAATGTAGCTAATGACAGGCAAATACAATTGTTCTTGAACAAAAAGCAAATCCACAGCTGCATAGCTTGAGTCTGCTCAAGTTAGACACTCGGTGCTGACCTGGTGTAATTTGGTATGTAGGAAGCTTTTCTGCCTTGAACAGGCACGTCAAAAATTGATCCTTTCAAGATCCAAGACTTTCAGTGGATTTACGCTATCATTACAGCATCTGAAAGTGTTGGTACTAAGTGGTTTACTACTTGAAAAAACCCTGTGAGGTAGGGTAGTACTGTTCCCAGTTTTCAAGGGAAATGAAGACTAGTTATACATCGAAGTTCTCACTGAATCTGAGACTGGTTTCGTAAATTTTGAGAGTGCGTTAACCACTGGGGCTTTTTGTTGTAATGGAACCATACATGGGTTCGAAGAGGGCACATACGCTTCCTGAAATCACAGGAACATCTTTCTCTTTTAAGGATGATGCCACCCTGTTTAGATTTGTCTCATTTTAGATACACGTGTAATCCAAAAAGTGGTTCAAATGCTACCCTCACTGTTGGACTAATTCTTTTTAAAGGGGCTGGAGGATGAGGTATCTGGAGGATTTGCAAAGCAAGCCAACCTGGAGTGCTGGCAGTGTGAGCGTCTGCGGTGCTGCGGAACGTGATGGCGGCTTTCTCCGCTGCTGCAAGCAGTTACTTTGGCACTGATGCTACTTTTGGTATTGTTATGTTAACTTAACATTGGTTAATATGTAATCACGTAAGTGAGGACTGAGGGCACTAATGTTGAGTACAGGCTTGTACAGCTATGATATCCTGTGGGTTGTGTGTCTTGGGATGTGTTATTGTGCAGCTTTTATACTGTGAGCGTAATTTTTGGTACACAGCCTGAGTTTATATGATCTACAAAATTACTACTTCACGTAATATGCTAATAGCTTGAATAAAGAAAAAAGGGTGAAAATGCTCCAAACTAATACTAAGGGCGAAATTGAGAAGTGGCCCGGGTAGTTACATGTCTTAACAGTTTTTACCAAGAAATTCAAATACTAGCTCATACCATGGACTCAGCTGAAATAAAGCTACTGTACATTTAACTGTCTTAACTTACTACACTTGGAGGAAGAGCAACGCATGTACTGAAGAGTCGCAGCTACAGTCACTGGGAGCTATCTGAAAAACAAGGTGCCAGGTGTAGTACATTGTTGATGACCTGATTCCATAGCTAATAGGTAAAACATTAGATCAGCGGGGGTCCCATGGCACAACTTACGTATTTTCTTTTGAATGCATCGTGTGAAAGATGAGCCTAAGGTCAACACCAGAATGAGAAAATGCTCTTTGTTCCCTAATTAATCATGGCCTTGGCGTCTCACGCCATGCTGAAGTCGAGGTGTGCGGCAAATGACACTTTTGGCATTTGTATTCAACAGTCTCAGGGTGAGCAGTAGAAGCTTTTAAGTAGAGCTTGGAATAACAGATATGCTCAGTGACTTACAGGTTTCTTATAGATGTTCCTGCCTGCCATTTAGTGTGCTTTATATTGAACCTCATTCCAATACTTCTGGACATAGATGGAAATCTTTCAACTGATTTTATGAATCACAGGATGAAGCTTCTTAGGCACTGGCTACCTCCTGAACAATAGTTTATTCTTTGTTCAACTCTGTGGTAAAAAGTAGTAATCTTTGCAAAACATTTCTTAGGGAATGATGAAACAGTTGCTTGCAATTAGAAAAGTTATTTTCTTATAGGGAGACATCTATTAAGCAGATTAGCGAGGCAGCAAACACAAATAGAAAGTGCTGTCGCATTACAATCAAAAGAAGCTATGTTTTGTCATTTTTGTGGCGTACAAACTATTCCATATTTGATTTTTTTTTTTAATAGCGAAGAGGCCTGAAAGATATTTAGGGTTATCTATTAATTGATTAAAAAAAAATGCACCTTTTATGGTTACTTTTCTATCTTGCAATCCATGGGTAACTTTTTACTTCTGAGGTCAAACAAACAACACTCTCTTCTATCTGGCCTTCCCCCACTCTCCCTTTTTTGCCCCCTTCGGTGTTCTGCTTTGGGCAAACAAATGGAATCCTTTTCCGGGAATTATATGAAGAAGAATTTTTCAAAAGCAATTTGTTTTGCCCTATCCTTGAAAAGGGAGTTGCTTTTACTGGAAATCGGCTGAAACTTACTGAGCAAAATGAGCAAGAGCTTTCATGCACATAACGCTGACACGCTGGAGAAATGTCTTAAAATGGGAGCCACGTGGAAATTTAGCCATCTGATGTTTATAAAACAGCTTGGACCTGATGATGAGTGCTAGAAATGCCATGTTTACTGCGCATGCTAACCTGAGTAATGTTGCAGGACAATACACATAGCCTGTGGTGCCCGTTTCACTGCATCTGGTGCCATCCACTGGAAGTATGTATTGGCACTTGGTGGACCTCGGAGGAGGTTGTGCAAGTGCAGAGTGCTACAGTATGCTTGACACTGCAGAGAAGCTGCGCGTCTCTTGCAGACTAAGAAAATAGATAAAATCAGTTAAATTGGCATGGAGCATCAGCCACATCATCCCGGCTTTTATGTGTGGCTGGCCCAGCTTATTCTGTTGGATTTGGAAAGGTTTGATATGTACCTACTAATCTTTCAAAGAACATCTTTGTGGTTTAACGGAAGAACTGGCAAAGGTTAACTTCAGCTAGGGTGGCTCCTGGCCCCAGGCGCTCTGTGTGGCCAGGGAGGGGAGAGGCAGGTTTAGGGGACCTCTGTTAAGTGTCCATTCTGTGACCTTCTCTACAGAGATACCCTTTCTCTGCTGACTGAGGGGCACCCAAGAGAGATTCACTCTCTCTGAGATAGAAGGTAGTCCTTGTTACTGTCTACTGATGCAATATAAAACTCCGCAAACAAGGAAGAACAGAGCACGTACAGGGTTAATCCATCAGAGGAAAGACCCACAAACTGGCAAATGGTAAATTACAAGGCATCTTTCCATGTCTAGTACTGAATTTATCATTGCTTCAAACATGTATACCTTAACCGTTGGGTAAAGATACCTTGTACGCAAGAACCCTCTTGCCGTAGTATGGATGTAAGTTCAAGTTTGATCTGCTAAATTATGGTGTTGCAGGATTTCTTTTTCCTGTACGTTACAGATGGACGGGATGGGGATAATGGAGAACGTTGATCATGAAGTAGTCCTAAAAATGTACGGATCTGGAGAACAGACAAATACCACATAGTAGCTTTAAGAATGTTGGTGTACATTTTGGCAAGTCCATAAAAACACAGGTGAAGGTCTGCCTTTCCTCCCATCAGGTTGTTTATTTTAGCAGGAAAATATTATTTATACTTTCTCCCGTGTCTTCTGAAGGTTTGCATGTCTACAGATACTGTGTGTACATTTAATAAACAATGACCTATACTTCAGGTGCTGATTTTCAAAAGAGTGCTGCAGTGTCCTTACCAGGCTTTCAGTAGAGTCAGCATGCCTGGGTTTTTTGTGGTTTTGGTTTTTTCCCTCCAAGCACGATGAAATAGAAATTATGGTGTATATCAGTAACTGATAGATGCAAAAGAGTAAATTGTAGAAGAAGATGCTGTAGTAGGTGCAGCTATCTAATACCAGAATAAGCATATCTAATCACTTAACCCTAGATTGTGGAAATACTTGAGTAGATAGAAATACTTAAGCTCATTGAACCGGTAGTAGGTCAGGTCTCTGCTTCCCCCTCACTGCATGGAGGAACGTTATCTCTGGCAGTGGTACGGTCAGAGCTTTGCTTGATGCCTCTGTCAGGCAAGAAGGCAGGAGGTGTGACATGAACCCTGAAACCTTCATCCTTCTCTGGAGTTCATGGTACAGGAAGTAGAGATGCTTTTCCCAGGTGCCTAAAATAACCCGCAGTCAAGCCCACCAGGTAGCTATCTTGTGCATCTCCATCTATGTGCAGGTGCTATAACCCATCTCTCTCTGCACTTGACCTAACACTTCATTATGAATTCTGAAGCTTCTCCAGACCTCGAGGCTATATAGTAATTCAAGTGATTGCCTTTTCTTGCTTCTTACAGGAACTGCAGCTCAACGTTTTTTAAGAGATTTGAAAACATATTTCTGGATGTTTTTACTATTCACTGGTTTTGACAGGTGTAACTAGGAACCTAGTAATTTTAGGAAATTACTAAAACACTGCAACAAACTACCTTTTTGTGAGATACCCAGGCAAGGGAATTTGGGAATAATATGAACCTTCTGAAAGGTTGCCCAAATCAAAGCCCATCAAATACAATAAATCTATTTCTCGGACATGTCTAGAGGCAAAACAAGACGTGAATGTATCAACGTACAATCATTCTCTTATAAGAGATGTGGTAGTATCCTTCACAATTAAATGCTGTGCCAAAGGAAATGACTTGGGGTTTTATTCCTTTTCAGTAATGTGGAAAGTATGCCATGGGAGCAAGCAGGAAGAGGTTGTTTAGTGGAAGAGAGGAGGAAGAAACTGTTTGGAGGGAGTGCAGAGAGACAGCACTAGCAGCAAACATAATCCTCTTGGTAGCGTGCCATGTTCAGCAAAGCTGAAAGTCTGGATTTTCCGAGGCATTCGGTGTTTGCCTGTCTGTACGCTCCTGTTTGCAAAGAGCGATGCAGTGTCTGTTCGTGTCAGTGGGAGCAGAGTCAGGCCAACTCTCGTGCTCTTTTCAGGTGGGGTTTTCAGATGCTTTCATTTCTGCATTTATGACTTCAGCATAGCTAAAAAGTGGGTAAAGAGCTGTGAGTGAGACAGCAGATCTACCCAAAATCTAATGGGACTTAGAACCTCTACTGAGAGTGCCATGCTGAAACAAGTTCAAAGTCATTCCTCTTTATCCTTCAGACTCTTAAAAGGCTGCCGGTGTGTAAGATCTGGAATCAAAGGGGAAAAAAAATAAGTCTGCAGGCAAAAAGTTGGTTAAGGCAGGAGTGATGACTAACTGAAACCAGATGTAGGAAGATCAATGTGTAAGTTTGGCAGTGATGTTCCCTCTAAAGTCTGATGACTTTAGATTAAGTCAGATAAATATACCAAGTCTGATGCATGGACTAGTTCACAGCTCTTGAAGATCACAGTCGATCCAGATAGTAGTTCCTTAAGCGGTTGCTGTTATTTTATGGCTTAACACATAGTGAGATGAAAGAGTCCTTGGAAAGATGCCTGTGAGTTTAACAGCGTTGTTACGCTAACCGGGATGAGGAGCACTGGTACTTCAGGATGCAAATACAGGTGTCAGAAATGATCAGTCAAGGAAACTGAAAACAGCTGTGACTTGTAATAAGTAAGCAAGTTGACAACATGGAGCTGAAGAGAAACCTTTGCATGATACCATTTGAAGCCTAGGAGAACATTGCTTTCTAAGTCCAAGCTGTGAACCGGGAGGGTGGGCAGTTTGCTGGCTCTTTGTTTCAGGGAAGAGAGCTACTAGGAAAAGAGCAGCCATACTGTGTCCAAGTGCGGGTCCATTTAGCCCATTATCCGCCTGGTTATGAGGAGGACATGAGATTGTGACTCTGCTAACTGTTTGCTTCCCCTCCGGATGCTACACCTTGCGCCTCAAACTCTTTTGCCAGTTCTTAAGGCATCACTTCTGCCTCGGGATTCACAACTGCACCACACCTTCCCCTCATCTGGAAGAAGTCCAAGAGACTTCTGCAGGCTCTGGGGTTGCACTGCTGGCCAGGTTCTGGCCTCTTCTGTGCAGGCCTCCAGGAGGTTCAGGAAGGCTCAGATGGCTGGGGCTGCCAGCCCAGAAGTGGGCAAGTGCTCAGTGGCCAAGCCGCCCGAGCTGCAGGCATGCGTGGTAGGTCCCAGGGACAGGGACGCTGTACGGAGCAGGCTGTGTGCTAGGGGCTGGGTCCCCTGCCTGCCCGCCTTGAAAAGCCGTCAGTAGGAAACGGGAGAAGGGTACTGACTTTGTCTTGGCTCGGGGAAAGCCTCTGAGTTGCAGAGTATCTGGATCCCTTGGCCAGCTCTCAAGACTTGCTGTTCCTCTCTCACGACAACCATTTTGCCATATTCTCTGGGGGGGTGCTGCTGGAGCCCAGCACTGGGGCTTCCTCTAGGCAGCCACTTCGCTGAGCAGAGCAGGCCTGCGTGGCACTTGCCTTTTGTCCCTGTTTGCAAGCCGTAGGGCAGTGACCCTGCCTGGATACCTACTCTCCCAGCCTCTGATGGGCTTCTGCACAGGTGATGTCCAGAGCCAGATGTCCCTGTAGTGATCCTCAGGGACTGTACTTGTCCAGTCCTCTCCCACCCACGGAAATTCAGCTCTCGGGTTAGCGTTGTGAGTGAACTGAGAGACAAGCTTTGTCTGAAAGGTGGGACTATAGTGAAGTCCATGACTTGGCTGCTTTTCTGTAACCCCTGTTTAATGCTCGGGCTGGCTGCGTGACTGTCCCGGTACAGAGTTTGAACAGAAGGGAGCAAGAGGCAAGGCAGTCCTGCAGACGGAGCTTCGTACCCTCGTGAGACTGCTCGCTGCTGCAGTGGCCCGAGAGGAACAGCTATTGCTATGGGGACATGCAGTGCCGCCTTCTACCTGGCTTAAGAGGTACAGTGTCTGGTGGGACAAATGTAGCAACTGAGAAAACTTAGAAGCATAAAAAGCTATGTCAGCAGTTGGGACATAACTGAACCTTATTCCGCTCATCAGAATATTTGCATGTCATTGAATTTTGCTGGTTGCCTTTAAGTACCTTGTATCTTATTTTCTTCTTTACAGGAAGAGTAGTAATTCCCTTGGAGAAATTGAGTGGTGTGTAACTGGTAGTAAATTCAGTGGTGTTGCATTTCAAACTTTGCATAATGCATTAAGAGGCACGTTGGGGGAGTAGTAAGCGCAGTTCACCTGCGGTCTGCTCATTGTTCTTGGAAAGTTAATGAGTATTGCATATTTCTGCTTCCTCTTTAATTTTTCAACAGAGTATTGTTTCTTGAAAAGGATTGCAAGCAGTCATTCATGGCCCTTCTGCCTACATGTGTAGTGAGTGTCTATTTTTGTAAAATTTTTCAGCTCACTATGGGCAGACGTACTGTGGCTCGCTGACAGCATGCTGGGTGGCAACCAGGCTTTCTTCAGGGGAGTAGCTCACATGTACTCATTTTGTTCAGGTGGCAGAGATAAAAGGAAAAACAGCACTGGAAGAAAAAGGAGGTTGATGAGGGAATGGTTGTTATTTCCAAGCTTTTTCAAAAGTTTTAATTAAAATGACAAAATACAGAAATATGATGCTGTGTAAAGAGTGACTTGTTGTGTTTGCTGTATGCGTTATTTGTTTTCTACAAGCAATGTCCTCTTGCATTATTTGAAGGAAAAAAAAAAAAAGAAAAGACCACAAATCCTTTCTGCAGCCAGAAGAATGATGGCAATTAGAACCCTTTTTGCATAATCCCCTTGCTTCTTGCTTGTGGATACAGCTGTGCTAACACAATGCAACATTTGAGTTGAGAGGTCTGCAAAATCCTGGCACCAATGATAGTTTTCAGACTGAGACTCTTATTTGATAGGTTTTCAAAGTGATACTGTGCTCAGTTGTATCTCTGTGGCCCTGGAAGTGCTTTCAGTTAACTTCTCAGAGGAAATACTTTCAAAAGGAAAAGTTTAATTTTGCCAAGAATCAGATAAGGTCAGAGTAATTAAACAAACCAGAGCTTTATAGGTTAGAGATGAACACAGCCCTCTCCCTGGGGTAGTGCAAATGTGCTAGGAAAAGAGGAAAATGAAATGCCTGAGGATGCTTAAATTTGCTGCAAATCTGAAGTTCTGTGTGTATCTCTTAGCATATTCTCAAGTGTAGGATTGTATTTTAGAAGTGGGTTTTTTTCACATTTTTTTTAAATAGTAAAATGTATTTATCCTTCCTGTTTCTGGTTTCCAGCTTAACCCACCAGAAAATGGATTCACTGACTTAATTGTAATTTTTTTAATACTATATATCTGTAAATTGGTATTATAATTTGATTGTAATATGATGATAATTTACCATAGGTTTTCAACTATGTATGTCGTAGGCTCTGCCTGGTTTCCATGCATTTCTATTGGGAAACAGTAGGGGTTGTATTTCGGCTCCTCTTCTGCACCCTGCTACTGGCAAAGTGGATGGCCTAAGAACGACATTGACAGCTATCAATCAACATTAGTGTTCGGTCATCAGCTGACCTGTGCCAGTTTATGCGTACGGTCTGGACGGATATTTTCGCCCGTTCTTCCTTGGCTGCCAAATAGGCAAACAAAAAAGGGTTCTACTAAAGTAGTTTCTGTGAGGGTTTTTACGCTCAGTGGTTGCATGGCCTTTACGATTGAGGATGAGAGAGGACAGCCAGTTCCTTCAGTGAGATAATTCAGGCTTAAAATACAAAAAAGTGGGTTCTGCTAATTCTGTTGGTTGTCCAGCGAAAGGAAGTCTGTAGGTCTCCCTGCTCCCTTCAGTGACAGCATTAACGGACTCTCTTCCCTCTATCCTTTTGTCAGCATTTGTAAACAGAGACTCTTTTCCTCTGTCCGATCTTGTCAGGTTGGCAGAGAGATCCAAAGTCATGGAACGAAGGAGCGGAAAGCCAGTGCAGTTGTATAGCCTCTATTCCTTAGGAAACTGAGTGGAGGCAGGGTAAGAAGGATTGCGGGCAAAGACTTTTTGAGTTTCCTGCATTGCTGTGGCCTTTGCCTTCCAGCTCGGGGGTGTGTGGAATACAGATCTTTGTTAGGACTTTTAGCTGAAGAAAATGGGATGTTTTGCTTTGTGAAAGCAAGATTGAATGGATCCCGAGATGTCCAGGAAGACGGTGGCCGGCACTACTACGGTTAAGTACAAGAAAGTATAAAATACCAAATAAAATTTCAGGAGAGGGAGGAAAGTAGAAGCTGTTTTGACAAGAAGTCAGAAGTCTCGGTTACATCCAGGCGCCTCAGTGGTGCTCTGGCCTTCCTGCGTAAATGAAAACTGGGAGGAGAAGGGAAGGGAAGAAAGATGATGAAAAGCACCAGGTTTTTCTGAAACGTACAGCTTGCATGGGTGTCGGCATCCATGGAGAGCAGCATTGCATTTCAGAGAAATTTGCCAAGCAGACAAATCGTTCCTTTTCCCTGCCCTGTCTTGTCCTTTATACACACAAGCTTTGTCCTGGATTCGAAGAGCTGTGGGAAGACAGCGCTGTTTGCAGGAGAGATTTGTGCTGCTGGAAGGGAGCGACCCAAACGTCAGAGCACCTGCTGCCCTTTGAGAGCTAAGAGCTGTGGAGCCTGCGAAGTAGGTAAAGTACTGACTGCTTAAACACAGAGAAGGCTGCCTTCCAGATGGCTGGACAAAAGGTCACATCAATTATGCAGTGAATTGGCTCCTGCAGCTTGGTGACATTTTCAGATGAGTTTCAGGCAATGTCTGAGCAAACCTATGTAGACGCTCTGCCTCAGTCCTTAAAGCACAGAGGAAGGAGAAAATGCTCGTCTCCCGTACGTACAGAAGAACGCGTGCTTTGCTGTCTTTCCCCGCCTGGCTTCCCAATCAAAGGCGGCAAATTTTTCCTTTGACAGTCTCATACTCTCCAAACTCGGCAAAGACAACTTCAGAGCGGTGGTTTTTCAGCCTGTTTTGAATCAGAACAAGAATAAGATGCGGACAGCTTTGTAGAGAAACGACATCTCCCAACAGTAGGCTTGTTTTTCTGCAGTTGTTTGTGCATCGTGTGGCGGTACCTCTGAACTCCAAGGTGCGAGATGGGTAGGGGCCCACCCTCAGTTTTTTTGGAGTGTTGCACCCACCATGGCCATCCGTTTTACCAGCGGGTCTATTTGCATATTGGGTGGCCTAAAAAAAGCATACACATGCAAAAAAAAAAAAAAGCCAAATGAAAAAAACCCAAACCAAACAACAAACCGATGCAAAAAAACCCGACAGTGTTTCCCGTTGTGCTGACTTTAATCAGAAATACTGCAAACCACTCAAACATGGAACAGTACTTAGGTTACCCAAAGTCAATTTGAAACTACACCGTAAGCACAAAGGGTAGCGTGGATTGATTCACTGGCTATGTAGAGAGCTGAGAAGAGCAAGGACTTGAGCTCAGCTGAGGCTCAAGAGTTATGGTCATACAGATAATAATAATATTACATAAATAGTAACAATAATAGCAGCTATGGAAAAATTTAGAGCTTCTTACTTTGCTTATATGAGTCTGTAGGGGTCTTGTCTGAGGCTTTCTTCTGACTTTGAGTCGTACTGCTCTTCGGAGGGCAGACTGCGTACTTGTGTGTTTGCATTCTTTATGTTTAACTGTGGAAGCTTATAAACTTCTGTTTTGAAACAAGATGAATGTAAAAATCTTGGCATGGTCTTATTGTGGTAATGGGATTGCATGCAGACATCTTTGTGGTTAAATTAAATAAAAAAAAAAACAAAACCCCAAACATTTCCTGCGAAGGGATTATTGTTCGCAAGCAGAAGGGTTAATGACTGAGACTAGAGATGCAAATACAACTGCATGGTCTTGCTCATGAACCCCTAATGCAACTTACTTAAAAATCTCTTTTTTCCTGTGGAATTGAATTTGTCAATGAAGTTGTCATTCAGAAGATAGCATCAACTCAGAAAATTGAATTTTTATTTGAATTCCGTTTTGGGTTTCTTGGGTCTCCCTCTACCTTGTCTTTCAGGTGGAAATTCCTTTTTCATAATTCATTGAAAGAAAAAGTTTCTGGTTTATAATTATAAAAATTTGTTATATGGCAACCTTTAGATTGTTTATAATAGCCAATATCTAATACCAAAAGTCTTTGAAATGTCTGATGCTGCCCAGAGTGGGACAACTGTTCTGTGACCTTGTGCATGTGGCAAACGAGGACACAGAGCTGAACTGATTTCATGGCGCCTGCAAACCCACCCACTTCACTGGACTTCAGTCTCTTACAAGATTGGTGCAATCAAGTTGTTTAGACAGACTTTAAGTAAAGCAACACGGATCACAATGCTTTAGAGCCTCATCAGGAATGTATTCCTTTAAATATGCTGATTTACAAAAAACTTGGAAATTTTTTTTTTTTTCATTATTTTTTAATTATGCTTTTTTTCCAGCACTGTTTCTTGTCTTCTCTTGGTCATCCTCTACTGTTTGGCTTTCATAAGAATGCATAATTCCGGGTTTTTCTCTCAACCTTTAAAGTCTGCAGACTCTGCCTGGAAAACAGGCTGGCTCCTGAGGCGCCCGGCCTGGCTGCTTTTTAACCAGAATCTCAATGGAAAAATGTAACCTTTTCTACTGCTCTTGTCGTATGACCTCTGGAACCAAGGTTAAAACCAAGCGAAAATGCTTCCTTTCTCTGGCTTCTACCTCTCGCCCTTTTCCAGTACTTCTGCTTGCCAGGGCTTTTCATTTAACCCTTTTCTCTTCCGAGCACCTCCTTGGTCCCGTTTACCCTTGTCAAGGCCCTCTCATAAGGCATTGGAGAGAAGCAGAAGTGCGTGTGCGCGCACGCGGGGCGGGGATTATGTGTCAAATTTGGGTTTTTTTAACTCTCGCCATTCGCTGTCCCAGCTGTGTTGTTTTGCTCAAGCTCCCATCTGCAGCCAGGCCACTAAACTTGTTTTTCACTGCTGCTCCCAGCCATTTATATTCTACTTTCTGCCTGTATCTTTGTCTGTAATGCTTTGCATCCGCAATATTTGCCATTCAGGCGACTGACACTGCCAGCACAACTACCTACTATGTGGTCAGTAAATGTGTGAGTGAGGAGAAGACTTAGGCTATTTAAGTGCAATTTTAAGCTCGGTGTTAAAAATCCTAGAAGGACTATTTAGCCGTGGAACTTGGCTCCGGTTTAGTTCAGAAGTTTGTTTCAAAATGACTGGTGTAAACTGTTTGTGACTTTAGAGGACCTGTACTGATCAGCTGGAGATCACCCCCATGATATTTCTCATCATGTACCTGATAGTGGAAAATGCAGCTTCTTACCAAGTGCATCTTTGGTTTCTCACTTGGACATGGCTCTCAGAAGACTTAATTGCATTTTAGGAAATTCAAGCAGGACTTTTTGTGATGGGGGGGTGGTGTTTGCTTTTTTTTTTAAATTCATAATAAAGTGTTTTCTCCCTTGTAGGTGACTTGATTTTTTTTTTTCCCCCCCTTCTCGGTCAGCCCCGTTAACACTGTAATATGTGAGAGTGGATTGTAGAGACATCTAACATTTTGTTCTATTTGCACTTCACTCTGAGGTCAAACAAACAAAGCAATCATTATGTGTTAGTGTTCTTTTTTAATGAGCACATCAAAATCTACTCAGATCAGCTGCGAAGAGAAGGGAGAAACATGGAACTCTGAGTAGCCTTGTCTTTTTGAAGTGATTTACGGAAAAATAATAAACTAAAGGAATATGTAAGGACTCTGGTAGGAAATAAATGGCACTGTGTTGTTGACAGAAAGGGTTTTGGCAGGAGGCTTGTCATGACTGTTTCTGTGGCTTAGAAAGGAATTTCCGACAGACTGGACTAACCATTTAAAAATGTTTCTACTTTTAGGAGTTCAAGGCATACAGTGGAGTCTTCCCAGGGAAGATGTCGTCTTTGACAATGAAGACCCGTTGTTTGGACAAAAGAGGAAGTTTCTTTAAGGTAAATAGGGATTTATGCAGAACATGGAGAGCATGGTTTTATGTGAAATATGTGCTGCAGAATGTGCAGTGTGGTCTGTGATACGTAGCAAGACTTTCCTGTAAAATAGGAAGCACTTCATTTAACATCTCTTTTTACAGGTAGTATTTGTGGTTAGATTACCATCCAGTTATTTCATGTACATATTGTTTACATTTTTCATGTACACTGAATAGAATATTTGGTGTCAAGCAGCTTGTGGCTTTCTTTGCTGCTAATGCTGAGAACATAAGCTTTATTATGCATAGACATAAAATTATTAGGTTTTTCATAAACTGAACTTGTATAGCTTAAAGTTGTGGTACAAGTTTGATTTCCATTATTAGATTTAAAATCTGTTTCATTTCCCTGCCTATTGTAAGAAAAATCAACAGGTGCTCCTTCTTTGTGTGTAATCTGAATCACAAAGATACTATATTGGTGTTCTCAATGTATATTTCAGTCCTTTTTTTTGTTTGGGTGTTTTTGCTTTGCTTGTGGGGTTTTTTGGATTGTTTCTTTTTTAAAATCTAGGTGCCATCTTATCATACAATCATAGAATCTTTGGGTTGGAAGGGACCTTTCAAGGCCATCTAGTCCAACCCCCCTGCAGTGAGCAGGGACATCTGCAACCAGAGCAGGGTGCTCAGAGCCCCGTCCAGCCTGACCTGGGGTGTTTCCAGGGATGGGGCATCTACCACCTCTCTGGGCAACCTGGGACAGGGTTTCACCACCTGCATTGGGAAAAACGTCTCCCTTGGATCTAGTCTGAGTCTGCCCTCTTGTAGTTTAAAACTGTTAACCCCTTGTCCTATCCCTACAGGCCCTGCTAAACAGTCTGTCCCCCATCTTTCTTACCAGCCCCCTCTCGGCCCTGGCAGCTGCACTAAGGTCTTGTTGCGTTAAGAGGCAGAGCAATTTGGCAGAAACTAAACCCCCTTGCTTTCCAGTCGATCCTCAGATATCAGAGGGACTGGGGGCGGCTGAGCTTAGGTTCTGAATGATGCCCAAAGTTAGTGTTAGTAGTCTGGTCGCGCCCAACACCTTCGTTGGACTATCACGGGTCCGGATGCACTACTAACATCGCATGACCTGCTCAGCCGGATACCTCCTGAACTAACACGGCCGCGCTCAGAGGTACGGTCGCATTCAGGGACAACACACACACGGCTGAGTCAATCAATAGTGCGATTTATTGAAGCAACAGATACACAGGTTCTTTGGATTGCCGGTGATAAATTTACTGCCTACAAAGCACGTGCAAGTGCTAAAAATATGAGTGACACTACTTGGCTATAAACGCATTAAAAGATGTAAAATGACTCTATATAGAGATTTCTAAGTTTCCCGGGGAGGCACTTGGTATGACCAAGTGTTCGAATCTTACCCAACAGCGTCCCGATGCGGGGGAAGAGAGGCTCAGCCCACCGACTGATCCCAGAAGTTAGAATAGTACACGATGATGATATCTTCCCTAACATCCAGCTCTTAAAACATTATTTTATAGTGTTTTACTTTGAGTGACTCTAATCATGCATACCTTTATCAGGAGTGGTGCAGAATTCTCTTGCTTCGCGTTTAAAGGTACAGGCTAGGAAAAATTCAGTGCGCATGCTCATTGAGGAGGGGTCACACCTTGGGAGGGTGGTAACTTTTGAGAGGGGTGTGTGTTTTAGTATTATAATGATATTATAATTAGCAAAGTTCACTCCAAGTACAGCACTTCATCAAAGTTGACAGGTCCTTGGCCCAGGACATTGCAAACGCAGCTTATCAATGTACATACTGTGCATCCCTAAACTCCCCTGTTCACAGAGCGTGGCCGCGAGGTCTCCACTCCGCTCCACCCTCCATGTAATCTCTCCCAGAGTCAGCACACCAGGTGCCCCTGATGTTGCCAACATCCAAGGCCGTCTAGGGAGTCTCCATGGCACAGACCTGTTGTACATGAGTGCTACGTTCCACCTGGTTTCAAGGCTGTTCTTAGAGGGTAAATTTCCAAAGTACCCCTCAGCGATTACTCCACAGGTCTCCCCGGAGCCTTCTCTGCTCCAGGCTGAGCTCTCCCAGCCTGTCCTCCCAGCAGAGCTGTTCCAGCCCTTGGAGCATTGCTGGGGCCTCCTCTGGCCCCGCTCCAACAGGTCCGTGTCCCTCATGTGCCGAGGGCTCCAGAGCTGGACGCAGCACTGCAGGGGGGTCTCCCCAGAGAGGGGCAGAGGGGCAGAATCCCCTCCCTCGCCCTGCTGGCCACACAGCTTTGGGGGCAGCTCAGGACACGGTTGCCCTTCTGGGCTACAAGCGCACGTTGCCAGCTCATGCCCAGCTTTTCACCCACCAGGTCCCCCAAGTCCTTCTCCGTGGGGCTGCTCTCCATCCCTTCATCCCCCAGCCTGTGCTGATTCTGGGGGTTGCCCCGACCCATGTGCAGGACCCTGCACTTGGCTGTGTTGAACCTCATGGGGTTCACACGGGCCCATTCCTCAAGCTTGTCCAGGTCCCTCTGGATGGCATCCCGTCCCTCAAGCATGTCAACCGCACCACTCAGCTTGGTATCATCTCCAGACTTGCTGAGGGTGCCCTCGATCCCACTGTCTATGGCATTGATGAAGATATTAAGGAGTACTGGTCCCAGTACAGACCTTTGAGGGACACTGTTCATCACTGATCTCCATCTGGACATTGAGCCATTGGCCACTACCCTCTGCATGCAACCATCCAACCAATTCCGCATCCACTGAACAGTCCACCCATCAGATCCATCTCTCTGCAATTTGGAGAGAAGGATGTTGTGGGGGACTGTGTCAAAGGCCTTATGGAAGTCCAGATAGACGACACTGGTAGCTCTTCCCTTGTCCAGTGATGTGGTCACTCCATCATAGAAAGCCACTAGGTTGGTGAGGCAGGACTTGCCCTTGGTGAAGCCATGCTGGCTGTCTCGAATCACTTCCCTGTCCTCCATGTGCCTTAGCATAGCTTCTAGGAGGATCTGTTCCATGATCTTCCCAGGCACAGAGGTGAGGCTGATGCATCGCTAGTTCCCAGGGTCCTCCTTGCTACCTTTTTAAAAAATGGGTGCGATGTTTTGCTTTTTCCAGTCTCCAGTGACTTCACCTGACTGCTGTGACTTTTCAGATATTGTGGAGAGTGGCTTGGCAACTACATCAGCCTCAGGACTCTGGGATGCATCTCGTCAGGTCCCATGGACTTGTGCACGTTCAGGTTCCTCAGGTGGACTCAAACCTGATCTTCTCTTACGGTGGGAGGGACTTTGCTCCTCCAGTCCTTGTCTTGCAGGCCATCCCCTCAAGAGGTGCGGGAAGAGATACTGCCAGTGAAGACTGAGGCAAAGTCGTCGTTCAGTACCTCAGTCTTCTCCTCATCCGTTGTTGCCAGTTTGTCAGTCTTGCTCATCAAAGTGTGCTCTCTTTCGCCCTCCTTTTGTGGCTAACATACCTATAGAAGCTGCTCTTATTATTCTTTGCCTCCCTCGCTAAGTTCAGCTCCAGCTGTGCCTTGGCCCTCCTGACCTCATCCCTACACAACCGGGCAGCATTGCTGTACCCATCCCAGGATCCCTGTCTCTGCTTCCATTGCTTGTGCATTTCCTTCCTGCCCTTTAGTTTGCCCAACAGGTCTCTACTCAGCCATGCTGGTCTCTTGCCTTCCTTGCCTGATTTCTTACACCTGGAGATTGAGAGCTCTTGTGCTCTGCAGAAAGCGTCCCTAAAGATCCGCAAGCTCTGTCCTGCTCCCTTGTGCCTGAGGGCAGTTTCCCAGGGGGTCCTATTGACCAACTCCCTGAAGAGCTGGAAGTTTGCCTTCCTAAAATTCAGCGTCCTGACTTGACTCTTTGCTTGCCCCTTATCCCGCAGGACTGCCAACTCCACCAGTGCCTCTTGTTTGAAGTGAACAAGAAGCTGGTGCTCGGCTCACTGCCATGCTCTCAAAAATCCAGCAAGGCAGATGTCTGTGTCTTCAGGTGCCTGCATACTTCAGAGGAGCCTGATGCTTCCTCCCTTGAGATGCCCAGCTCCGTGACAATACAGGCACCGAGAGGTAGTAGTTCTGCTCTGGCATGGGCATGCTTAAAGAGAGAAAACAGAAACAATTCCATTCAGTGTTTTGTGTTCTGGGGGCTGTTTTAAGATGTCATATGGCTTACAGCACACCTAATACAGCATACGCCAGTGAGAAACATGTTCTGGGCGAGAGCCATCCTGTCTGCCCCCCGTTCCATTCCAGCAAGGAATAGGGCTCATGCATGGCGATGTGTGAAAAAGGGGCCAGGAAGGCAGCATGCAACGTATGCTCTCCTAATGCCCCTGGGAGTCCAGGCATGGGTGGATGCCTTGCTGGAGTTGAGGTGGTGCTCAGAGCTGCAGGGAGGTAGAGCCCTTCGCTGAAGCACCTTCAGATACTCCCTGGAACTCTCAAGAAATGTATTTTGCTCTGGGTGTGAATATCTGATTTTTGTCCTGCTGCCCTCATTACAGCTGGAAGAGGGAACCTTGAGAACTGAATGAGAAAGGATGTACTTTGGATTGGCTGCCTGCCATCATTAGGTTATGTGTGTCTTCTGTGATCTTCTTCACTTCTACATAGTTATAAATCACTTCTGTCAAGGATTAAACTTGATGACGTAATTTTGCTTTTTCCCAGCAATTTTCCAACTTACTCTGGTTGGCCCCAGGTTTGCTCAGCAGTAGTAGCTTATTGCAGGCGTGAACAATCACGCTGTAAAATTAAGCATGGGTCACCGTGTCCTCTCTTCTGCTGCCTCCTCTATGTGAGGTTTGTTAAGGCTTTGCAGGATCAGTCAGAGGGCTTTTGAGGCTGCAGTGAGCTTTGTGTTTTCTAGGGAAATGTGGGAACGTGTTTGGGTCTTTTTATATGACAGAGAGAGACTTTATGCAATGGAGAGATGTTGGAGTACTGTCATCTTTCAGGCTGGCATCACAACAAGGTAGAGATGCAGTCGAGTTATCAGTATGGTGTTCAAAAGACAGCTGTGTTTTATTTATGTATAATGGAGGAGGCAGTGCTGAAGTTAATTGTAGAGAAGGCTGTAGTTAACTAATCCTTTTTTTCTGGAAGAAAATGTTGATCTGAAATGTAGTTAACAAAGCCTTCCTGTGTACTGTGTGAGTACATCTGCGAACACCGTATACTTCTAGAGAGCAGGACAGGGAGAATAGTGGCACTGCCCGGACACTGTATTGAAAGTATGCTGACCTACCCAACTGTGGCGTCTTACCACTGCCCAGGAAGATACATCTATTTTCCTGATGTGAGGAAAAGAGTAAACCAGCCTGGCATCAGGGTTAAATATAACAGAGTTGAACTTGCCTGTTCAACACTGGAATTTTGCTGTTTATATGATGCCAGGGTCGCAGTGGCTGTCTTGCTGGGCAAGGCTTTGTTCTAAGGAACAACTAAAATTTACAGGTGCTTCTGAGCACTGAGTTAACTTACCTTGATCTCTTCCCTTAGAATGTTCATCACCTGCTATAGCTTCTTCTAGTGAAAGATGTTAATACTTGCTGCCATCTCAGCTTATATTAAGAGAAAGCATACTGCTTTTCTTTTTCTAGTACTGCAGCAAATGTGACTGACCAGCCAAAGCCCTAAGTAATGCCGAGCAGCTGCCGCTTCACTGGCTGTCCCCAGCTCCTGCCGCCTCCGCCGCTTCTAGCGCACCGCGTTCTCCTTACGGGTCTGGTGCCACGCATCTCGGGTGTTGCTTGCCATTCCCTATGTTCCTCTGGGACAGAAATGCCGTTCTCTTGCTCCTGAATCTGACCCTAATGCTTGGGGGGTAGGAGGTGGGAGTGGGTGTTCTAGCAGATGGTAAATACACTCATGATAGGCTACACGCAAAGGAGAACCCAGCAAGTGATGGCTGGTGCCTTTGGCACACGGAGCTCTGTAATGGCCACCGGTGCAGTGTGCGGGACCAGTTTCTGTCGGTAGCACTGTTGTAGTGACACACATACACATTGAAGTGTTTCATGTGTTGCATGTTTTCTTTATCTTAAGGCAATCTTATCAGGCCAATAATTAGGAAAAAAATGATCGGCGCTGCAGTGACAGTGTGTCTTCCTCTTTGGCTTGCCCAAAGTTTTATGTGGTCAGCCATAAACAGGGTCTTCTGGGGACAGGAACTGCTTCTCAGGTTTGCAACACGCTTTTGTCATGTCTTGTATCTCATGAGCACAAGCGTCAACCTTGTCTGATGGCAGTCCACAGCCACATAGGGAGAAGGGTTGTATTTTCAGATCGTAGCAATAAACACTTACAAGGAATATTTCTAGGTTGTCACTTAAGCGTATGCTGGAGGAATCATGCTGTCAGTGGGACTGTAAGCAAGTGCACATGTCATTTTATGCAGTCCTTTGGTATCTCCCTGAGTAATTCTTGTGTGGAAACTAGATGCTGGAATAGCTATTTTGTGTGCCTCCTGTTCATGATGTCGTGGTTGTAGTTACCGAAAAATGATTAGGAGTACGGTACGCATGAGCAATTTCAAGACGCTGGACTCTTAAGGCCATAAGAAGCATTGTCAATTAAGAAACTAAGGTTGTCCTAATTTTTCCTACGGACAGCCTGGCGGGGGAATGGCCTGAAGAACAGTGGGAATAAAACATGCCTCAAAGCTACCTTTTCAGACCTCTCACCATCCCTGGGAAGTTGCACTGTCGGACCACTGTTCTGAACCTATGGCGTCGAATCGGAAACTGCGGGCAGTCAGCATATCCAGCCCATGTGTGGTGTACCCGGTGCCTGTGTGCACACACACTTGTGTGTACAGTGAAGTTGCCTTCTCTTTCTCTCCCTCACCCACATCTGTAAAATTGTGACAACAGTTACATTTGCTACAGCTAGATGGGTGAGCACAGAAAATGGTTAGCATGTCAGATTTTTTTGTTTACGTTATTTAATTTTGCTTTGTCTGCCTGTGTTTAGGAGACCGAGTAATTAAGATACAGCCTTTTACTCATGCCAGCCTGTACTTCAGAGTGCTGTCTGGTGCACAGACTGTTGTGTACTTCTGCACATGGCTGTCATGTCATGCTTGTTACTTTACAGTTGCCTGAGAAACTTCTAGCATGCTGGCATGCAGTTTTTCAGGGCACTTAAATCCTCGTAAAGAGTATCTTGCTGTTCTCTGCAATGTTTATGAGAAAATTCTTTGACAAATAGCAGTGGGAAATACCAAATTTACTTTTCTTTCTGGTTCTTAAATAGTTCCCATTGCTGTAGCTTCTAACCATCTCTTAGGTTTTTTGATGTTCATTCTTTTGCCTGTTAGTACACCAGGAAAACAGTATTGTCCTCATTTTACAATGAGCGAAGGCTTGTAGTTTTATAGGCTAAATTCTCCAGAGTCTTTATACCTTGCAGTTGATGAAGGTTCAGAGCCAGCAAGTAGTAAAAGTGGAGCAAAGATGGAGTTAGGCTTAGATAATTCTGCAACTGAATGGCCTGCTGGCAGTTACAGAGGGAGTCTGTGGTAGAGCAAGGAACTGAATATATGTCTCTGACAAACTTCCTTCTTACTGAACCATCCTCCTCATTAAAACGTTCCAACTTCTATTGAACTGGCAGCAGAGGTTTTACACCACTAAAGCTTTTCTGTCCCAAAATCAAATGGCAGGTAAAACTTTGCTTACTGGTAAGACACTGAATAATGTTAGCGGTCTCAGGAATTCATAGCTCACTATGCAAAATAACCAGAAATTGTAGCTGCATATCAAAATATTTAATTGTATTTGGACAAGTCCAGAAATAGCATTCCCAGTTTGGCTTGTCTCTGGTGCTTTGCCACCTCGTCACACAGGGTGCTTTGTGAGGGTCGCTATGCTCTGCTTATCAAAACAGGAAGGAAAAGATGTGATGCCAAAGAGGATGCAGGTCTTCAGAAAGCATGAAAAATGAAATGCTGTCAGGAAGGGTGGTGGTAAGTGCTGAGGCTCATTTGTCCAGTCTGATACTGATCCTGGCTGCCTTCAGCCTGTGTTCCCTTGCCAGATTAGAACCAATGATCTTACCTTTTCCTCTTTAGCAGCTGTAAATCTCAGGGCATGGAAATATCCTGCAGCGGTCACCTTGGCTGACTCTTTCAATGTGCTTTCAGAAAGACGGCAGTTTTGTTAATTCTCTGTACAAGCTTATTGACATTTCAACACAAAAACCAGGAATTCAGTTGCCATGCATGAAAGATGTTTCTGAAAATGTCCTGAAACAGGCATCAAGTCAAAGCTACCTGTTGTCTTCTTGGGACTGGGAAACTCTTCGTGAGTTGAATGAGTAAGAAGACCTGTTCTATGCCACGCTTCTGAGAGGTGCACCGGTCTATCTGGTCCTGGGCATGTGCTTTCCCTGATGCACAGCAGTGATGTGTGTGTAGACCAAGCAGCTTCAGAAAGGTGACTGTAGCTCCTTAGGAATGTGTCGCTTCTAGTGAACACACTTGCTCTGATTTTTGCTGCTTATATGACATTCTGAAAGACGTAGAACAAAATGGAATGTACATGCTTCGGTGAGAGCGCTGGGGAGCTGTGATGGGTTATGTTTGTGGTCTGTATGTAGGAATCGCGTTGCCACTCCTGCCAGCTTTCAACAGCCGAGATCAATCTTGTTGAATGAAAAATCAGCTGACAGGAAGCATAGCCTGATACATTATGAAAGGAAACATTGTGATTTAAAATGTTTGTGTTTTCATTATTATATTCATGGATTTTAGGAATGTAAACAGTTACAGTACATGGGTATTTGTGGAAATCTAATGTTTAGGGTAGGTTTGGTTAGGGAATACTGTACTGGGCTGCTATGTGAATTCATGCTGTCTGAGTCATAATTATTATTTGGGTTTACAGTGGTTGTATTGTAGTTTCTTTTGAACTTGCAGAACAGTGCTTTATCAGAAATAAACTCCAAAGGAAAAACATTAGACAAAATGGCTATTTATCATGTTATACACGGTCTCCTTTTAATTTTGTGGGGGTTTTTTACTGTTAAATAATTTGCCTGAGAAGATGTCATACTTTCAAATACATTTCATGTAAACATCTTTCTGTAGCATAACAAGGTAATAACTATTTCATAGTCCTAAATAACCTGCAACAGATTTCTTCAGTTACTTTAAGTCTTGAGGCTCGTGTGTGTTGTTTTATGCTAACAGGGGCCTCTGGCAAATATATCCGTCCACTCCAATTGTTTCCCTTTGGAAACTGATTCTTACAATCTTGATTTCAAGTCTGTTGAAACCTAATGGATGAGTTTTCCCATTATTTTCAGCAAAATAGGAATCACTGTTTGTGAACAGAGAAATCCGTTCAAAGAATTCAAATATTCTGAGCCTTCTGCTGGTTTTCTCAGGGTTGGATCTAATAATAGTATGCACCCAGGATCCTTCCTGCATTTTGTAGAAACGTATTATTAACAGGTCATCTTGTATAATGCCAATCACGCGAGCATCCCATACGTAGGATCAGTGAAACTTCTGGTCATTATACAGTGTATTTCAGAAACGGTGTCGTAAAATTGTCAGTACACCGTATGTTACTTGATAGAAAATAATTTGTCAGGTGCTGTTGTAACAGTATGTATCAGTTAATTGCAAGAATGCCCAAATGATGTAACTCCAAAAGTTTCATTCTTTTTTTTTTTAAATTAGAAGAACCATAATTTTTTTTTTACATGAAAATTTAAGGAGAATTAGTTGCCATTTGCAGAAAATATTGGCAGTTCATTAAAAAAAAGATGTTTTATTCCTAACGATAAATGTTTTAGTTCAGGTGCAGTACCTGCTAGTAGCTAGCTGGCGAGTCACACTTTGCTTGCGGAGTGTCCCCCGTTCTGTGAGACTGTCGGTCAGGTTCAGGTTTGATGATCAGCACTCAACCAAGTTCCCTTGTCGAGGATGTACTGGCTTTTCACAGACTAAGCAAAGAGTGCCTTGTGTTATGTAGGGTATGTAGCATACCCAAGAAATATGGCCTGTAGAAGAGAATGTGAGCGTAACACTACTTGAATGTGCCATTTTGTTCAAGCTCTCTTTAGAAAAAGAAAAAACTAAGATCGCTAAGCACGGAAGAGTTCCTCTCAGGAAAGACAGTTTCTGACGAGTTCTCTTCAAGGAAGGCCTACAAATTAAAAGTGTTAGGATTACAATGTCTTCAGTATAAAACTGTTCTGCAGTGCTTGCCTTATGCTTTTCTGATTTAAAGCATTTGTAAGGTCAAACCCATTTTAAAATATTTGTTTTCAAGAACTTAAATCTCTTATAAGCGAGTACCTCTCCCAGACAAAGAGGTAAAAGGCAGTTGTGTTAAAGAGGCCAAACGTGGCAACCGTACAAAAATAACTACAAATAACTTCCAAAGATAAACTGGGTATTGAAAGCATCAGAAAACATGCTGCAATGGATAGCTTTGGGTATAAGTAAACAAAAGAACTAACCAAGGAACTGCAGCGTAGGAAGCTTATATAGTATTTAAATTACTTTGTGCTGTAGATCTGTTCCATCAGGGCCATCTAGTCCAACCCCCTGCAGTGAGCAGGGACATCTTCAGCTAGATCAGGGTGCTCAGAGCCCTGTCCAGCCCGACCTGGGGTGTTTCCAGGGATGGGGCATCGACCACCTTTCTGGGCACTACCCTCCATGTGAAAAATCTCTTCCTTAGATCTAGTCAATCTGCGCTCTTCTATGGGTTGTCAATGCACAAATCCACTAGCCGCAGCCGCTGCGGTGGGGCGTGCGGTCGGCGCCAGGCCAGCGCCCCGTGCCCAGCCTGCAGACTGCCCCACGCAGCTGTCGCTGAGACATGTCGGCTCCCCGCCTCTCCTTGAGCAACGGGTCTGGGGAAAGTAAGCGCCGGGGGCAGTTGGGTGGAGCACCGACCCGCACTCTCCTTATTCCTGATCAGCTTCTCCGTATGGATGGTTGATTTCTTCGAAGAAATCAACAGTCTGCCTCCTGCTCTGCTTGCATCTTAGGCAAACAGCTGACATGTGAAGGGAAGACTGTTGAAGGAGACAAGTCTGTTGCCCGGCAGGGTTGACATAATCCCTTTCAGCAGTTTGAGGATAATCCTGTGAAAACGAATAGATGGTCAGTTCTGGCTTGCTTATTCCGAGATCAGCTGTCTTTAAGATGCTTGTGTGATTTGCCTTGGGTTTTGCCGTGCTCTACGCGATAGATGGAGCTGAGGGCGATTCCTCTGGCTTCACGCTACCCCTGGGCCCTTTGTGACCCCCCCGTCAGGCCCTGCAGTGGGGGATCAGACGGGGTGACCAGTGCGTGCAGCGCTGGCGCGGACTTACATTGTTAATTCAATGAAAAGGCTGCTCTGCTGACCTTATTCAATATTGCGTGTGGCAGAGCTCTCGCCTACAGTAGATCTATTTCATTAACAGATTAAATCCTGGAATAGTGCTTAATAATATGTTGAGCTTCAGGTAGTGATTTTCATCACGGGTTCATAGTTTAAACGGTCAAATACAGTTGCAGATCATTGTGAATCAGTTGCCATCTATAATGAGACTCCAGGCAGTGACTCATGTTGTGTGCCGGTAGCTGACTAGTGGTGCCTTGCTTTTGAGATGGCTCCAGGCAAGCCGTGACAGGAAGCCCTAATATAATTACAGCTGGCTAAATTGCTCATATTCGTGACTACGTGGTGCTTGGAAAAACTTCACACTCTCACAGTGAATCGGAAGCATCTTCAGGGGGCGATGTGATTTAAAACTGAAAACCGAGCCTTGCTTCCTCTGTTAGAAAAGTTAATTTTTCAGCTGTTACTGCAGGATGAAGCACATAAGGCAGTTCTGTTCCTGACGTGGCTGCGTTCATGACTCTGCAGACAGTGTTAGAGCCTTTGTGTCTATCTGGTGGGACAAGAGAAAAGGCTGTAATCTGATCAGTTCAAATAATAATTCAACTCTCAGTTGTGTTCAGGTGCAACTTTGGAAAGATTTTAACAGCAGCAAAGAATCGCTGTAGCAAGGAAGGGCTGCACACTACCTTACTGGAGCAGTTGGGAGGTTAGGAGATCTGAAAATACTAGAAACTTCACAGTAGACAGAGAATGAATTCCACTTTACTCATTCAGCTGCTGGAGAGACTGGGAGGATTTCATCTGGGAAACATACTGTTGGGACGCTGATACAGAAGGCAGAAGCCTAGTGCTCAGTGTGGCTGGGAAGACAAGGATATTGCCTTAATTTAAGTTCACCTATGTCTTAATTTAAAAGTTCCGTTTCCTGGCACTAAAGTAAATTAAAATTTGCAAGTCTTGTGTTCGCGTGCTTGAAAAAGGGGCTAACTTAAAACATGTCTCTCTGCAATGGAGGACAGAAGATACAGCGCAGGGAAGTGGTGAGATGTATACCAAGATGTAGGTAAAGGTGTGAAGAGTAAGAGAGTAAAAAAGGCAAACAGAAGACTGTGCTGAGCAATTATGAGCTGTTTCAGGGAACTGAGATGAAAAACTTCAGCAGAACCAGAAGGGATAAGAAGGCTACAAAAGCTGTAGAGACATAGTAAGACTTGTGTCAGCAGCGTATGTCTTACTTAGCAGTAACAACTCATGTGGTTGTGTTTGACTGCTTCGTTGCACTTGGCGAACCTAGTAACAAATGAAGCCTAAGGAAATTTAGCAGGAACTTAAAACTGAGTATTTTTGGCTTCTGTTTTGACATTAGAACTTCTCTTTAATAAAGCAAGCCTCTTGTCTGTATGTTCCACTATGAAGCACCATCAGTTATAAGATGGGATTTTAATCCAGGAAATCCTAATTTACGTAATTGATAGCCTGTAATTAAACCTCGACTGTATCTTGTTCCACAAAGGTGTGCTCCATCTTTGCCATATACTTGTCACACTCCTTATTTAAAAATGGCAAATTGCATATTTCTTTCTAAACCATGTATTTCTTTCTCAACATGTATTTATTTTTACTTGCTTTCATACATTGTGATACGAATAACAAGAAGATAGCTATTGTGTCAGTATTTTAGAATGACACTAGTTATTTAGGACTAACTTTAAGAAAGCACATTCATGTTTGAAACTAATTGAATAGTTTTAAGAGTGATTATTGTAGCTAGAGACTGTTGGAGATTGCTCATCAGATGTTTAGGCCTGGTAGAGCTGATCCTTCTAAGTCTGCTGCTTAGTTACAGCTTGGAAGAGAAGCGCAATTTTTCTGTCTTTTTACACTTGTGAGCTTCTCTGTTTTGAATTAATTGACTATTGAACTGAATTAGTGGATCTCTCTACAGGTACGGAAGAATTACTGTACAGAAGGATTCCTGTTAAAAAAAATTGGCTAAGTACATCAGCTGTAGTTTGGGTTTGTAAGCCAGAGAATTCCCGTAGATCAATTGCTTGCTTTTGCTTTAAAACATGAACAGCGATCCACATGATTAAAAAATGTATTTAATTTTTGTTGTTTTAATGGTTGACTTGAAATCTTGACATGGCTTGTTGTAATTTTGGGTGTTAATTTAAAAAGAAAAATATTTTATTAAATATCCTGGGAGCTGTTTCTTAGACCGCGACGTGCACACATCCACTCCGAATACAGTGCGTGATAGGGATGTGCAGCTTTCTGTTCCGTGTGGAGGCTGGTAGTTATTCTTTTCATTAGTGTCAGCCCAAAAGCATGTTTCCTGCGACTGAATAGGTGGCCGGAAGACCCGTGTGGTCTGAATTCCGGAGGTGACCTTGCCAGATGGCAGAGTTTTAGGTGGCTGATGCAGCTGTTGGCTAGTTTGGGGTGCCTAAACAGGGCATAGGCTCTCTGTTCCGAGGTCAGCGCCAACAGCCCCAAACCCTGGGCTCTTTGCTGGGGTGGCTGAGTGTGATTTCACATGGGGGCTGATGGCTTCTAGTGACTTGCTGAAAGGGGCAGCCGTATTCCCAGCCTGGTGCTGTCCTCCGTTTCCTGGCGTCCACTCTGGAGCTTGTCTGACCCCCTCAGAGATTAGGTTTGGGTCATTAAGCCAGCAGAGAACTAACCAAAAAAACCAAGTGAAAAAGTCTTCCAACCTTTCAGCAAGCTGGACCAGCTAACAGGGCTAGACAAATAGCCAAGCCAGGCCAAGGGAAGAAGTGGAACCTCCCTGTTCGAGGGCAGCACACCACAGCCTGAAGCTCCCCTCTATCAGGTCAGTGAGAATTGCAGCTCTATTGTGTTTCAGAGGATTACAAAAATAAATTTATTAAGGATGATGATGCTAAGGCTGTAGAGCCTTTAAAAGAGGAAAAAACAGAGCGGTGTGATCTGTAAGATGCAGCCAGCCGTGTACTGGCAAGAACGTGGTACTGCTCTCTGAGCACCCGGGCCAAGGCTTCCCGCAAAGGCGATGTGGCTGCCCATAACCACCGTCAGAGATGCATGATGACGCAAGGGCTTTCTAGCGAGGCTCATCCGACAGCAGCGGCACGTGTATTTTTCACCGTGTAAAGCCAGTGTGGGGGCCGGATTCATCCCTTACACAAAAGGAGGAGTGAATTTAGCTGTGCCTAGCGGGGCACTTGGTGGCTTTTTTGGGGTTTTTTTTGAAGGTGCTGTTTCATAGGGGGCTGAGTGCCACAGTGAGGTGGGAAGCTGGTCCGTCAGGATGACACGGGTTCCTCCTGCTGCTCTTTCTCGTGGTCAGGAAGGCATTGCTCACGCCTCGCCGCAGTGACTCGGGGTGTTTGAGAGTCAGCAGATGGAAGATCCTTATAAACTGTAACGCCAGTGGTACGGTATGGCTAGGAGCTCTGACCTTGACAGAAAGAAGCTTATGGTATGAATATAGTGTATGGTAATTCATTCTCACTCAAGGTATACTTAACGGAGTTGGCCTGTTGTAAGCAGAGACTGAAATTTTTTTTTAACTGATCAGAATAATGGTGCACAGCAGAGGAGGGTGCAAATTCCTGAGGTTAGGAAGACCCCCAGTAAAACAGTCTAGGAAAACATTGCCTGCAATTCTTTGAAAACGCTGCTGTACTGAGCTACCTAACGCAGGAGGGACTCAGTGTCATGTCGTGTGGGTGACTATGAAGACTGTTCGAACTTGGACTGGAAAGCTGCTTTTACTTGGTCTGCCAAGTTTGTCTGCTCTGAGGCACAGCGGTGGTGGCAGAGGATGGCATCGCGGCAGACCTTTTCATTAGGTTTCACTACAGGAGGCGGGCGGGGGGAGGAACACTGCTGTATTCTGTCATGGTGCAACGTGTCAAGAAAACTTGATGTAGTTGCTGCAAAGGATGTCCAAGACGGCGTGCCTTGCAAACTTCATAGTTGGTTTCTGCTCAACAGAACATTTCCCAGACATCTGGCTAGCAAACGCTGTATTTCTCAGGATGCAGCCCTAGTGCTAATCTTGCCCATTTTACAATGCATTCTTGCCCTCATGTCCAAAATTAGGGTTGTATTCCACCTGAGCTGAAGGGTTACAAGGCAATTCTCTTCTGAGTTGTTCTGTTCCAGTGCAGTCCAAGACCTAATGTGAAAAGCAGCCGCCCGTTTCCTTCTTGCTTTGTTACTTTTCATCCACCACAGTATCTTAACACTGGCTTAGTGTCCTTTCTGAAATAACTCTTGCAGGTGGAGCTCTTCTAATTATATTTTTTTTCTTTGAGAAAGTAAATGCTACAAACAATCAAATCAATTAATTCTTTTAAGCTGTTGTATGATATGTTGAGGCTGCAGATTTAATATGTTTAAATAAAAAAGCTAGCTAACGTGGAAGGTTTTGTACTGGCACAAAACAGGAATTATTCTTCCTCCAAGAATGATTATAAGTGGCCCCAACCCTGACTTTTTCCTTTGCAAGGGGAAGTCCAAATAGGATGTGATTTAAAAAAAAAAAAAGTTTGTAATCTCTGGTGACTAACCTTGCCTGGGCTTCTTTTCCACGCCTCTTCCACTCACTTGACGTCATACTATTTTTGTCCCTTTCTAGCTCATTGACACAATTGCCTCAGAAATCGGAGAACTGAAACAGGAGATGGTACAGACAGACCTCACGGTGGAAGATGAATCTGCTGATTTGCGAAGGTGATTAAAATGTTTATTTTCATAGTCCTGGAGGCGTACCATGACAGGAACGTTTTTGTTGTGGGTGGCTTTTGTCCTAGCATTTTTCATCCTAGCAGCATAGGGGTTGTAGGTAGTCTTGCTCTCGATTCAAGGAATTTGCCTTTGTGCAGGAGGAGTGACCAGAGAGTCATTTGTTCTGTGTATTTGCCTTACTACCTTCTAAAAGCAACTGAACTTCACTTCTGCTTCCTTGTTACAAACCTTGGATACTGATGAATGTCTAAAGCAGGAAACTACTCGTGTTCTTCCATTGTCTGTGGCAATGAGCTGTGCTTTCACGCTGTTAAGACTAAAAATGTCTGTTGCTTCAAGTGATTCTGTGAAGATTCAACATACAGCAACTTGATTTATTCATGTTCTCAGGTTAGGAAGTAAAATATTGCCTGTTATGAGCTGATGCGTTTGTGGGTTATGTGTTTTAAGTTCATTTATACGTGAGTATCTTGCATGTTAAAAATAAGTAGATGGCGACATTTCTTTAACCTTAAAATGATTTGAGGTGTGTAATACTGTGCAGATAAAAGTTCATAGAATCACAGAATCTTTGGGTTGGAAGGGACCTTTTAAGGTCATCTAGTCCAACCCCCCTGCAATGGGCAGGGAAGTTCTGGCTTTTTAAAATAGGTCATGCCACAGAGGTGTGGACTGTGGAAATTTGTAATGTTGAAGTTACACCTTTAAGTGGGCATGGTGGGACCCTGGCATTTTGGCTTTGCTATGGCTGTTGTGCTTGCTTGGTAATGCCTGTTAAATTGATATCTGGAGGATATTCAGTATTTTAATCATTGTGTTAATAAGAGAACACATTTTTGTACTTTTTTGTTGAAATATTTGTTGCAAGAGGAAAGCAACTGATGCAGGCCTACTGTTTTATCTGACTGCATGGCCTGGGCCAGCTCTGGAGCTGGTGGGCTTTGTTCTTCATGGTAGTGAGCTAATGAAGTGGATAATAATTTGTTACTTAAACTTACATCCATGTTTTTTGGCTTTTTTCTTTCTAGAAATATTTTTAAATGTGCTAAAACTTACTACAATATGTGTTTAAATTATTTGCATAAAACATTGAGTAGTACCCTTGCCCAAGTGGCAAAGAACAGAAGACAGCTGAACTAATTAAAGCCTTTGGCTATGCCCCTGGCTGCACATCATTCATGTTTTAAAGCTTTTGAAAGCACAGTTCTTTTACAGGGACAGAAAGGATACTTTCTCCATTTCGGTGGATTCTGCTAATTAATTTCAATGACCATTAGCTAATTTTCAGTTAAGAAAAGGCGGCTTCTATGTTTGAATACACCATATGCATGAAAGACTAAGATCTACTAGTTCTAAAATCTTGGAGGAAACGCTTAGCTGGAAACAGTCAACTAAATCTCCCCATTTTACAGATCCCGGGGATTTTTTTACTCTTTTTTTAAAGGATTTTTTTAAACTGAATTTGTTAATTTTGAGTGCAAAATACCTTTTGACTAAAATACGTACGTAAAGCTAACATTAAAAAGTTAATAATGTCATTTCCACAATTACCTAACTGAACTCAGTTTCATATTGAAATAATAGCCTTCCAATAAAAAAGAAATTAATTCTTTTCTGTCGCTTTTAAGACGATAAGTGTAAAATGAGAAATCTGACTAAACTGATTGAGGTCAATTTTTGTATGACTACCTAATTCTGAACTGTGTGCTTCTATGTAAGGAAGAAGTTGTATCAAAGTTGGTATAAATTACATAACTAGTAGTGCACTGATATCTTTTGTTTATATAGAATTACAGAGCAAGATTACAGTAATTTCAACTAAGGTTTTCCAGAGTTCTTATTTAAACTAGACTGCCCACAAGGATGCATTTACTAGCATAACTTTATTTCTTTGTAGTTAGTTTAAAACCTTGTAATTAACGTAGGTTGCTTTTATTACTGTGTTCTACGGTTCGAAGTTGGTTTCTTGATGTGACACCTGGATTTGCATCTAGAGAAATATGAGCTAAAAGGAGTGTCTGTTTTCCTTTCTGGTTTTTCACCTTATATATCCACATGCACCCAGAACAGTTTTAGAAAGGCAGCAGTCGCAAGAGCTCTTAAGTTCATTGAGAAACAATAAGCACATGAAATTGTGTGTCTGCAGCTCTAGTGTTGTGGTGTGTGGGTTTTGTTTGGTTGGTTTTGTGGCTTTGTTGGGTTTTTTGTGGTTGTGTGGTGACTTTCAGATTTATACTCGTCCCCCCAGTTATATTTTGGGCTTGTCTCCCCTTTTTACATGTATGGCCCAAGCAGTATTGAGAATGATTCAGGTAAGTGGGTCTACAGCTTTGGCTTGTAAGCATGTGAACGCCAGGCATAAAGGGCCTGGTAAAAGCATGTTTTAAGTGGGACGCTCATGTCATCCATTTCAATACTTCATGGTGTTTGACGCATGGACTTTTTCACGGCGCAGACGCATGTCTCAGTAATGCAAGTGAGTGGAGCAGTCAGGAAAGGGCATAAATGGGATAAAACCTGACCTGCGCTGTACTGGCGACCTTTGAAAGGGTGACTAAAGAGCTTCTGCATGCAGTGGTGGCCCAGGCCTGCCTAGGATGGGGAAGCATGCATGACATGGCGGGTGGCATCCAGATGGTCTCTTAGGAGACACTCAGTCTCCCTCGAAGGCCCCAGGACCCCTGGGTGTCTGTTGTCTCTGTGAATGACAGTGAGGGGACAAAGCTTGCTGCTGTCCCTCTGTAGGGAAGGCTGTGAAGCCCCAGTTTTCCTGGAGCGTTCGGTGCCTGTGGAATGATTCAGGGATGCTTTGCTGGTGGTGGCAGCTGCTGCAGCTTATTCCCTTCCTGCTCTGCTACCATGACAGAAACAAGGGCAGAACTTCACTCCCTCCCTCACGTTTTGCACTGCACAGCCCTCGGGCCTGTTTCTTTTACCTTTTCCACAGCAGTTATTAACTTCAGTGGAGTTCTCTTCTGTCTTGCATGGTGAATTCCCTCTGTTGTTGTTGACAGATAGGCAAGTATCCAACAACCTTTTCCCCAGCAGCTTTGTCTTGTCCTTTCAACTGTAATGGGATGGAGAAGAAAGCGGCAGTCCAGCTGCTGAGGAGCAGAGGTAATGCGCAGCAGAGGCTTTCCGTCCTCTCCCAGCTGATGCTCAGTATGGCTGTGTCGGCCAGGGTGGTGCAGTTAAGGCCTGCTGGATTGCAGGATTTACAGGAATCCGGGCACTTTTGCAGTGGGGAATCAAACTGGTTTAACTATGAGGAGCCTTTGGTGGGACTGGAGCAAGGTTCACACTCATCTGCAATTTTAGAAAGATTCACTTTACCTGCCTGTTGCTGTTCTCTTTGTCCTTGTGACTGGGAAAGAAACGAGGAGTATTCCTTGCTGCTGAGTAACAGTGGAGTGGGAGAACTATGAATCTGGACACAGAGCTGTCTTTTGCAAACCATGGCAAAGAGTTGGCAGCAAGGCTTGTTAAGCTGCACCACTGGGGAGATGCTGAGCATCCTGCTGCCGTGGGCAAAGAGCAGACCTTTTCTCTCTCTCTCTCACTCTGCGTTGGTAACATGATCCTGGTGTGAAAGTACCCTAAAAACAGAGGCAAATCCAGGCAAAAAATGGAGTGAAGGAAATGTGGACACATTCAAATGCAAGTTAGAGTCCTTATCTTCATTATAGTATCAAACCTGGCTTCTCACTATGACCCTCCGCCCGGCTGGTGAGTGTGTCTGAGATGACAGGCTAAACCCAGGGTTGCTGTTTCATTTGGGCTGATAACCACCCTTCTCCATAATGTCAGAGCTGACTGAATCCCTCAAATGCTGTTGGTCGTCTAGGTCCTCCTACAACTCCTCTCATGCCCCCAGAAGGGTGAGTGAGTCCTTCCGCAGAGCGGGGTGGGCAGTTGGCGGGGGTGTAAATCCTACAGCGACTGGCTTAGTTAAATTCAACGCTGCAAACCCATGGTCGTGCTGATAGGATGTGCACACAAGCTGGATGCCCTTTCACCGTGTCCAGACCCCAAAGAGAGGAGGTCCATTCTTCAGGCTGGTGTTTGCCATTGCAGGAGATTGGGGAGGTTGGTGGTAATTTCAGAGAGCAGATTGGCTTGTTGTCCCAGGTCCCACAAAAAAATGAGAGAAATGTTAGAAGTTTAGGTTTTTCAAGGTTAGAGCAAGAGGTATATGTAGGACTTGAGAGACCAAAAGAAAATTGCTGTAGTGAGAGGGAGGGCAGGAGCATTTGCTTTGTAGATACGTGATCGAGGTGTATGATAGAGCCCTGTGGGCATGAGAGAGAGGATCAGCCTGGTTACAGGCTTCAACCTGTTCCTTGTCCTTTTTACTGTGAGCTAAGTCTAATCAGGATGCAGAACAGCATTGTCTTGGCAGTTAGCTCTGTTTACTTCCCACATGCTTATGGGTTTTCTTAAATCTAAGGAAACTTGCATGAATCATGTATTTTCTTTAATTCATTGTGAGTTGTGTTGAAACTCCTCTCCCACTGGAGAGGAACTAGTGTAGTACCCCTGCATTAAAGCAGACCATCCATGGTGTTTTGTGTTTCAATTTTGAGTTTAATGTGACCTAGTCAGATTGTCTTTTATTGGCAGTCATTGTAAAACAAACGAACAAAAAAAACATCATGGAAAAAGCCAAACAAACCACCAAAAAAACCCCCAAAACCCCAAAAGTAAAACCAGGAGAGGAATTTAATTGTTGCATAATATACAGCAGATTTTGCAAGCATCTAAGGTACAGAATAAGAAGTTGCTGTAAACTTGAATTAATCAGGTGATTGTGAGGAATTCAAAGGGTTCTTCTTTGTTGTGGGATTGGGTTTTTTGTGGGGGGCGGTGGGTGGAATTTTTGTTTTGTTTTTAAGTATTCAGTACTCCTGTGCTTGTGAAGTCTCTACCCGCTTGCTCTGGGTACAGCAGCTGGCATAATGAAGGTGGTAAATGCTGTTAATGATGCTTACTGCCTGTCCAGAACACGGAGTTCGGAAGAGCTGCGAAAGAGTTTGCAGCAGGGAAACGCAGCTGCGTTGCCCTCTGCCGCTCAGGACCTCTTCTGCCACGGGAAAAGGTCTGTAGGGAGAATGCAGCCTCTGTGCCTGACATCTTGGCGAGTCAGATCTTGAGCTGGCAGGGTGTTTTTTGTCTATGCTCAATTATTGTCATTGGGAAGCTGTTACCAGAGGAACTGTTCTGTAGTGATTTCGGCACTGGAAGAATCACAGGATGTACTTCTAGCTCAAAAATGAGGAATTTGAACCAGCCACATGTGTGCAATCGTACTGGGTGTTCTGTATTATGTCAATGATGGTGAAGCTTTGCACAACAAAAGGAGTTCTCCAAGTATTCTATTTATTTGGATTTTTTAATGGGTGACAAGTATCTGCAGCCTCCAAGAACAGTACTTCATTACTGAATTTAGCAGTAGCTCAGCTGCCCTGCCCCAAACTGATTTTAACTTTGTGCTAGTTTGCCGCATTCACATTTAGGTTAGCCTTTATTCCTCACACAGGAGTCGATCCAGAACCAAAGGAATTAGGAGCATAAATATACAATTCCTTAATTGCTTCTGATCCTGGGAAGTGTAGTACTAAAATGTGAGGTAAGGACCTTTCATAGCAAAATGGCAAAAATGTAAATATTTAGAGCATGAACCGTGAAAAATGCCTGCCACTTAGGATGATTTCTTAATGAAGCTGTGCTTTAGGATTATTTGCGGGATGTAACCTTCCCCTCCTCCCCCCCTTTTTTTTTCCTTTCTCCTTTTTTCCCTGGATTGAGGTCTCTGACCGCTCGTTAGCAGAGGGGAGCAAAGATGGATATGCAGCTGCGAAAGATGATAGGCCTGGTGGAGCAGAGACAGTAGTCTGGGGAAAAGATGACAAGATGCTAGTTTGTGTGCTTCTGCTGTGGAAATAATCCCTACAAGCAGACAAAGTGCTTGTGTTTGGTGCAGTGATCGCCAACAGGTAGTGGGTTGCTCCATAGTCAGAGTATTGAACAGATTTTTCTGACAGGCAGGGCAGAGGAAGATTTCTGTGGGTTGTAGCTTTTGCAGTCTCTCTGGGAATAAAAATACCTGAATTGCATATAAATACCTTTTGAAGAGAAGTTTTCCCAAATGTGAACATAACAAAGAAAGGAGGCGAAATGTTCAAGCAATCACGTATATATATACTCCTGAATCTGAAGTGATTACCGAATTTCAGCAAGCTAATCGAAGAATGCTAAGGCTTATCTTAAAGCTAGCTGATGAATTGAAGACAAGTGAAAGAAAGAAATCTTACGGCTAAGAGAATTTTTGTGTACACTAATTACATGAATTCTCAGTAGAAGAAATACCAGTCCAGGAGGTTAGCATGTCTAATCCAAATTTTAAAATTTTTTTCACAGTCTAATAAAAGAGATGGATAATGTCTCTCCTGAGAAAAATGATGTAAAAAGCTGTCCCCGGGACTCTGGATATGACAGCCTATCCAACAAGCTAAGCATATTGGACAAGCTCCTTCATACTCACCCTGTGTGGCTGCAGCTTGGTCTGAACGATGCCGAAGCCGTGGAAATTCTGCAGACCCAGCCTCCTGGGGTAAGAAATTACATTTCAATTTATTTGATGCAAGTGTTTAAAAACAACAACAACGACAATAATCTAACCATAACCCACAAACAAAACAAACCAAACAAACAAAAAAAAAAAACCCCACAAACCAGCCAGCCAATATCGCACCCCCATTTCTTCCATGCTTTGAGTAATCCAAGTGAGGGCTTCCTGAGCGCTTGGCAGCTGGACCAGTTTGGAATGTGACCCATTACCTGGGCTGATACGTTGGAGGACTAGTTTGGGGTCCTCTGGAGCTGAGGACTAGACTGCTGCAATTACAGCTCCAAAGCTGGACCTTGTTGTATGTAACAGGTGTATTTCCCCCATAATGAGAAAGCAGTAGATAAATGGGAAATGTCAGCATTTTGTCCTTCACCGGTGCCTGCGTTAAAGCTGCTATGATGGAAACCAGGCCCTGTCTGCTTGGATGGGGCTGATGGCATGTTTCTAATGCTGCCTCCATCCTGGTGCAGAAGGATTGCATGAACGGGCTGGTGGGACACAGTGGGACACTCCACCATCAGTCTCCTCCAGACTCTGCAGCTTGAGTTAAGGCTTGGGATTTGCTGCGTGTTCAACTGGAGAGCTCAGAGAAGGGCATAATGGACTTGGTATCACATGTCTGTGTTATACAGGGATGAGATGCTTTTCTAAATATTCTGCTGCCATTTTACACTAAGCTGTTGGACCTCATACAGTAACAGCTGGGTAGAATTCTGAGATGTCTTATACAGATTAGAGATCATGAAGTTGTTCTTGTTCCTCTTGTCTATAATCTTTCTCTTACTAAGGCATCTGTGATGAAGCTAAAACATGTCCTTTTGCCTTCTCCACAACAGATATTTCTGGTTAGGAAATCTGCAAGATTGCAGAAGAAAGTCATCTCTCTGCGTCTGCCCAGTGACTGTGGGTCCTGCCTAAAAGAATTTGCAATAAAAGAAAGCACATACAGTAAGTTTTGAGTTACATAATTTTCAGCTATTTCTCATCCTGTATGAGGAAGGAGCACTCTGCACTGGTGAAACCCGCAGCAGAAGATGATACCCAAAGTCATGCAAATAGTGTTGCAGACTGCCTACAGTGCTGTCTAGCGCTGTGTTCGGAGGACTCTGGGTCAGGCATATCCTGGAGAAGGAAAGATACACAGAAACGCTTAAGTCTGTGCTGGACACAACTGGAATATTTCTTTTATGTATGTTGCTGAATCCAGGATTCACTGATTATTGTGGGTAGTTATCATCTTCTGTAGAAACACAGTCTATAATCCTGTCTGCTGTCAATGAAATGTCCTTGCATTTCCTTGTACTCAGGGGACTCTGCTTGGATGCAACCCTGTCATGAGCTCTCTCTGTCTACAAATTTGGGTGCAGTGGTTTGGTGTGTGTTTTGGTTTTGTAATGTAATAACTAGATGGATTTTAACCCTTCGGAACTGTTTCTGAGGCAAGATCAATGATTTTTCCTTTTTAATTCCAACTACATTTGTTCCCTGTTTTCTAATAGCAATGAGCAAATGTTAGAGTTCCAGTCAGTTTCCAAACAATACTGCCCTTGTCTCTTTAGAGGCAGGGTGTGAAAAATGTGTTTGAGGGATAGGAATGAAAAAAGGAAGCTGCAGCTGCTGAGTGTATGATGTGCAGCAACTGCAAATGGAGCAAATGGCTCATTTTAACAAGAAAGTGAAAACTGGAGAAAATCGGTAATAGTCATGGCAAAGAGAGGAGAAAACTATCAATGATGGTTGATCTAAGTGTGATCTAAGGCTGTGTTTGTGGGCTTGTTATGCTAATGAATTCCCTCTCCCATCTAGAAAATAAAATAATAATATATTGTCTTTCATTAATAAAATTTTACCACAAGGGGGAAGTATCTACTAACGTTCTTACTCACCAGTCATAGCTGAGGTTTTAATTGTAGTCAGGGATCTGAACACTCATCCTCTCTTAGCCTGCCCCCAGACCACCTGCTTGCTTACTGTCTGCATCGTTAGTGTCTCTCTTAAAGACATCCCTTTTTCTGGGCACAGTGTAAAGGCTGGAAAGAAGATCAGTACCTGACTTGAGTTTTTCTCTGGTTCACGTGCAGACTTTATAGTCAGTAGCACTGGAACCTTGGTGTGGGGGAGCTGGCCTTACAGCATGGAACACTGACAAAATTATGCCTTAGCTACTCACTGAGAAGCATTGCTGAGGTATCCAAAGCTGCTTGTGTGGCTTTTGGCTTTCTTCACCAAGCCTAGGAGCCTGCATCGTTTCAGCCCAGATGTCTGAAGTGTGTGCAGCAGTGCAAGTACTCCTTGGGAGATGAATTTCAGAAGCGTTCCTCTGCCAGTGAAACAGCGATAGCGTGTGCACCACATCAGCTGCAGATCCACCCCTGTGATCTGGCTTTTCTAGCTCAGGGGTGGGCTGAAGCAATCACAGACTTTACATTTACTCCGTTGTAGAAGTTGTCTGAGGCTGCAAGTGATGGGTATTCATGTGCTTCAGGAACCTGTCTTACCTTACCCTTATTTCATAAATGCTCTTTCTTCTGTTCTGGACTCAGTCATGTCTAGAGGCAAAACATCTAGATTGTTTCACTCTAGGAGCTGCTTCTGCTTGATATTTGTAGTCATTGCATGAGATTTGTTACTGGAATCGGGGAGAGCTTAATGTAAGTGAAGTAGTAATCGTCATTATTACTGTGAACAAGTATTTATATCAATAAGAAGCAATGGTATGGAGCAGGAAAAAATGAAAGGCATTACTCGTGTCTTCCTCCCCCATTGTGCAAGGCAGTGGCACGAAGCAGAATTGTCTTTAGTTGTGGTTTTTTAAAAGGGTTTTCAGATTAAATGGTTTTCTTGAAGTGAATGAAAATTTGTCATGTCACATTAGGTGCTAACGCATCTGGGGAGAGGGCAAGTGAGTAGGATGGAATGCAAGAGGAGGAAATAAGAGATTGAATTATTAGGTATATTAGTACCCTGGGCAAACAAAGCCTCAGTTATTGATTTATTGTCTATTAGCAAAATGTTGTGCAATTCTAATCACACTTGATCTGTGTCCGAGGAATTAGACCATGTGTGTGGAATACAAAAACAAACCCACCGCCAAGACTATCAGTATATTCTTGAAAATGCCTTTAGCAGAGATGTACTCCTCCATGCAGCTCTTTTCTCTTAACCAAACAGTAGCTAGCTTGATGGTACAAACATTAATTTTATGCAGAAATCTGAGATGCATTTTATTAAGGTTTTCTAAGAAATGGTGGATAGATGTGTGATTCTTTCCCTTTTGTAACTTTCTTTGCAGCGTTTTCCTTGGAGGGGTCTGGAATAAGTTTTGCTGATTTATTCAGGCTCATTGCTTTCTACTGCATTAGCAGGTAAGATGGTGTTATGGTCTGAGTCGCATTGGCTAGGCTGTCTTGAAAAAAAAAAAAAGAGAATCTCAAGGACTTGGTTCAGAGTTATATTGATGTTGCCAATCTACAAATATTCCTGGGTAGTCTTGGAAGGTAATGGGAGAAATAAGAGATGAGAATCTGAAGCAAGTCTCTCTCTCTGTCTTGGTACTGATTACTGGAAGGCTGGTGTTACGATGCCCGCCCAGCTGTGAGGTGTTGCCGAGTTGAACTCTACTTTAGCTGATACCTTGTAATGCTTTCTTGACTGCTCTGTAACTCATTTAATAAGCACCATAAACTATCTTGCAATGTCTGTTTCTTGGAATTGCTAGTAAAAAGCATCTTCGGAGCATAATGGCAAAATATCGGATGACAGTGTAGAATATGGCAACTGAGAGATGTGGATGTAAATTGTGAACAACAAAAATGGCCTCATCAGCTTTCCAGTTTATGGTTGCTCAGCTTGTTTTCCAGGTAGTATGCAGATTAAAAATAGCTGGTGCTTTTTATCTTTTAAGTTGTTTTCAATTTGACTTTAGTTTACTGGTGAAGACTTCCAGACTGATGCTCAAGCCTTACATTTACTTTCAAGTGAAATTAGGCAATAAAAATATCCTACAGAGATTTGCTAACATGACAGGAAATGGTGCTATTTTAGACTTGGCTTTGGTAAGTCATGAGGGCATTATAGGAGACCTGATCATAGGAAGTAGATCTGGATTCAGGGATAACAAGTTCAATTCATGCAAATTAAATGAAAATGTAATTTCAGGTAGATATGTAACAAATCTCAGTTTTATAAACCTCTGTTTTATAAATGTGTGGACGTGGCACTTCAGGACATGGTTTTGTGGGCATGGTGGTGTTGGGTTGATGGTTGGACTTGATGATCTTAAAGGTCCTTTCCAGCCTTAATGATTCTGTGAATTTCTGTGAAATTTATCCACGGACAGGACACGGCCAAACTGCATGTCTGCATGTTTTCTGAAGGAAGCGGGGAGAGGCAGCTTTGATGGTCTTGGTCCTTTTACTGCAATGCGGTTACCAATTAGTGCCCACAGTGGTGATTTTCTGGTGTGGGAAATGCTCACCAGGGATGTACTTAGGTAGCCATGCTTACTGTTTTTGTTTGTGGGTAGAGAAGCGCCTAGACCCGCTTTGTGGCCTCCATTTTGCCGAGCTGTACATGCGTGTGATGAAAGATACCACATAGGTAATTGGTCAGCACTCGGATGAGAAATGAGCTGAAACTGCATTTAAAAGCAGTTTAATGACGAGAGATTCCTTATCTCGTTATGCTTTCGGTTCTGCGCACTAGCCGGGCTCTGGTGAACTCCCTCGAAGTGCCTACAGGGAGCATGCAGCAAATGTAGATTTCTTTGCGTTAGTTAATCCCGTTTCTTTCGCTGAAGGCTGCGCATGGCTTCATGTTTGCTAAAAGTAAGCCCACAAATACACGGTAGCTTGTTGCCTTGCGCATGAGTCTCATAGCTGAGAGTCTCTCTCTGCAAAGTGGCTTTAATTTCCTTAACGGTATTTCCGTCAGCGAAGCGTGACTTTAGTATCCTGATGCAGCCAGGCCTCCCATTCAGGAAGCACACACAAAACTGCATAAGCAGGCACTTCACCTGTTTGTTGTTCTGTTCCTTTTCTTGTTGCCCTTTGGGGAAGGCGAAAGCAGTGAAAAGAGTGGTGAACACAACTTGGACGTGGTGTTAAAGCTTTCCTAGTGCATCGTCTTAAATGCAACAAAAAGCTGCAAACCCATCCACAGATACCAGTAATAAATACTACGTCAGCTGCAAACCTGTCCAAAGATTTCAGTAAATGAAGCTCGTTCTTTGATTGCGGATATGCTTTTGGAAGCAGATGCTTATTTCCCCGTTCACTGAAGAAACATCCTAAGTGTTTTTGTTTGCCTAATGTTTCTTAAGTGGCAGCATCTACCCAGCATCCTTGTCCTCTTCAGGCAGCAGCCTAGGATTGCTGGAGGCGCAAGAAGAAAATGTATAGACTTCTTAGGGAAGTTGATACATGGTTATCATGAGAGAGAGAGAGAGAGAGAGAACTGTTTGGTACATAACAGCAAAACCAGGAGGAATTCCTAAATCCGGAAGGGATTTCTTGCAATAGACACGCAGTCAGTTTGTATGAGTCATCAAGTGTTACCTGTGTTTGTACTGAGTCCGTGATGATGTTCTAGACTCTAGCTTATCTGTGGGAGGATGTTGAAAGGATCTTTTCAAATACTTTTTAGCTAGTGTTTTAGCTTGGTTTGAATTTGTGTGGCATTGTGAGATCCTGTTTTTTCTGCAAGTTAACATACAATATAGAGAATATTTATGTGATAAAAGCCCACTATCTGTCTGTGCTACAACAGATGGTTGGCTTGTTCTCAGCCTTAAAAAAAAATTAAATAAATTATGTTGGCACCAGTTGTATGTAGGATTCCTGTGTTCCATTTGTTCACATTTACTCTTAATTACATAGGTAACTCTACTACAGGTTTTGCAGTTTAGCATGCACTGTTGTTTGAAGGTGTATCTGTACCAATTTGGCAGGCAAGAGGTACAGTATTGATTGATGGTAATACTCATACATGTACATATGGTTAAGTAATGTTGTCCCTTAAAATCTCTGTCTAAAAGTTTTTTACACTTTTTTACACTGGATTTGGCTTATTTTGTTCACGCATTCATGCATCTCCCTTTGCAAACAACTATTGAACTTCTAGTGTGCAGTGAAGAAAAACCGTATAGACTTTGTTAAATGAAGCATTTTCAACCTGGGACAGAGTAGTACCAAAACATCTGAGTTTAGAAGTTTTTAGGGTAGCTGCTCAAGTGCTCAAATTTTTATTCTGACAATTGGAATGCAGCTTTGAGAGCAATCAACAGCGTAGTCAGAGAATAAGAAGCTTCACTGAAGGGTTAAGGGCAGATAACACTTTTGCATCTCATTGATATGCTTGTAAAAGACCCAGGTGTAAAAGCTTCTGCTGTAGTGGGAAAAAATACTGGATGGCTCTGTGGAAATGAGCCTAAAGAGAGTCCTGGAGACTTGACTGTCATTTGCACTTCAGGCTGCTTTCCAATGTAAAGGAGCCCTGGGGCTGGTAATGTTTTCACTGTGTTGTGTGTGTAGGGCTCTCGCTACCTGACGTAGCTCAAGCAGAAAGTAAGAATCGGAGCTCAGCCACTGCCAGTGTTGAAAACAAATGCTTTTAAAACTATAGATGTTGTTGTGAAAAACATAATTGGTTTTGTCTTTGTCAACAGGGATGTCCTTCCATTCACCCTGAAGTTGCCTCATGCTGTTGCTTCAGCAAAGACAGAAGCTGAACTTGAAGAGATTGCTCAGCTCGGACTGAGTAAGTAGTTCTCGACATAGATGTCATTCACTGCGGGATTGTTGTAAGCTTGAAGAAACAGTCTGTATCAGTGGTCAGTGATGATCCAGATTTCATTTAGAAAAGCAGCTTGTCTTATTGGGAAGGCCAAACCTTGTCCTTGCCAAACTGTGACCTTGGTGCTCTTCCTTCCTTCTGTGATAATTTTGTTAGTGCTGTTTCCTTCCTTCCTTCTCCTCTCCCCTCTCTAGGCAGCCCTTGGGCAAAGCAAGTCTTACAGTCCCCAGGCAGAGGTTTGATGTAGCTTTTCCTCTGAGGGCTTATGTTGGTTCCGGGCTTACATAGCAGGCACTAGTTCGATAATTTGCTGGAGTTGACAGGAGAGTGTAGGAACTGAGGGTCACTGTTAATAAAACTTATGTTCAGATTGACATGTGATCATAGAGTGGTGATTTTTGAGATTAATGCAATAGCATATTGATAAAAGGAGGAGTGTATACACAGGATCTGCAGAATGTATCCATGCACATTGATTTGGTGAAATTTTTAAAATAACAAAAGATGATGCAAGGACATGTGCTCGCATCACTTGTCTGCTACAACCAAATACAGACTCATCGTAAAACATACCTTGAGCTTGCAGGGGACGCAAAGCCTGGTGGGATCTGAAACGCGGGCTCCACCCAGATGAACTGTTGAGCAACTCCTGTGAAGTGCTGATTGGCCTCATTTCCTTTTGCAGGAAGGGAGGGTTGACTGTCGGCAGTCTTTTTCCTGGTAGATTTTTGAATTGTCCCAATAGATTGTTGAATCATCTTTGATTTAGAAATGGATCCTCACTAAAATCAGAGTGTTAGCATGAGGCTCTTTAGAACTATTTGGTGCGACTTTTCAGCAAGGCTATGCACAGGGAAGTATTGCACTGCTTTGCATTTTGTTTTGCTGCAGTAGCAATGCAGTTCAGGGATTTGTTTTAGAGAGGAGAGGAATGACTTCTGCACTGCTTACCTACAAGTTTAGGTAATTGGATGAAAGTATGGGTTTTCATGGGAATAGAGGAAAACATGGAACTGTTGATCAGGTGAATGCTTGGATGGGGAGAGGAAAAAAAAAAGGTTTGATTGGGGTACACTGTAGTGAAGATGATGTCTGTGACACCTGGAAGCCTTAGATTAACATTAGGTGACTTTCTCCATAGGAGATAATAGTGGTGGTGTTGAGCAAGCTCTCCAGGCTAGCCACTCTGTCTTTGTCCTTAGTTAATACCTGAGAGCACCATGGCCTACTTGCTGCAGAGTTAGCCTTGCTTTTGAACAGTCTGTCTGCATTGTGTGTGTTGTTTCTTTAAGCTAATACATTTGAAAGCTGAGGAGAAGACTGGCGGATCGGTGTCTGTGTGGTTGGCGTATTTGGGATCAATTACCTACTATATGCTAGATTAAGATCACAGTTTCAGTGAGCAAAAACTAGACAACAAAGTTGAGATTCTGGTGGAGTTTTAGGTGTGCACATGCAAAAGAGCACACCAGGAAGTCAGCCCCTCAACTCTGTGGAGCCAAGAGATGCCTTAAAAACTCCCAAGGGCCTTTCCTGTTAAATGTGAGCTTTCCTTAAGCAACACTTAGGCGCAAAACACCCTGGTCTGAGCATGGAGGGTTGTAACTCGTGTCAGAGCTCTGTTATGTGGTAGGCTTAGAGGGAGAGCTGCACAAGGCAGGTCAACAGCATCTAGCCCAGCAAACCACATCAGGAAGAACCAGTGGTAAAGGGTTCAAGACTCTTGCTGACCTCTAAGGTTTCACGTGCTGAACAAAAGATTCCCTCTCTTGGTCAGTCTTGTGTTTTACCTGCAGCAGTGCTTACATCATGTGTGTTTGCAACAGCCCACGTGCCAGGCACACTGGCCAGGCTGCTGAGGGATGCAAGCAGGATGTGAAGTCATGGAGCTGGAAAAAAACAGCAGCGTTGCATGAGTATGTAGAGAAATATGTCTGTGCCTACATATGTTCTCTGGCCGTGGCCTGTCACCAGGGGCTGTTTCCTGTCTTCTGCCCTGTAGGCAAGACACAGCTGCCAGGCATGGACCCTGTTGTGGAGTGCTTGGCGTTCCTGCAGTTGGGCCCAAGTGTCGTTGCTCAACAGCCCAAAGGAGGCATCTTGACACTACAGGAAAAGGGGCCATGTCAAGATTGGCAAATTTTAGCAAAATCTCCCTCCTCTGGTATTCCTCCCTCATTTCAGTCCTATTGGTGTCCTCAAGGGCTTGTCTGGTTTCAGTCATTATACTTTCAGGAGCTGATGGGCTTTACTGTTGACTCAGTTTCACAAACATGCTGACACTTTGCTGGGACAGGTGTGGAGGCTGCAGCTGAAACTTCCTGGTTTAGCACAGCTTTTCTACACTGCTGGTGTGGGACTGCACATTCAGTGTATTTATGTGCTGATGAGTGTCTAAAACCTCAGCTAAACTGTGTCACCGTTGCAAAGGCAGGGCCGCAGGCCAGTGCTCTTAGACACGTGAGCGTTTGGTCTGCTTGGCTAAAGATATGTATGCACCCACCACAGCAAAATGTGGGCTGTCTTTTCAGGTGTAGTTTCATCTGTTCACTATCAAAAGAAATGAAATCAAAGTTTTTGTTGAGTTGCCATAAGTGGCCATCAGCTGGTGTAAATTAGCCTAACTGTTGTCTTGAACGGAGTGAGCTTATTAATACCAGCTGAGAATCTAGGCTTATTTCTCCTGAGTGAGATGCTAGTGAGCAGTTTATGTTCATTTCAGTCTCAAGTTGGCAAGAATTACTGTGTTAGTCTCCATTCCTTTTCTGGTTCTTGGTTTATTTTTAAGCTTAGTTCAGTGGGCTGATTTGAAGCTATGCATTGGTCGTGATATTTATAAATGAGTAAAAACGGCCCTAGGAGTGTAGCATGCAGTTATGTCTGCTGGTGCTTTAAGAGGTTCACTTGGAGTTTTTTTTTTTTTCCCCTTGAATTAACAAAAGCTTGTCTAGATTTCTTTGACTTGAAACTGAGCTGAATGTTCTGAAAGCTATCTGCGTGCTGTTTTGCGTTCTTACGTTAACGCAATGATGATTTTCAGACTTTTGGAGCTCCCCGGCTAACAGCAACCCCCCGGATCCTTCACCTCCCCGTAAGCCTGTGCCTTTGGACAGTGCTTGTAAAGACTCACGTCAACTCTGCCTTATAAATGGAGTGCATTCTATACGAACCAGAACGCCTTCAGAGCTGGAGTGCAGCCAGACCAACGGAGCGCTGTGTTTCATTAATCCCCTCTTCTTAAAAGTGCACAGCCAGGATGTCAGTGGAAGTCTGAAAAGGCAGAGCCCAAGAACTCAAGATGTGAATGGCACAGCGAGGCCTCGCTCCCCGCCACCCCGGCCGCCACCTCCTTCTATTAATAGCATCCTCACGAGTCCACAGCTTTCCAGGACTATAAAGCAGGCGAGCATGCCAGAAACAGTCAACCATAAGAAAGAGAGAGGCTTGGATTTGCTGCAGAATAAACCAACCCCTATTCCGCCTCCTCGGCTGAAGAAGCAGGCTGTTTGCTCAGAGGTGGAAGGTGGCTCAAAGACCACAGCAGTAATTCGACCTGGCTGCAGCTCGGTGCGTGTGCCCAAAGCTGCTGGCGTTCCAGGTGAAGGCCTGCCTGAGTCGGCTCCGGCAGCTGCCAAAAAGACAGTAGCTACCAGCTCTGAGTCACACATACCGTGGAATGGAGGCAGGCAGAGACTGAGCGACATGAGCATTTCCACCTCCTCGTCCGACTCGCTGGACTTTGATCGGAGCATGCCGCTGTTTGGCTATGAGGGGGACACGAACAGCAGCCTGGAGGATTTTGAGGGGGAAAGCGACCAAGAGAGCATGGCACCACCTTTGAAGCCCAAGAAGAAAAGAAACAGTTCTTTTGTTCTCCCCAAGATTGTGAAATCTCAGCTACGGAAAGTTAGTGGAGTTTTCAGTTCCTTCATGACCCCTGAAAAGAGGATGATTAAGAAAATTGCCGAGATGTCCCAGGACAAACGCACTTATTTTGGATGCCTAGTGCAGGACTATGTCAGCTTTCTCCAGGAAAACAAGGAGTGCCATGTCTCGAGCACTGATATGCTGCAAACGATTCGGCAGTTCATGACCCAAGTCAAGAACTATTTGTCCCAAAGCTCTGAACTTGACCCCCCAATCGAATCGCTGATTCCCGAGGACCAAATAGGTAAGAAACACTGTCCTGTGTTTTGGGGGAAGGTGAAAATGTGTAATCTGTGTTTATCATGATAGTCTTTGTGCCAGTTTGGAAAGGTGGGGTTGACTTTGCTAGCAGAGTTGGAGCCATTGAGCATCTGAGTCTTAAAACAAAACAACTCCACACCCCTTAAAGTTACCCTTAAAATAGCTGCAATGTGGACTTTTTACCTGTGATGATTACCTTTTTTTTTTTTTTTTTTACTTCTGTACTGTTGACAATATGTAATTCTTTAGTTGCTGGCACACATGTATTTTTCCCTGAATTGGGCTGAAATAGTTCTCAATGCTTGGACCAAAACTGTGCCAATTTTAACTATATGAATTGTAGCCGAAAAACTGGAATTTAGTCAAAAGCAGTGACGGTTAAGAGCAGAAAGGCATTTCACAGCAACTTACTTTTCTAATTCTTCCTAACATTCAATCCCAGCAAAGCTGCACTGTCCCTACACTTGAAGCTAAATAAAAAGATACGTGAGAGTTTTGTAAAACAGATAAACAAATGTGTGCAAGAGAGAGGAAGGGGCTGCTAATTTCAAGCTTTCTATACCTCTGTTATGTGTACATGTTTATAAATGGTTGCAGATGAGCTATATGTTTGAATACGTATTATAACAACAGAGGGAGACTTGTGTATTCAGAAAAGTGAAATAATTATCGCTGCATAAAGTCTCACTGCCTCTCTGTCTTGCTGAGTCTGAGCAGTATTTGTGAAAGAGCCTATAAGCCACATTTAGGAGGTAAACATCCCTCAGGGCAGAATATTTTCCTTGTGAGCTCACTTGAGTCCTAATTTGCTTGTTTTTCTCCTGTACCCCAGTGTCACAACAGTTGGCCCAGTGCAAAATTGGCAGACAGTTTTTTCTCTGGGACTAGAGGGTGATTTTTAGGTTGATACTTGTGTCTGTCCTTGACTGAGAGGAAGTATTCTCATGTAACCTCAACTTCATTTATAAAGTCAAGCAAAAGTAACAAGCAGCACTAAAGCAAATATCACACTACGAAGAATGTCCTTGAAATTGAGACTCTTTCAAAGACATGTAATGTTCTCACTAGAATAATAAAGAATATTATGTGGGTGTTAATGTGGAAGAAAAAAACAGCGATTTGAGCAGTGGTGCAGGTGCATTTTTGCCTGGATTTCTGCAGTGTACTGGGTATTTGACAAAGAAATAAAGATCTGGTTTGCTTGTGACTTGGTGAAAGCTTGGTTTGACTTGTACTTTTCATTGTAAGGGTGTGGTTAAATCAGGCTGCGGGTCTCTGAAGACTGGCAAAACGCTGTCTGCTTTTTAATGTTCCGGTACTTTGGAGTAGCATATGCTGTGAAATATAATAACTAAACTGCACTGGTTTTCTTCAGCGACTGAAAGTCTGGCTTTGATCATGTGATTAAATGCAATTAATTTATAAAGCAGGATAGTTTAAACAAAGGAAGAGCTTGCTTTTGAATCATCCACTGCCTGTGGCTCGAGCCTGCAAACAACCACAACAGTGGATCAGGAGCATCAGATGTTGCTGATCTAAGCAGATAACTATGTGACAGCAAGATTTAGTCATGCCTATAGAGAGCCTTTTATGGTGTAGCCCTGCCTATTATCCGCAGTTTTGCTTGACTATTTCAGTACGGAATTGCAGCCTGAATTTTAACTTTGTGAGCAGTCGCTTATCCTCTCTTGTCAGTCTACGCTTCCGTGGTGCAGGTTTTTCCTCGCGGCGTGTCAGCCTGGGGCTGGATGCGTGCTGCTGGGAAAGCACTCCTTCCTGCTGTTCATCACGTGCCGTCCCACAGCGGTGGTGAGTCGGTGCCGCAGCTCAGAGGCTCCGATCGGGCCCGGTGAGCACCGAGTTGGAGCGGGCCAGAGCGGCCGTCCCTGCCGGGCAGTCGCAGGAAGAGGCGCCGGGCGCACTTGTGTAATAGCAGCTTCACGCTGTGACCCCGACCCCACTGCTGCTGCCAGCGGGGCAGGGAGGGAGCCTGTAGCAGCAAATTTTCGTGCCTCTTTGCTCCCCGGGCCCATCCTGCCTCTGTGGAGAGGAGCTGGAGACAGTGTTTGCCGCCTCCTCCCACCCAGCAGAAGTGTCAGTGCTGGTCGCCTGTTCTGGCGAGCCAGACTTCACCTTATCCTGCTGTGGCCTCCTGGGTTTCAGTACGTGCTAGAGCAGCAACCCCCAGGCTTCATGAAGCCCTTGGTGTTTGGGACGTTCCCCTGTGTCTGTGTAATGATCTTTGTGGTAGCGTAGCTTTTGTTATAGAACTGCATCACAGACTTCCCAGACTCTTGCAAGCAAAAGACTGCTGTGGGAGATCTTTTAAGTTTCCCAGACAGGGGCCATGTCAAGCTGTTATCTTCTACCAAATCATCGGGAGCATGTGCATCAGTGTTTCTAATTATTCCTGACAGGTGCCTCCTAATCTTAGCACTGAGGCGGTTAACCCTGCCGGAAAGAATGGGATTTCCAGCCTTGGGACAGAACCGAGACTAAGGCACATGGCTTTTTATTGTTTAAGGACAAATGCAAAGTTTGGTTTTTTTAAGGCGTCCACACCTGAATATGTATCCACAGAATAAAGACCTGGACCGGTCAGAGGAGACCCTGGTAGTCCACATGTGCTTGAATGGCAAATGTTTGGGCATTTTTGTTTGTGTTTCTTCTTTTCCTGGCTGTGAACAGAGAGGAGCCAAGCCGATGGTCATCAGTTCGCCAGGTGATCACCGGGTGGGATCTAACAGCCGAAAAACTTCAGTCTGAATGCCCAAATCTGGGCCTAGCCCAAGAAATGACTGGTTTAAGTAATTTGGCAATAAGATCGTGTGGGAAGGTGCCTACACAATACTGCCCATTATTTGTTTTGGTATTTCTAATCTGTAACAGATTTTAAAATGTTGAAAGTTAAAAGAGGCTTGGAGAGAAGGTGTTGGCCCCTTACTGGCAGGACATGTCGCAGGGACTCGGGTCTGTACGGAGGAGTCACGGGCAGGTGGGGCTGGAGGCTGTACGGAGGACCGTGTCCCATTCCCCATGGGAGCCGGTGTGCCAGCTGCTCTGAGGGAGGCTCCTCTGAGCAGTGCTTTTACCTTTGTATTCCTTGTGCTGAGAGGCAATGTTTTACTTCTGTTCTTACGAGATTTTATCATGATAGCTTTAGGGCTGTTTCCCACTTAGAAACATACTTTTAAACCTGGTCTCCATAGGACTGGTGATGCCCTTCTCCCACCCCCGCCATGATGCCACATGTGGGGTTTTTTTCTATGTGAACTCTCTGCTTTATCATCCAAATTCTTAATGAAAATACTAGATAGACTAAAGCCCAGGGTTGACCCCCATGATACCTCTTTTGAAATAGCTGTCTTGTTTGACAGTCAGCCATTGATAATTGGGCTCTCAGTGCAGTATTTTATGCACCCGTTCAGGTACCCATCTTACAGTAATTACAGCAAGACAGTCTTTCCCTTGGTTCCTTATAGGAAAGTTATGGAGTAGGGTTATGGGTCTTAAAGGTTAAGATACAGCCCACCCCCTGCTCCTATCTTCTTCACTGATCCAATTATTCTCTTAAAGGGATTAGAATGGTATGCCATTATTTCTTCTTGAAAAACTCATGTTGGCTGTTTTTTAGCACTGTGTTACTTTTTAGGTGCTTGTACATTTGTTTTGGCGTCCCGCCACCCTACCCTGTTGTTCATCCTAGTATCTTTTTATGTTGAGTTGAGGCTGACCGACGTGTCCCCCAGCGTTCCCCCTTTCACTACGGGAGCAGGGGGATAGGGCAAGTAAGAAGCAGTGCTGAAAGCGCTGAGCAGAGAATTTGGTTCTCCCTTTCCCAACCATCCAAAGCTTTGATTTGCTTTGTGACTTAGTCCCTGTTCCTTTATTACTATTTCTGTAAGAGAAGACACGTGTTTACCACACAGCCATAGTGTGAGTTTTAATTAACCCACAGCTGATTAAAGCAAAACAAACCTAGCACAGGTAGTTCGGTGATTCATTGGTGTGTTTTATGTAGGTAAAATGCAAGGAGGTTTACCCTACAGACCTTTCTTCCTTCATCGTTCAACTGCTGCCATCACTGTTTATCCGTCGCCCACCTCAGTCCTACCTCTTTCTTTTGGGGTTGTGCAGATTATCAAGGAATGTGGGTTGTGTGAGGTCTTGCTTTAAAGTCTTCCTCCTTTGGAGGAGATGCCCTTGTCTGCACCATGGACTAGGCCTGTGTCACTGCAGACATCCAGCAAGAACTGGTCACTTGTCATCCTGACATGAGTTGTCTTAAAATAGATCCGTATCAGTCATGCCAGTCTGTGAACATGGAAGATAATAGGAAAATGGAAACAAAGCAAACGCAGTGCAGTCAGGTGTCCTGCACGTACAAGCCGTGGTGTTCAAAAGCAACCTTCTGCTTTCAGCCTCCCAGGCAACATTACCTGTGCAGGACTGTGCCTTTTTGTGACGGCTCCCAGGCTCGCTCAGTCTTTTACTGAGCCCTTCTTTCAGTGATGAATGGTTTGGCCATTGTAGATGATGAACAGGGCTTGTGTGTAAATCCAGGGACTGGAATCTCAACAGGTAATCTCCGTGGAGCAACAGCAGTTGGTAACAGGTAAACCGACAGCCTGGAAGAGGTGAAAGCGTGCCTGCAATTGCAGGCAGCGAGGGCTGTAAAGAGGCTGTGTGAGGACAGTTGTGATGACTAATGTGTTGTCCTCTCTAGATGCAGACTTGCGTGGTTTGCAGCAAAACAAAATAGCATGTCAGCACAGGATACAGATGTGTTTCCACAAGTCACAACGAAACTAGCTGGCTGGCCTTCACAATTCATTTATCAAAGCATTTCCAGTTCCCATTTTGAGGCTAGAGGCTAATTATAGGTATCATTTTAGGAACGCTACATGGTGCTCAGCTCAAATGATAGTCAATTTAAAAAAAAAATCTGAAGAGTGTCTGTTTTGGTTTTGGAATATTAAGCATCCCAGAAAGATATTTGAAAACACTTTGTATGGTGAAGTAAACAGAGAATTTTTGTTGCCAATTTGGATCCGAGAAATATACAGAGATGTTAACGCAGAGGATCAGTCCTCAGTCCACAACTTAGATGCTGATTTGCCTGGGAGACCCTCCTATGCTTTTTCTATGGCCATTAGAAGTTAAACAGTGAAAGCTCCTGCTGGCTGGGAATTGTTTTGTGGGATCAAATCCAGAAAGACCTTTCTCTGAAAGGGGCCAGTAACAGCAGATCAGAAGACAGGGTAAATAGCTGGATGGTCTGATCCCAAACATGCTTACAGGTGTCTTGTGACACTGAATATCGGCCTAAGACCCAGCTCACAAGAAATGCTGTCCTTCCAGGCTTTAATAAGAATATAAATATTTATAGGTTTTATATTTATTAGGATATATATGGGTGGTGTTATTGATGGTTAAAAAGTCTAGTCCTTATCAATCTTCCTATGCTATTGGCCTCCTCAGCTTGCTAGAATTTGCCACTTTTTAATTTGAGGGCAGAACTCTGTGGTTCTTATGTCTGTGCTAAGAATTCATAAGGGAGAAGAAAAAGTGTTATGTAGTTTTGTGGTGGTTTTTTGGTGGTTTTGTTTTGTGCTTTTAAAACAACAACAACAAATTTTGGAGACACTGTCATATCTTGGTCGCTTCCTTGTTTGCTGGCTAATTGCGTGCAAACATGCTGTATTAAAATGACAGTTTCTCTGGGTCTACCCTTACGAAGTCGAGGCAGTTAGTATCTCTTTGGAATCACAGCTATATGTCCTTTATTTAATTTGTCTCCTTTTACCTGTAATGCAGTCACTGAACAACACTGAAGGATGCTTTACTAAATATCCCATCCTATTTTTATTTACCTGATTGCATTAACAGCACAGAAACCATTAGGAATGGCCTTCAGCAAGAAATACTTGTCTGTGCGGAGCTTTGAGCACAGCCACCTGAGTTATCTGCTCTCTTCCTCTGTGCTGCTTCAAATCGATTTAAGTTCCCAGAGAAGTTGTGGCATGTGATCGAATAAATTTGGAAGCAGTTTCCAGGCGCTGCTTTCGGAGCCCGTGACCAACGGCAGATAGGAAAGAAAGCCTCCTCGCTGTCTTGCACAGCCGTAAAAACCTGCACAATTCGTCTGTATGGGAAGCTGTAGGAGTGGCACTTGCTTATTAAGGGTTGAGGGCAGAAGACTTAAGGCTTCCCCTTCTCGCCTGGCCCCAACCGAGGACTGGGGCTCCGTGGAGGAATTTTCCCTCCCAGCAGCATCCAGTTCCTGTAGCCTCTGAGCAGGGACCCCGTCTGCAGCTCCCTCTATACTGATGCTGCGGGCAGCAGCTGAACCAGCTCCAGCCTGGAGCCTATAGGGATGAGTCACAGAAGCATATTGAGTTTTCCCATCTCCCATCCCAGCCTAGGTGCTCCCTCAGTATCTGACCAAGGGCTCTGAGGATCCATGCTGAACTCTTTACAATTTATTGAGCCTCCTGTGACCAAATGTGGTGGTGACCTCCCTTTAATTGAGATGAAAGATGGTGACGCTAACTATGTGCAGAACTTCTAGTGGAAGCCTGTGGGAGTTAAAATTTCATGGGGAAAGAGAGTTGTCTCACTTAACATAATGTTTGGCAGCACCTACTGCTTTAATTTTGACTTAAACAAGACCAAACAGTCAGAATTCAAACTGCAGAGGTGTTCTGCTTACAAGCAATGCAGCTGGTGTGTTTGCCATTTAAAAAACCGAACAGGCAGTAGAAATGAAAGCAGCAAGCTGAATTGTCAAAAAAAAAAAAAAAAAATCAGTGAAGCTAGCAAGGAGCTAAGTTGTACCCTTTAGAAACTTAGTTAGCTAACATACCTGTGGGTGAGAGTTGTGCATTTTTCTTGGTGAAGAAATATTTCTGCCCCACGAGCCCTGAGGACAGCCCTGATGGCAGGGAGAGGCAGTTTCTGCCACTGCGCAGAAGGGCGATGCTTCTGCTTTCCTCACTGAGTTTGGTAGTGCTGTCGGTGGTAATTGTGTGGCTTTGCTAAATACAAAAGATACGGATCAGTCATTTGAAATGTTGCCACGTGTTATGTATAATTGGTGGCTCTGGTCCGGTGGGAAGCTGGATCCACCCTTCATGCTGTGTGACAGGCCATCAAGAACACATGTCGGACTGGTTATGCCTTGACTGGTGGCCACGGGGAAATCTAGAAAATCAGAGGGCAAATGCTGCTCCTCATGTTCACTCTTTCTCCCTTCCAGCAGCTTTCATAGTCTCCGTTGTGAGAGAGAGCCCAGATGGATTTAAAGCATCTGGGAATGAAGCAGACACGGCTTTGCCAGCTCTGTCAGGGTCTGGAGGGGAAAATAGCAAGAGAAGCTACAGGAGCCCCTTCAGAATTGGGGTGGGGAGGTGGGAGCTCCCAATAGTTGGATATTTGGGAATTGCATGCGAGACAAACACAGAATAAATGCTACAATATGAAGCGAAGGCACCATAAGAGGAGTGTGTGAAGGGTGTGTTTGTATGGAAAAGAGAGGTATGAAGACCCAAAAATGGCTGAACACAAGGATAGAATAAATGAAGGCATAAAGCAAAAGCAAGAAAACAGGAGGATGTAATGCTTGTTTGTAGGGTGTGTATAAATCCTAAGTCTCAGAAATTGTCTGCAATTAAAAAAAAGAGGGGGGGGGGAGAAAGAGACTGTGGTCTAAGAAAAACACGTAAGAACAGGCAAAGAACCTGGAAAGGGCATGAGGCGTAATGAAACTTCAATGAGTCACCACTACGAGCAGGAATGTCCACTGCTAGCTTGTGCAACTGTGTGACCTAGTAGTGATACAGTCTCTCCTCTTTCTGCTCTTGGTCCCTGTGTTCCCCTAGTACATCTGCCTACTCTAGGTTCTGGTCCTGCCCCACTGTCAGGGTGTTGGTGCAGTGGCCAGGCTGAAGGGTCCCCAGTTTATTTTGTGCTTGTGGGAGTTCGCTATGGTACAAGTAATTGATGTAAGCTTATTACTAATGTAAGCTATGTTGCCATAGGGATGCTGAGTGGGAGAGGAAGTTAGCTAATAAAGTAAAGGTTTGCAGGGGAAATGTTTTGCAAAGAGCTTTCTCTGTTGTAGTCCATACTTTGAAAATGGAGAATGACTCCTGAAGGAAAAACTTGAGTAGAACAAGAATAAAAAAACCCCTGAAGTTAGTGGTTACTATGCCACATGCGTGCTATTGCCAAACAAAGAACTTCAAACTTGATGACAAAGCTGTATATACGCTTGCGTGATGAAATCTGAAGCTGGACAAACACAGCTTGGTTTTCATTTATAGTTTAAAGCCTGTAATCTGTCCAACTTCATAAAGATCTTGACAAAGTTGAGCCAAGTTTCAGGAGACCTTGGTTGAGTTATAGTTTCTGATGGAAACTATGCAAAAAGAACAGGCTTTCATGCCAAAGCAGACAAAAGTTATGGTTTTGACTAAGTTTTACTTTACTTTGAGCTTAGACTTTAACTCCCAAACTTAAAATAAAACTCAGACACTTCTGGCCAACAAAAGAAAGTTAACTGGAGGCACAGGTAGGGGTTGGGGGGCGGGGGGGAGGGGAGGAGTGTTTTTGTGGGGTTTCTTTTGCTTTTTTTCCTTTTGTTTTTTTTTTTATGACAGTCTGTAGTCTGTCTTTGTGGGTTTTATTTTTATTTACCACATTGCCATAACTGACAATGGAGTACAGATTCTGCTCTGCATTTTGTTTTCTTGTTAACAAACATCTGGAAACTCAGCTTGTATAATGAATAGGCCTTAGCAAGTAGGTTTTGCTCTAGAGTGTCTCTTTTGGGAATGGTTATATTAATACTGGCTCTGCACTAGAGGAGGAAGTCAGCTGGACTTGTGTTTTCCCGTTGCAGATGTTGTCCTGGAGAAGGCCATGCATAAGTGCATTCTGAAGCCGTTGAAGGGCCACATCGAAGCGATGTTGAAAGAATTTCATACCGCAGATGGTTCTTGGAAACAGCTAAAGGAAAACTTGCAGCTGGTGCGGCAGAGGACTCCTCAAGAACTGGGCGTGTTTGTTCCAACACCAGACTTTGTGGACGTTGAAAAGATTAAAGTCAAGTTCATGACCATGCAGAAAATGTATTCACCTGAAAAGAAAGTCATGCTGCTGCTGAGAGTTTGCAAATTGATATACACTGTTATGGAGAATAACTCAGGTATGGTGCTTCTCGTGGTTCAAATTCACTGATATTCCAAACCTGGGGTTGTCTTTCGGTGGAGGAAAGAGAGCACCTCATTCTGCAGATATGTCTCTTTCTCCTGGAGCTCTCGTAGCATCTCCTTGCCCTTTTGAGAGGGATTCTTCCTCTCCGCTTCTTTCCTGGTATCTTAGATGCATCTGGCAGCACATCTTAAAATTCAGTGTGAGGCAGAGTTACGAAGCAGCTTAAATTGCACAGCTTTGCTTAACTGTAGGCTTTTGAACTTGGCTGTCAGACAGGCTGTCCTGTGAGCCTTGAATTTGACACTGGTTCTAAATGAGTATTTTTCTGGAAATGGTAATAGAGGTAACGCCCTGTATTTAGCTATAGTAGCTCAATAGCATGTTTGCAGTATGACAGCTACAAGGGCTCTGTGTTAATGGGTGGAGGAAAGCAGCCTCTGATGCAGTATTTTTGGCTTGCTGTGCCTCTGAATGTTCTCATTCAGAGAACAGTCTTTTGTGTTTTTGGAACAGAAATAACATCTGTTTCTACATTGTAGCAAGAGTCCAGAAGTGACCTTGAAACCTAGATAATGAAATGGAACTACAGTGCAGTAAGATCTGCTGAGTAGTCAGTGGCACAATTAAAACAATGTGCTGGATGGCATGAATTCATAGGTGCAACTCTGTGGTGCGACGCTGCTGTGGTAGGTCACGAGCTAAGGCGAAGCAATGCTGGTGGTAGTGGGAGATTTTTCCCCCATAAGTATAAGCTGCTGCAGGTGGCTGGCAGTGTTCTTTCTAAGTAAGTGTTGAATGTGCAGCTGAGTCCGGTGCTGATCAAGACACCTACTTTCTTTTGAGATTTGAGATGAATGGTGAGAGCTTGTGGCTGCTGAAGACCCCTGGGCATTTTTGCAAGATACTGGCTCTTATTCCTTATTATGTAAGGTGGGCAGGAACTCAGACCTAAATCTGTGCAAAAGCCTCATTTTAAAAAGGGTATAGGAGTCTTGGCCTGAAGTGCCATAGATTCTTTTCTTCATGCTGTGTTATCACGTTGAGTAGGATATTTCCAACATGCAGAAGAAAAATATCGGGAGGCTGCTGCTGATTAACTGCTGCACTGAGGGGCTTGGGCTAAGATGTGGCAAATGCTCCTTGGGTTGTCTTGTTTTGTCATGTGAAGTTTGTAAAACATGGCATTGAGCCAGCAGCTGCTGAATAACTGCTTTGTCATGTACTCTTGGTCGGATAATAGTGTAATACCTGGAGGAGTATGCCTTAGTTGGCATGCCTTCGATCATCTGGAGTTTCACCAAAGTTTAAGCTGGCTCCTGCTCTTGGTGATTTTAAGCAACCGTCACGTTAGTTCTGCAATGAACACAGTTTGGCCAGACCCAGAGATTTGGCCCCATAGTATTTTCTAAATGGAAAGTTTAAATGCAATAAAAATGATAGGAGCACAAACAGACCTAGCTAGGCACAGCATAGTTGCTGTGTGTTAGCTGCGTGCTGCTGTTGCCAGTGGTGCTTGACTGGCTAGTTGGGAATGATATGAGGCATTGCTCACTGGTGTGTTTCACTGTGCTCTGTCGAGCAAATGAGCGGAGTTTTCCTGTCAGATGTAATAAGCTTTTATATTCAGGCTTTTCTGCTGGGGTTCGGATTCGGAAACTGTATTTGTGACTGGATCCTCCCAGAGTGTGGCTGTTGTCCCTGCATGTATAAAGAAAATGCCTATTCATCATCTCTTAGCCACTGATAGAAGTGCAGGTGGAGGTCAGGCCAGACTGGCATGGCAGCCATTTGTGAGTTGACCAGTTGAGCTGATGCTAAAGTGAGTCCAGTCTTTAAATTCTCTTGCATGCCTCAAGGCGTGCATCACCAGATTTGTGCTTGTTAGAAGTACAGGATGAAGCTGGTGTTGGTCTCCTGTCCAGTGAGCGTCAGGTGATGTTCTCTTTACCACACATTGGTAACAGGAGGCTCTAGAGTAATACAAACATACTGGTCAGTGAAGGCAGTGGAAGAATGCTTTCCGTTCAAACCCTGAAACTGGTAAGAGGCTGTGGTTTGTCTATCGCTGTCTGTTCCCTTCAACCCAGGGAGGCTGTACGGAGCTGACGACTTCTTGCCTGTCTTGACATATGTACTAGCCCAGTGTGATATGCTGGAGCTGGATACCGAAATTGAATACATGATGGAATTGCTGGATCCATCTTTGCTGCATGGAGAAGGTAATGTATTTATTTATTTTTATTAGAATTTAGTAGAGGACTAGGGAAAGGGGATTCCTCATAGCGCAGTTGCTGTTAACCTTGTTGGAGTAGAAATCCTTTCAAGGGGAGTCCTAAAGTCGGTGATGTCAGTAGTGTAACAAGAGAATCTCCTAGTTGCTTTCACCTTAAACTAAGAGAAAGCTGGTTAGCTTGCAGCATACGTGCCTGGGTGACCTGGGAATCTACTGATGTATACTCCCTTGTGAAGGAATATGTTGTCTTCAGCCAAGAAGGGGGAGGCATCAAGACTTAGCAAGCAAACACATGAGCTGTGCAGTTGTCAAATGTAGTTGTCTGTTCCTGAAGATACCCTGAGAGTATTTATAAGGCCACAGCATTCAGTTAAACTGAGACACACGAAATGGGACGCGAGTTAGGTGCTTTGTAAAAACTTTTGGGGGAATTCTCTGCCAGGGAAGTGCTTTTGACAGTATTGCCCCCCTTAATGATCTTTGCTTCTTCCCAATATTTGCTTTTCACAAAGTATTTTTATGAGCCCTAGGAATATGTTTCTTAAGGCGCTCTTGAATGATGGCTGAAGTCTGCTAAAGGCAATGAAATCTTCCCTCCTTTCTGTTTTAATGGTGGTGTTTTTACAAAGAGGTGTTCTGCCAGCCCTTGGTAGGCCCCAGAACCTACCAGTGTATGAGGAGGTTTAAAGGTTCTTGTGACCAAGCTCAGCTGTGAGTTTAAGCATATGCGCATGTTTCCTGTTCCTGCTGTCTCTTGGCTTGGTGAAATTACCGTATCCTCTTACATGCTGGTATGCATGAGAGAACCGTACCAGGATTCCTCCGATTTGGCACTAGACTGTTCCCTGCTCTGTGTACAGAGCATCCTCTAGTGCATTGTTCAGGCATTTTAGCACAGAAAATACTTGAGATGTGAAGCTGGAGATTGTTAACGTGCTTGAAAGGCAGAAACATTTACTGAACTATTAAGTCATGGTTTTAATGCAGCAAAGGTAGTGCATCCATTAGCTGCCTCTGGCACCAACTGAACTCTACTGTGCAGGAAAAATTGTTTAGTGCTTTGGGGTTGTGCAGTTCAAATGTAATGTATTGTCCACTTTGTCTCATGGGCCTTGCATGTGTTTCATGTACTAAACTTGTTGCAAAGCTAAAGGCCAAGAGGATGCTATCAGTAATACAGAAAATACTACTGTGAGTATAGAATGTGTCTTTGAATGACTCCATGAATAGACTGTGCTGTCTCTGTATTGGACACTCCCACTCAAATAGTTTACTTAAAATAAAAAAACGACCACCAAAAATCAGAGAAAGAGAGGAAAACAAGAGAAATAAATAGTAGTGTCTCTTTTGTTTCGCCTGTTATTGAGGACTGTTACCTCCTGTTGAGAATTCTTTTCCTTTGTGACCCGCAGCTTCTGTTGTACATTGGCAGCTCCATCTTGACTTGAATTTGTTCTCCGCTCATGTAATAAGGGTGAAGTACGGAGGACTGTACACATCACCTCCTGAAATAGTCAGACATTATGGGAAGTGCTAAAAAGGTGATAAACAGTCTTCCTTTTAAAAACAAAAGTAGACTCTTTGGGATGCTTCCAGGGTACAAATCACACACTTGGTCGTTGCTTTATTGCCACTAAGGATGGTTGCTTTTAATTTCCTGAACAGTGGTAGATTGTCTTTTACTTAGCTGTTTAAACACCTATGTTTAGTTCATCCACACTTGAAGGTCCCAAAGACAAAAAAAATCACTCTTTGGAAATTGCTTAGAAGAAAGCTCATCTTCCAGCTTTGTAAAAACATGCAGGAGTAAAGGGGTGACACCAGTCATTTAAGTAACCAACTATCCCCAGCACTAGTAGATCCAGAGTTAGATACTATTGCACCACTTGATAATATGAAGTGCAGGCAACCGCTGCATGTCTCTTAGCGGCTGAGAATATGCCATCCAATATTTTGCAGGCCGGAGAGCTGTTTTAGTTGTTTTGTATTTATGCATAAATATATTTTTATATAATATATATTTATATTTACATAAATGTGTTGTGATATATTTTAAATATATTTATGTATGTAATTTATGTATAAATATTTTGGCAATAAAGTATAGGGACTTTCATATATGTCTGTGTGTGTATATGTATGTATATAGAGAGAGAAAAAAAATGTGTTTGTACTTCTGACTGTGACCAGTCAGAACTAGCGTTGTGTTTGTGACTGCTCTGAGAAGTTCTTCCCTTGCTGTCCTTCACAGGAGGCTATTACTTGACAAGCGCTTACGGAGCACTTTCACTGATCAAGAACTTCCAGGAAGAACAAGCTGCCCGACTGCTAAGTTCAGAAGCCAGAGATACGCTGCGGCAATGGCACAAGAGGAGGACAACTAACAGGACGATACCTTCAGTTGATGATTTTCAGGTAGAGCTTAGGGCTGAAGGAGAAAAAACAGGGATGATTGTTTTGTTGGAAATCCCCATTTGAGAGGTATGAGTCATAACAATTCCCTTGGGGGCACAAGGTAAGTGGAGTGAAGCAGTGCTGAGAATATGGCTGGCAAATTTACTTTGGTTTTGAAGTCTTTGCACTGCATAAGTTTGATGATGGTCTAAAGAAAACACTAAATAATGGAGCTTTCCCACCCTCCCTTTTATTTAAGTCATGCAGAGTGAGGACATACTGAATTATATCTTAGATTCAGCTTCTTTGTGTGCTTTACTGTTAAGAAGAACAAATCCAGATTTCCAGTGGTATAAATCAGCACAGCTCCCCAGTAGCTAATGGTGGCATACAGGTAATAGAGAGGAGAGATGGGAGAAAAGCTTGTCTACAGTTTTAAAGTTTAAGCAAGGAGTTCTATACAATGGGTGTCTTCATGTTTGTTTGTGTTTTTTCCCTCCCCTCCATTTCTTACTGCTCTTTCAGAGTAGGGCAGTAACTTCAACTGAAGAATAATAAAAGTTGGGATTACTTCATCTTTTAAAACCAGGCCTGCATGTCTTTCATATAGTATGCTGTTGACTGTCTGTTCAGATGCATCAGTTGGTGGACTGAAGCAAGGAGGATGTTGGAATCAAGAAGAAAGGATTCACTCCTTTGTCTTCAGTTGTTTACAGTTCATACCACAGTGCAAAGTTGCCAGAGAGGCTAATGACAACCATCAATTAGTTATGATGTAGTTAAGAGCTTGGGAAATGAAGGCGCAGGGTCATCGGGAGATGAAACCTTTCAGTTGAGGCTCCTTCTTCTCTACTAATGTCCATGCAAATGACTGCAGCACAACACAGAACAGGAGGGAGTTGGGAAAAGAAGCAGTCTTTCACAGTTTGCCTCTCAGGAGGAGGAGAACCCATTAACAGAAATTCCAAACTATGGCCAGTGCATAAAGCTGGTCCATCTTACGGGGATCCATTTTATATTCTGTATTTGGGTGTCAGATTCAAGCAGTTTGAGTCTCTGTTCTTTCTAGCAAAACACTACACTGTCCATAGGAAAATTCATCGCCTTGGATTTCTGCTGGATGACAAATGACAGGAGATTCTTTCAGCAGGATCTTGTATTCCGTTTCAACTTCTCTTCCTCAGCAAATGAACTTCAGCCAAGCTAATCGTACAGCTGGATACCATGCTGGATGTGGGAAGATGCAGGAGGGCAGAGGAAGAGCTGGCACCGAATGTGTCCAGTGCTTCTCCTTCTGTTGTCTCTGTCAAAAGAGAGCCTTGAATCAGCAACATCGTATCACCCAGTCTACCCTTGGCACAAATACATGCATTTTCCTGCTGGCTCAGAATGACAGTTTTCAGTCTCCTCTCTCCATGTCCTGCAGTCCTGAAATTAAGCACCTTCCCTACAACCCACTTGTAACACAACTTTAGCTCAAATCATCTTTGCTACATTGAACCAGGATGCGATCGCTATATTTCTGCCATGCAGCCTCTCACAGCCTTACCAGCTTTTGGGCCCTGGAAGGCCTTCACCCTCCTTCTCTCAAAAGGATGGAAAAGCAAAAAATCCCATATTTTTATGATGATTAAATAACAACTTTCTGATACTGTATAAATAATTTTGATACTTAATATATTACAGACTTCAGCCTCTCCTTGAAGCAATCCTGTCTGTCTAAAAGCACATGCATTTAAAAACAGGTCTTCTCTGTGTTAACTACATTAGAAATTAACACTGTAGTGTGTTTTGCCTTATCTAGGCCAATTTTTTTTTTTATAATTTCTTCATGGTGGGTAATAAAAATGGATTGGTTCTATTCAGTCAGGTTCAGTCCCAATGGTTTAAATACTGTTGCAAAGCTTCAGTGTTTCAGTCTGCAAGCTATTAAAAAATACTTTATTGAACACAAGAGTGCTCTTTGGAACTTGTGCACACGTTCTGCTCAGTCTTAGCTTTTAACAGCTTGTTTTTATGAAATGTAAGTTTTTACCATTGCAATTTAGCATGCTTAACTTACTCAGCATACAAACATAGGTACCAGCCCAGTCAAACAGGTCTTTCTCACTGTCATTTTTTCTACCTCCTTTTATTTTACTGCTTTTTAGTATTTAGTTGCAGTTAGTTTCTTTTTTTAAAAAAGCACGTGACAGTAGGCTGCTTTGTTCATGTGTCCAGAAGTTTTATTGTGTAGTTTTTTCCCAATTGTTGCTTTTTATTTTACTTTTTTAATTATTTTTGAAAGGTAGAACTGCACTTCCTTATAGGGCATATTTAGAATTTATCCATGTTATCGGAGTTGTGGGTATGTGTCTATTTCAACAGAGAAAAAAGATGCAGCTTTTGCCTCAAGATCATAGGGATTTACTCTGTTGTAGAGTAAATTTTCTTTCTGCAGGCCTCTAAGCCTTACTTAAAAAAAGAAAATGCTGTCACATGAAACTTGGTTACGTTGGGCTCGGACGCCAAACTGCAACCAGTTAACACGATGAAAATGTCCTACGTGAGGATGGATTACCTTTTGCATGCTGCAGTGTAACTTGTGGATCGACACCCTTGCGTGCCACTGGCATAGGCTTTTTTTTTTCTTTCTCCTTCTGACTGACGTATCGGGTGAAGCTTCTGCTCTCTGGTAGTGACCCAGCAGGGGGGCATCATCCCTTGGGTGTGCTGCCTCTGATGTTTATTTTGCTTCGCAGCATTTTGTTTCCTAGTAAGGCCAAACATCAAGTCCTCTTAAAACCGGTGGTGTTCTCCATGTGGCTTTAAGGCTGTATCTGTTCACTCTTAATTGCTGGGTTAGAATGTAAGCCAAGGAAAGGAGGACGTTGGCTTACGAATTTCTGTCATGCTCACCGCAGGCTTGCTGTGGTTTTACCGCTGACATCGCCGTTCACAAGGTGGCTGTAGTGCAGGGGAGTCGCCGGTGTGTTTCACAACCGGAACACGGAGAGCCTTGCTGTTTGCTGCTGACTCTTCAGTTCTCAGAGGATGAGTTTTGGTTGTGCGAGTTTCTGATGTCTGTTTTCTCATTCTACAGAACTACCTTCGTGTTGCGTTCCAGGAAGTTAACAGTGGATGTACAGGCAAGACCTTACTAGTGAGACCATATATCACTACCGAAGATGTATGTCAGCTTTGTGCTGAAAAGTTTAAAGTGGACAATCCAGACGAATATAGCCTGTTTCTTTTTGTTGATGACACGTGGCAGCAACTGACGGAGGATACCTACCCTCAGAAAATTAAGGCAGAGTTGCACAGCCGTCCGCAACCCCAGGTCTTTCACTTTGTCTACAAGCGCATTAACAGTGATCCATACGGTGCCATTTTTCAAAACAACGATGACTCGGCTTCTTAAAACCAGCAACTCATCATTTAATTTCTGTTATTTTTTAACTGTTGAAAGCATCTTTGTTGGCTGCCTTCCTTAGGAGCTAATACAGGTCTTAAACCATAAATGCCTAGTAAAACACATGCAGACACTTCTAGCATTGCTTGCAAAAACCCATGTAAACCATGCAAATGGCCAGTTATGCGGAATATTCCACCAGTGTGTTTGAGTAAACGGCCCATGAGGCTGAATTTCTTGTACCACAGACTCTTTTGAAGCATATTATACTGAGGCCCTCTGCAGGTCTCTTGCTGTAGCGTGCAAAAATTTATTTTCTTACACTCATCCTTTAAACAAATGTTCTGATTTAAATACATGTACACTAGACAAGTATTTCAGTAAACTGGCTGGTATGAGCTCAGTTTCACCAGCATAAATTTGACAAGACTGTCCGATGCAGGGCATCAGTTAACTCATAATTACCTGGATGATTGCATCCTTTCATAATTTTTTTTAATTACAGAAGATCGCCATGGTTTTATATATATATATATATATATATCATAGAAATTTTATAGCAGTTGCAGGTAAACTGTCAGGGTTGGGTTTTGAAATATTTTTTTTAACTATAAAGTATTCTATAATTATGCATGTGATTTTAACATTAATATACAAGAATAAATCTCTTGCTGGTTTTAGAGGATTGCATTAAAAGTCTCTGGTTTCTCTTTTTCCTGTTACAGGAGAGTTTTTATGAAACTTCTGTAATCTGTAAGAAGACTGTAACATTGGCACTGATGATTTCAGGTGCCTTTATCTGAACTTGATGTACTGTTATCTGGATTATTGTTTATGTGCATTGTTTTAGACAGAACTAGGGGGTTGGAAAAGGAAACGGAAAGAAAAGGATGTAGAGAAGGGGCAGAGAAAGAACATAATTTAGGATTAAAATGTGTTAGTCTGCTGGTTCAGGCTCCTTGCAGAAAATAAGCGAAGGATGTTGGTAAGGAACTTCATAATATGTAAGCAGTATTGTGCATTTGCAGAGGGATTTGACAGCACCTATCCCGTGTACTGTTTGCGTTTGCAGAGGGTGAAATATATCAGTAAGGTGAAGGAGAACACTAACGATTTTGTATAGCCTGTCACCAACACCAAAATGTGTCTTGGGCTGAAGAATGTGTTGTAGCATTTCGTGCTTCTAGGTTACTCAGTAGGTGAGATGTGAAAGTCAGTCCTACATATGCGAAGATAAAACGGTGTTAAAATGTGCGTGTTCTATAAATTTGTCCAAGATAGCTGATGCCGTGGGTGACGCTCGGTACCCTACTTAGGTCATTTAGGGCTACTTTCTTTAGAGGGACATGGGGTTCTCCCCAAGTCTAGTGTGACATAAGGCAGATGATTACAAAAATGTCATGAGCAGTATGTGTATTGTACATAGAGAGATCTGCAGCAATTTTGTCAGTTTTGTCGTGTATCTGAAACCCCTGGCACATGTTTGTATTTCATTTTGTAAATGGTGAGTTTTGCACATAACAATACATTGTAATACTGAACTATAACTTAGGATATTGTGTGCTGTGGTTTTTGGGGTGGGTTTTTTCCTTTTTTTTTTTTTAAGAAATGGTTCACACTTGAATGTTTTGTGTATCGGTAGACTCTCATGCTGCTGCTTCTCATAGAGCTCAGCCCACTTTAAACTCTTTGCAAAGGAAGGATGCAATAACTTTATTACCTAGGTAGTGTGCTTGACCAGAACAGTCAGAGAAGCAACACGCAAGTATCTTGTCTGCTGAACCATTTCTTGTGAAGTTGAGATGGACATTCATTGCTGAAGAAAATTTAACTGTTTTCATAGGATGGTGGCTCTGCTAGGGGAGGGAGGGACTGGAGCAGAGAGGCAAAGTGTTAAGAAACTCGGAATTTCAGGCATGAAACAAAGGAAAGCAAAGAGTGCAAAAAGGAAACACGCACCCAAACCACCTCAAGATGATTCCGCTGTCTGTTCTTGTGCAATTGTTTCTTTTGAAAATTGGAACATTTTATTCACTGTGCTGTGCAAAACACTTCTCACTTCTCATAATGCCAGGAAACAGATGATACAAAAACTTTGGAAGGAATTTGGACTTGTAAAAAATAAGCTAGTCTGTCTTCTCCAATGTGAGGTGTTTTATGTTATGAAATACTGAAAAGCCAGAAAAAGCTTATAGTTGAGGTGGTCTCTTTTTCACTATTACTCCCTCTTTTTCTGAAATTGAGAGCTGGAAAGGCTAAAGGAAATAAAGCTGGAGGTAATAAATCCCTAAATCTTACTAATAGAAGAGGCTTAACGGAAAAGTTAACATGAAAGTAGAGGATTACTTGTGAACTCGCAAAAGTACATACTGCACAATCATGAAATGCCACCCGCAACAGCTTAAATCAACTCTTAAATCAAGTTCTTGTCATTTCCCCATGTTGCCCGTCTTATTTTTCATGTTAAAGGCTGTCACCCTTCCTTGCGCTCTCAGCCATCAGTGGAAGCATCCTTTCTTTGCTGCAGTTGGTGTCACAAACTGGGTGAGGGTAAGTTGCGGGGGAGGGGGGGAGGGAGCGTTTCTGTAATTCCAGAAAAGTGCGTGCACCAAACCTGCTCTGTGTAAACTGGCAGACTGAGTAGCCTGACATTTGGGGGGGGCGGGGGGGGAGTTATACTGTGCTGCTCTCTATAACGCTTGCCAGGCCGGCGGAGCTACACACCATGCCCCAAACCAAGCTGCTGAAGCAGAGAGGAGGCTTTATCTTCTGTAAAATACCGTTGGGGAGAGAGTTTCCGCGAGCCCGCCCCTCTGAGGGGCCGGTAAGGCCGGGGCAACCCAGCTCTCGGCCTCCGCTGCTGGCGGGGGCTGTGTGCCTGCGCCTCCCGCCGCTGCGCGAGCTCTGCCCGCGCCGGGCGCCTGCCGGCGCTGCAGCCCCGTCGGCCGCCGCCCGTCCCTCCGCCGCAGGCGGGCTCAGCCTTCCCAGCGCCCGCCTCCTGCGCTCGGCGCCCGCAGCCCCTCCGCGGCCTGGGCGGACGGGCGGGCGGGCGCGGCCGGGGCGCTCTGCTGCCGCCTCTTCGCGGCGGAAGGGGCCCGTGGGCGGTGGGAGCGCTTCCGGGGCGGTGCTGCCCGTGGCTGGGCCGGCAGCGGCAGCAGCGGGACGACGCTTCGCGCCTCCACCTGCGGCAACCGCTTCCGCTTCAGCAACATGTGGGCGCCGGCCGCTCCCCGCCCCCGAGCCCCGTGCTCGCTCTCCGCCACGCTCGGCCCGTGGGCGCCGGCCGGCGCGGCCCGGGCCCGTGGCGAGCGCCGCACCCTGGACCCGCTGCCGCCAGCGGGCAAGGCGCGGGGCCTAGCGCTGGTGGCGGCAGTGCTGGCGGCCCCATCTCGCTCCTTAGCCCCGCGCCGCCGTACGGGCTACCCTTCTGCCTGCGGCTCCTGGCCCGCGTATGTCATTGTCGCCGAGGCGCCCGGCGGGGAGCTAATGGGGTACAGCGAGCCTGGTGCGGCGCCGCGTTTTCCGGCGTTGTGCCTCGCTGCGTTGCCCGCTGGGGACTATAACGCAGGCGCTTTTCTTACTCCTTGCTTTTTCCAAATACCCAACAGGGACGAGGAACGTTACGTAGCATCTTCCCGTTTCATAAATGTCTACGGGTATTATGTAGGACCCGTAGCAGTTCTGTTTGGGTTGATGCTCTTAACGCGGCTGGGAGCCTTGGCTACGATAGCGTCCGCTCCGGTTCCATACAGGTGAACGTGCGCGTACGAGCCCTTCTGTGATCCCGGAATGAAGTAAATCCCAGCGCTCAGCTCTGGTCTCGCACACTGTTGGTCATCAGTAAGTAAAAACGCTGGGCTTCGGTTTTGCATTTCCCTTTAAGGGAAAGGTCTGGGTCTCGAAGTCATTTGCTTATTGCTTGTGGAATAGACCTGTTTTTCATAAATCATTCCAAATAGAGCTGTTGGTTTGTTTATTTCTTCCAGGTTTTTTCCCTCTTTTTGGGAGAGGGGAGCAGGAGGGTATGAGGCCCAGAATAAGGGTCTTTGCAGGGACCCAGGAAATAAAAGTATTTAACATAGTAAAGTTTAAAGCATTTGCTGTACGGAAGGGTTCTCCTTACCCACCACATCAGTTGCTTCTTAAAAGAGTTTATAAGAGTACTCTGCGGAAGCGTGAATATTCATTAGCAAAGTAACACTGGTTTGGCTCTGTGTAGAAAGGAGAGGAGCTACAAAGAAGCCCCCCAAAACAACACACACCCCCTTTTTTGTTTCCACTTAAACATACCATGTTTACAGGGCTTTAGTTTTCTATTGCCAGACTGTCACCAGAAGTCTCCAATAGTTGCTGGGATGGTGAGTTAGTTTTGGGCTTCTACTCCTCCGTTCATCTGTTATTTTAGTCAGATCCTGAATTCCACTAGTTAAAGACTCACGAGAATTGCTTAAAATTTGCATTTGGAAGTCATACCTCAAACAATGAATTTGCAAAAAATACATATTTATTTTTGTGCACTAGTCAAGAAACTACTGTAATACTTGAGCAAAATTACATTTTTAAGTCATTTTGGTTGCTGAATTACGGAGTGATAACGTGGACATCCCTGTTTGAGCCTTCACCACAAACATTCTTTGGAATGTTTGTTTATCCGCTGCTTGGTTCTTCTGTAAAGATGTATAGCTGTGGGTGGTGCTTTACACCAAGGTTGCTGCTGTGCTGATGCTCTGTATGTTTGCAGTAACAGGTAAAGTGGCAGGCTCTGTGGCTAGCGAAGAACGGCACGGATGTTGCTGTTCCCTGTGTTGCACCGGAATTTCGACAGCCGAGTTTGGCTGCTGAATTGATGGAACTACTGGAAGAAATTTCAGAGAAGTGAGTACTGTGCTTATCTTTATGTTTTAAAGTAAACTTTCTACAGACACCTCTCCATGGGTTAGGTATTTGATTTTCGTGAAACAAACCCAGAATTCTGCTTTAAGCAGTGTTCTGATTTGCTGAAATTCCCCATAGAGAGCAAGAATTAGGAATGTTGCTTGGCAGTTTAAAATCTCAGGGTGTCTCTGAAACTTTTTCTGAATACTTGCCAGAATAAGTAGGAAGTAGCCTGAATTCCAGTAGAGATACTGTGTAAAAGGCCCTTTTCTTGACAGGAGAAGAGCTTTGTGAAATGTCAGTGCTGTTTCCCATAGGGCCCCCAACATACTTGTCCAGTAATAGTGGGCTTTGTCCAATTCCCTTGGGCACAATCTTGAACAAATTTTTATCTTACTTTCCATCTCGTGCTTGGTTACTTGTACACGCAGAAAATTTAATTCAGTGTCAAATGAACCCACGGGGAAATGTCCCCATGCTGGTAGGGCAACCCCATCGTAGTTGGTAAAATTGGAAAACAGTGCAACATTTTTAAAAACTTGCCTTGTGAGGAGAAGGGCTGTCTCCTGTTAGGCGACTGAATTTTGTGACTGATTCCATCCCCCTGCCCCCATGTACTTTGAAGGTGGCAGTCCCTAAGCCAATCCCATCAAAAATGTGGATTTTTTTTTTGTAAATAATTTCTTATGAATATGTGTGGCTGTTTAGCTTGTCCTGTTCTTCCTGTTCATAATTCTGAACCCGCTGGCTGGTGTAGAAGAACGGTCACGTGACAAAAATAAAATTATATTTGCACTTATACTGGATTTGCCCCTTGGAAAAGGAGTGCATCCGTTATTACGGTGTGAAAGGCATTTGATTAGCGTACCACATCGTCAGATCTGCTCTTGCTCTGATTACAAGTTATGGGTTATTATTTAGAAGTACATTCACCTGCTATTCCTTACTGTGTTTTTTGGGGTTTTTTTTTTTTTCAAAGAAAGAGCGGATTTTTTTGTCGATCTCTTTGTGAGAGTGTCAGATCAGGTTGCGGTAAATACGTATCAGCAACTAGGCTATGGCATATACCGGACAGTATTAGAGTACCAGTCTGCTGGCAGTGGAGAGCCAGATGAAGATGCTTATGGTAAGTACTTGTTCTGCCTCAGGTTGAATGGAAAGATTCTCATGTTGAGGGTTCCTGAGTTTGTTTGTATGTGTTTGGGGTTTTTTTATATGAAACAAGTTCAGATAGTTGTTGACGAATGGGATTCTGTATACTCTTTTAGACAGCTTTTCCTACAGAAGATTACATCAGTTAAAAAACTTAATCTTGCAGTTTACAAATGTTGTAGCGTCTATGGCAAAATAAACTACAAAATAAGAATGAATTAGTAAGTACAAAGACATTTATCCTGTAGGTAAGATGAGAATAAAAATGCAGTTTCTTTCTAATTTTTTTTTCCAAGGAACACTTGCACCCACTGGCTGAGCCTTTTGCAAATGTTATTGGGGAAAGGAATGGCAGTGCTTTCCTACTTTCTTCCCATAACATGGACTCAAAACTTTGTTTTTCTCAGATGTCTAGCTACAAGTTTACAAGTGTCAGTGGTCAACAGTGGCAGAGAATTGGGTGGCATTTTCAATTTAAAAGGGAAGGAACTTGGAAATTAAAGTATGTTAATTCTGTTAACAAAACTGAAATACCAGCTGCTTCCTCTTTCTAGATCTTCTTTCCTTTAAGTATCCTCCCCAAAGGGTGATGTGGCCGTGCTGCATATCTTTTCTGTTCTTGCACTATTCATTTGATATGTGGAAGTACTGTGAAATACAGGGGCTACGGAGAGACATTTCCCATTGTTCCGGATGCCTTAGATCATGCGTTTGTTCCTTTAGCCTGCCGTTTCCTTTCCATTCAGTTGAGCTTCATGCAGTGTTATATTGCAATTGATATAATTGCTGCTGAACAATGCTAAGGACATTGAACTATTAGAGCATATCCAGAGGAGGGTGACCGAGATGGTGAAAGGTCTCGAAGGTGTGACTTACGGGGTGCGGCTGAGGTCACTTGTTTTGCTCAGCTTGGAGAAGAGAAGGCCGAGGGTGACCTCATGGCAGTCTACACCTTCCTCAAGGAGGGCAGCAGAGGGGGAGGTGCCGATCTCCTCTCTCCAGTAACCAGCAACAGGACACGAGGGAACGGACTGAAGCTGCGTCAGGGGAAGTTCAGGTCAGACATTCGGAAGAGGTCCACTGAGAGTGTGGTCGGTCACTGGAACAGGGTCCCTGGGGAAGTGGTCACAGCCCCAAGCCCCCCCGAGTTCAGGGAGCATCTGGATGATGCTCAGTCATACAGTTTAGTTTTAGGTAGTCCTATGAGGAGCAGGGAGTTGGACTTGATGATCCTTATGGGTCCCTTCCAGCTTGAGGTATTCTGTGATTCTAGGAAATCTTCTTGATTAAAAATTATCTTACTGTAACAGAATTCATTTAATATAGCTTTCTGCAATGACTGTCTTCTTATAATAGCATTTTTTTTCTTTTGCCACAGATATGAGAAAAGCTCTTTGCAGAGCTATGGAGGAGAAATCAATTGTATTTCTACACTATATGTTCTATACTACAGCTATACAGTAAATGCCTCATCCTGTGAGACCAGAAGACATTGAGTAACCGTAAGCTGTGATTCTCAGGCAACTTACTAAAAGTGTTGAGTTCCTTCTCCCTCCAGCCCCTGAGAACTTAGAGATGAGAAATCTTAGGCTCAACGTTTTTCCCCACGAAATACCAAAAAACCAATATTGAGAAGCTTACTAATGCTGCTTCTGTGGGTAATGGCTGCATACTCCTGCACTTACCCTATTATTTTTTTCTTTCAAGTATTGGAAATTCAGAGACAATTAAAATGGAATTACTTTCTGTATGCTGTTTTCCCGGTTTTCTTTCAAACCAAAAATACCTGTAACTCTTCAAATGCATTTATTCACGACCGATGAAAATACCGTACAATACCCAAGAAACACCGCAGGAGAAGGCAACGTATTAATACTTGCGTAGAAGATAAGCTTCATAATATATATAATTATATATACATAATGCAGAAATACTTTTCCCCTCTTCATGGCACAGGCACAGGACTGAAGTTAGGTTCACTGTTGATTTTAAAAAGCCAGACAACCAAAGCAGTCAAGGCTTCCTCTCCACCGTGGACCAGATTCGAGACCAATTCTGCGTTCAGGGTGCCTGTTATGTACCTTAACGTGCCGTGTCCACCGAAGTAATCTGCAGTAAGCATTTCTTGTTTTCTTATACTCTTCTTGCTCAATTTCGGGGTCAAATGTAGGTTTTCCAAAGAGCCTGCAAAAGAGAAGTGTCTCCTTAACATTCACAGCATCTTCAAACAACCCTATATCTAACACTGAGAGAAGGCACTTTATTTTTTTTTAATTGAGGAACATGGATAAATGTGGAGTTTGCAGAAACGAAATTCAGAGATCTGAGTATTTATTGACCATACGAGCTAGGATTAAGACTGACCAGTATCAACTCTTGTGACCGTAATCCATTTAGCTCACTCCTGTAAGCATGTTTCTCCCTCCGTGCTTTATCGTGGCTTTTATAGTCCTGCATACCCTGCCAAGAAGTGGATGCTAACTTAGACGAGATGCAGGCTAACCCTCTATTGTAGGCAGTTCTGTTCAAGCTGGTAGAATATTTTCGTTTTCATTACCCCTGGTAATAAATACCGGGGTTTGTTCCTGTTTTTCTTCCATCCTTGTATTCAAGCTTTCTGTCCCTTTTTTCCTCTCACTTCCTGTCCGGTGTCCTGTCTCTCTCGTTCCTCTCTTGTTCTGTCTGCTCCCCATCCTTATCCCACTCCCTGTCACTATTTAGCTTTCTCTTTTTTTTTTTGTTTGTTTGTTAAAAAGTTCCCTGTGCCTTTTCTTTGACTCCCCAATTCCTCATTCTTGTGCCATGTCCCATTTTTGAAGACATGGAATTGACATCAGGAGTGGGAAGGTTGTGAGAAGCAGGTCTTTCAGCCCGTTGCTGTTTGTACCTTCTCCATCTCTCTGAATCTGCATCTCTCTCTGTATTACTCAATCCTTCTCCCCTGTTCTCTGTCCTACTTCTTCTCTCTCTGTATGTCCCACTCCCTGTCCCCACCTTTATCGTTGCTTCCTTCGTCCTCTCCTTTTTCTTTGTCCTTTTGTCCTGTTCCCTAACCCTATTCCTTTCTGTCACTGTCCTTTTCCCTGTACCTTTCTGCCTCTGCTCCTCAGTCCTTCTCCTTTGTGTTACTTTTCGCTTCATAATCCTCTGCCCTGCTCCCCATCCCTTTATTTCTCCAGCCTTTTCTGCTGCTCCTTGCCCCTGTCTTTCTGTGCCCAAACGCCTGGGTCATTATCTTTCTGGCAGTCCTTGTCTCCCTCTTTGTCTCTCTATCCCTCTGTCTTTCTTGTGTCTCTACCATTCTGTCCTGCTCGCTGCCCCTCTTTTCTCACTCTGTCCCACTGTCCTGCTCCTCTTGCCCTCTGTTGCGCTGTCCTTTTATCTGTCCTCCCCACCCCCCAGCCCCGGTTCTCTCACGCCCCCCCTTTCTTTTTTATTCTGTTGCTCTGCCCTGCTCCCTGTGCCATCGGTTCTCATTGCATCCCTCTGTCCTGCTCCCTGCCCTATTCTTTTTAATCCCTCCCTGTTGTGCTGCTTGTCCCAGGTTTTTCTTCATCTCCATCCTGCTCCCTGTCCATATTTTTCTTTCTCTATCCTGCTTCCCGTCCCTCTTCCTGCCTCTGCTCCTCTGTCCCTGCTGTTTCTCTCTCTAGCTCTGTCCTGCTCCCTTTTCCCCCTCCGCTCTCCCTGTGGTTATGCCCTTTTTCTTGTACCGGTCTCGTCCGTCTTTCTCTCGCCGTCCCGTTCCCTGCCTCACGCTTTCTCGCTGCACCCCCACTGTCCATCCCGCTGCCACCGTTCTCCTCTCTTGCAGCGTCCTGCGCCCCGCGCCCCGTTTTCGGCGCGGCGGCCTCCCCCTGCCCGGCAGCCCGTTCCCCGCCGGACCGAGGAGCGCGGCTCCGGGAAGGACTGCCGGGCTGGCCCCGGGGCAGCCCCGCTCCCGGGCCTCGTTACGCGCCGCCTGAATCAACGTTCGCTGCCGCCTCCTTCGCCCTCGCGGCTGCGTTCGCCCTCCCTTTGCCCCGGGTGAGGGGAGGGGCTGTGCCGGAGCTCGGGGCAGCAAGGGAGGCCCTGGGGCGGGGGGCGGGCGCTGCCCCCCTGCTCCAGCTGGGCTCCAGCTGTGGGCCGGGGCTGGAGGAGCCCCAGGTGCGGGCGGTGAGGCCGGTGGGGACGGCCGCTCCCTGCACAGGGGTGGCTGCCGGGGGAGGGGCTGCCGCTGCCCTGCCGCGGGTGGCCGTGGAGGGGCTGGGGGAGCCACGGGAGGAGCGGAACCATGCCCTCTCGGACCCGCGCTGGAGAGCGCGGGTTAGCGCTCGGGGGCTCGGCGGGGATACCGGGTATTTCGGCGCGGGGGTAGAGACGGCGCTCCTGCAGGGTCAGACACCAGGGAAAAACTGCCTCCCGCGGCATGTCGGGAGCTGTAGTCCCGGGGCGCGGCACCTCCGGCCGGCTATGTTGGTTCCCCGAGGCATGCCGGGAGGTGTAGCTTTCGCGGGCTTGGCTGGCGGACAGCCTCATTGCGCGCGAGAGCGCGTGCCAATGCTCTCACTACTGCCGCCCGGCGTCCAAAGGTCGGTACTGCAGCTCCAGCGCCGCACTGCCCCCCGGCGACCGAAACACGAAAATACGATAGGGGCGTCGCGTACGCGCGGTAACACGCGCCTCCGGACTCCCTCCTGCCACCAGGCGACCCAAATACGATACTGCCGGTATGAAGCTGTGCATGCGCATTGGAGAGTCATGGCACTCTCGCCGCTACCGCCTCGCGACAAATATGTGGTACTGGCGTCCGGCGTCCGGCGCATGCGCGGCGCGCGGAGCAGCATGGCGGCGCAGCGGGGTCCTATTCCCGGCGGGGCCTGAGGGCCGGGGCGAGCGAGGCGAGGCGAGGCGAGCGAGCCCGCCCCACCTTGGGCGGGTGCGTCTCCTGCGCGCCGGCTGCCCGCCCGCGGGTGGCGGGGCGAGGAGCTTCGAGCCGCCCGCTGCGGCCGGCTGCCGGCCCGCTGGAGGCGAGCCGGGTCGGGGCAGCCCCGGGGAGTTACCGGGGGGCTGGGAGGAGGGAGAGGGGAAGGAGGCGGACACCCCCCAGGCGCAGACGCCGGGCGCCTCCCAACTCGCCAGAGCCCCCCCGCTCGCTTCTCCTGGCCCCGCGCAGCTGCCCCCAGCTCCAGCCCCTCCCCTGAAGCCCGTCCCGTAGCCCCGGGCCGGCCCCGGGCCCTGTCGCAGAGGCGGCAAGCCGGGCCTCGCGTGCGCTGGGTTCTCCGTGAAAGCGGGCGCCGTTGGCGGCGGTGCAGGGGCAGAGCGACGTCTCCGGCGGCCCCCGCGGAAGGAGAGGCTTCGGCCAGCGGGGAACTACGGTAATAAGGGTCGCTGCTGCTTCTTTCCCTCTGCCGGGGGCCGCGCTGAGGCTGCGCTTGTCCGTTCCTCCCCTGGGGATGCCGCTGACCGCACCCGCCTCCGGCTCGCGTGGGTTGTCTCTGCCCGTGGCACCTCGCTCTCCTCGTGGCACGGCTGCAGGAAGGGGCAGGCGGAGCGCTTGCCGGCCCTGGGCGGGAGCTGCCGCGGCCAGAGCTGGAGAGGCCAGAGAACGGGAAAGAGGAAGAAGAAACCGAAGGCCGGCCGGCAGCTGCCTCCCGCTGCAGGGAAGAGAGAGCCAGCCCCTCCAGGGGAGGTAGGATCCCTCTTCGTAGTCCGCAGCAGGCCAGGCCATCGACATGCAGGGTCTGTACGCGTCACCAAAGGCGGCTGCGTAACGCACGAGCGAGGCTCCGTGTGTAGGAAAGTTCAGCTGGTAGAATAACTTTGGAAAAACATAATTCAGCAATGCTGTGCTCTGGGGCACGTTTCATATCTGCCCGTAAGTTTTATATAATTGCTAATACTTTTTTTTTTCCAGAAACGTCTGTTTATTTTAAAGAAAAGTGCCTGATCTCTTTAGTTTCTGGAGAACTTTGAAAACATAGAGCTCTTGTTGTTCTAGATGAGTTTCTGGCAACGCGAACAGTATATGGTACGCGCTTCTCCGACAAAGGTTGTGTCTCTGCTGCAGGCAGACAGATGTCGTCTTCCTGAAGGTATGAACTGAAATACCATTTGTGAGCTGTTCTGTGCA